>NC_091515.1:11232377-11545979 GCF_947461875.1 Haliaeetus albicilla | reverse complement strand
AACAAAAGGCTCATGGGTCAAGATAAGGACAGTTTAATAAAGTGAAAGCAAAGGTCACACGCGAAAAGCAAAGAAAAAACAAATGATGTTATTCTCTACTTCCCATCAGCAGGCGATGTCTAGCCGCTTCTCGGGAAGCAGGGCTTCAGTACGCGTAGTGGTTGCTCCGGAAGACAAAATGCCCCCCCCCCCTCCGTCTCCCTTTACTTAGCTTTTATATCTGAGCTGACGTCATATGGTATGGAATATCTGTTTGGTTAGTTTAGGTCAGCTGTCCTGATTGTGTCCCCTCCCAAGATCCTGCCCTGCCCCAGCCTGCCATTGAGGGGAGGGGCAAAAATGTTGGGGAGACAGCCTTGATGCTGTGTGAGCACTGCTCAGCAGTAGCCAAAACACTGGTGTGTTATCAACACCTTTCTAGCTACTGATGCAGAGCACAGCGCTAGGAGGGCTGCTATGGGGAGTATTAACTCCATCTCAGCCAGACCCAATACACATATTTACATTAGTCATGCCTAAAATTAATTTACTTGAAAATGGATACTTTGAATTTGCTTTGAAAAAAGAAATTGCATGAGGCTTTTATGCCCCTCCCCTCCAGTGTTTCTGGCTGTGTGTGTAGCTATTTGCTTTATTTTAAGCAATAGTGAAGACAAAACTAATTCCTTCTCTTGGAGGATGAAGCAGCTTTAAAACTACAGCAGGGGTTCCTGAGCTGAGTAAGCTTAAAGCAGTTGAGTCTTTTTTTTCTTTATTCATTGAATCAGTGCATCTCTTGAGTGCTTTGCACTGCAATATGCTCCTGATCTTTGATGGAACAAGGATGGCAGGCAGTTTGCAAAGTTATACGAATAGGTTTATTGCCACCAGAAAGCTGCATCTGGTGTCCTTCCAAGAGAAGTCAGTGGAAACCACAAGAATACACAATGAACCAACCTCATGTTGTTTTCCCAGTAGGCATTTTGCCCAAGTGCTAGGTTGGCTTTTGCTATTAAAGGGAAACTGCTTGCTCTACTGTAACAGGAGAAAAATAAGGCAGTCTTTTTTTATTAGATTTCTTGACTACCTCTAAACTTCTCATAATTTCCATTAATAAATACATAGATAATGGAAGTAGGTTTTTCAGTATTATATCCTAGTATATACTTGGACTTTAGAAACAGTGAAGTGCTTCAGCCAGGCCTCTAGTTACTCGATATTATAGGCAAAACAATTACTCTGCTTCTCTTTTGACATGATGATTAATAGTCTGCACTCAGAAGTTAAATCTGACACTGTTGAATGGAGTGACTTATTTGGTTTGGACATAAATTTGAACTACTCATTCAGAGACAAGATGCTTTTTTCTAGCAGTTGCCCAGGGCTAAAGCTTTCTCTTAATCTATATGAACTATTAATATTGTTCATTTTCCAGTACAGATTTCCCTTTATACTTGGAGCCTAACATTTTATACTGTAGGCAGTTATAGAAATGTTACCTTGAGTGATTCTATAATTCACGTTGAGAGCTGCAATTTATTTACTGCACACTTAGGAATAATTTCATATTCAGGCCTTACTTTTCATCTCTTGGCTTTTAGCTGTTTTGATAATTTAGCGTATTATTCCAAAAGATACAGTTAGTGCAAGTGCTGACACATCAGCATAATAGTCTTCACATACTTAATGCTTCTCATTAGTTCCCCAGAAAGGAGTTTGGAGTGGATGAGAAGCTATGTCTTCACGGCAGACTGCAGCGCTTCCGTAGCACTGGGGCTTATTTGAAGAGATTTATGACTGGGGGAAGATGGGTGCTTGGTAGTGGGGAGGGAAGTTGGGACCCTAGAGACATATGAAGGAGCACTTGCTGTCATTTTGATCATCTGCCAAAAAGTGGCTGCAAGGCATGTAATTCCAGTGTTGCCTTTCTCAATCATTTTACAGCTCTTATTTCCCTTTTGCATAGTGATCCTTTGCAGAGACGGGGAGTAAAAGAGGAAGGAGAGGTATTTTCAGTGGCCAGCCAAGACTTCGTAGGAACCTGGCTTTTTTAGGAAGCTTTGACAGGAAAGGCATTGGGAGGTAGCATGTGAGCAGTGAGCTCTATAACGGTAGCTCAGTTAGCTACAAGTGTCAATCCCTCTGCTGTCTTGGACTTGCAGGTATCATTCTGCATTAAATTAATAATAGTGTCGTGGTTTAACCACAGCTGGCAATTAAGCACCATGCAGCTGCTCACTCACTCTGCCCCCCACCAAGTGGGATGGGGGAGAGAATCAGGAAAAAAAGTAAAACTTGTGGGTTGAGATAATGTCCTGGTTTCAGCTGGGATAGAGTTAATTGTCTTCCTAGTAGCTGGTATAGTGCTATGTTTTGGGTTCAGTATGAGAAGAATGTTGATAACACACTGATGTTTTCAATTGTTGCTAAGTAATGTTTAGACTAAGTCAAGGAGTTTTCAGCTTCTCATGCCCAGCCAGCAAGAAGGCTGGGAGTGATGGGAGGGGACACAGCCAGGACAGCTGACCCCAACTGGCCAACAGGGTATTCCATACCATGTGACGTCACATCTAGTATATAAACTGGGGGGAGGGGAGGCTGGGGGATCGCTGCTCGAGGACTAACTGGGTGTCGGTCGGTGGGTGGTGAGTAATTGCATTGTGCATCACTTGTATATTCCAATCCTTTTATTATTACTGTTGTCATTTTATTATTGTTATTATTACCATTATTAGTTTCTTCTTTTCTGTTCTATTAAACTGTTCTTATCTCAACCCATGAGTTTTACCTTTTTCCTTCCGATTCTCTCCCCCATCCCACTGGGTGGAGGGGGAGTGAGTGAGTGGCTGCATGTGCTTAGTTGCTGGCTGGGGTTAAACCACGACAGATAAAGACAGTTTAATAAGACAGAAAAGGAAGGGAAAATAATAATAATAATTATAATAGAATATACAAACAAGTGATGCACAATACAATTACGCACCACCTGCTGACAGATGCCCAGCTAATCCCCAAGCCGCAGTGCCCCCAGGCCAACTCCCCCCAGTTTATATACTGGGCATGACGTCATATGGTATAGAAAACCCTTTTGGCTCATTTGGGTCAGCTGTCCTTGCTGTGTCCCCTCCCAGCTTCTTTTTCACTCCCAGCCTCTGATGGCAAGGCGGTATGAATAGCTGAAAAGTCCTTGACTTAGTATAAACACTGCTTAGCAATAACTAAAACATCAGGGCGTTATCAGCATTATTCTCATCCTAAATCCAAAACAGAACACTATACCAGCTACTAGGAAGAAAATTAACTTTATTCCAGCTGAAACCAGGACAAATAGGTGTCCTGGTTGCAGCTGGGATAGAGTTAACTGTCTTCCTAGTAGCTGGTACAGTGCTATGTTTTGAGTTCAGTATGTGAAGAATGTTGATAACACTGATGTTTTCAGTTGTTGCTAAGTAGTGTTTAGACTAGAGTCAAGGATTTTTCAGCTTCTCATGCCCAGCCAGGGCACCTGACCCAAACTGGCCAACAGGGTATTCCATACCATGGGACGTCCCATCTAGTATAGGAACTGGGAAGTGGGGGCAGGGAATCGCCGCTTGGGGACTGGCTGGGTGTCGGTCGGCGGGTGGTGAGCAATTGCCCTGCGCATCATTTGTACATTCCAATCCTTTTATTACTACTGTTGTCATTTTATTAGTGTTGTTGTTATCATTATTAGTTTCTTCTTTTCTGTTCTATTAAACCATTCTTATCTCAACCTACGAGTTTTATTTCTTTTCCCGATTTTCTCCCCCATCCCACTGGATGGGGGGGAGTGAGTGAGCGGCTGCGTGGTGCTTAGTTGCTGGCTGGGGTTAAACCACGACAATAGGTAGGAAGATACTGCATATAAAAACTGGAAAATACACATGTAAAACTTACATAAAATGTGTTACATTTCTCTTGGTACTGCTTTAAAAAATGCATTATTTTGCTCATGTCATAAACCCATGGATCTTACAGTGACAAGCAACCAAGTCTATTTTCAGTTACAGGCTTGCCTATGCACTGAAAGCGTAACACTTTGATCTGGAGTTCACTGAGCAGCATGAATCAATAGGCTGAAAACTGTGTGTCCCCCCACCTTTTTTTTTTCTTTTCTTTTTTAACCTAATGTTAATTAGGTTCAAGTAAAAAACCAAATAGTGTAGGTTGTGGGGTTTGCACCCTCACCCCATCAGTCTTACAACCAACTGGAGAACTGGAGTCTGAACCTCAGGTTTTTTTTCTCTAAGTAAGAATCTGTCTTCAGATATTTCTTGTGACCCCAGTCATTTCAGATTAAGACCTCTATTAATTTCTGAAATTGGGTGGTGAGTAAATTAAAATAGTCAACTAAATCAAAATAATCCAACTCCTTCTTTTGTGATTCTGAGACCCTCCTATACTGTTAGGAATAGCTATTGCCTGAAAAGTTTTACTTTCACATTTTTATAGTGCAAGAAAGGGGTTGGTTATGGCAAAATCGTCATGGTTTTATCATCCGTTGGGTTTTTCTTTGTAGAAGTACACAATTTACTTCCGAATCTTGTGGAAAAAGTGACTTTCTGGGATATTGTGTGAATTTCTATACTGGAACAAATGTTTCAGATGTTATGATATCTGAATCAGTAGCAGGCAGCCTTATGCCATTGCCAGTCAGTACTGAACACAGCTCTATGAAGAACAGTGATGCCAGGGAAGTGTATGGAATATTTAATGAGAAAACAGTATAATACTTAATAAAAAAAAGAGGCTGGAATTGGTTTGGTTTAGCTTGTTCATGGTTTTAGTATCACCTATTCCTTCTTTTCTTCTATTCTGTATTTAGTTACCATTAAAAGGTGGCTCGATCTGTGCTGTGAAGTTTGCTTGTTTTACTTCAGAGACTCTTTTGTGAGTGCATGCATTTTGTTTATAAGATTTTGAAATTTAAGGCATCTTTTGATGAATTCCCTTCTATTATGCTTAGTTTGTATATTGTAGGCAACTGTCATTTTTATACTGCTTGGCATCACCAGTCCTGAATACTTATTAGTAGGGCCAGGGCCCCTTTAGACAGTGCAGATCTCTGAAAAACTCTTAAACAGCAGACTCTCACATTTACTTGTCACGTTGAAAAATATTAGTCCTCAGTCTATGTGTAAGTCCAGGACTGGTGAGTGACTTAAACTTCAATATCCTCCAAAAACCTATATAGGATATAATCATGGTTTTATACCACAGGAGAGCCATTAATCCTTTCTTCTCAAATGTAGGAAATATCTATTTGTAGCTGTCATGAGTGGGAAATATCAGGCCTTAAAATATGTCATTGGTTTACAGGAAGACTTTCAGTTTAAGCACTGTTTTTTTCCCATATAGGATCTACACAGTTGGATCTTAGTTAACCTGCTCTTCCAGCTAGGAGAGAGGGGTGAAAATCTTTTTCAGCTGTCCAACTCTAAAATTTGAAGTGGATGTGTGAAGCTATAATGATACAGAATAAAAACTTCATTACTTATGAATGTCTCACAAAAACATTTCTAGAATTCTTTTATTCTTTCTAAATAATATAAAATGTGAACATATTATTTGTAAAATTAGTTTTGTTCTGTGTGGTTTTTTTCTGTTGTATTTGGTGCTTTATTCATAGCCAGCTTCATAATAAATTATTTACCAGGCAAGGATAGTTTTGAGTGTGTGAGAGCACTGATTAACCTGTATTGGTGGAAGAAATACATACCAGAATCTGATGCTTCTCTTGTACATACAGATCAGCCCCTCATGAATTAGCAAGGAGTGAACCTTTATGTATTACATAGATTGTGATGTTTGTCTGCATTAATTTTTGTCACTTGAATTTCATTCAAATTAGACATCTATGAAAGTACTTTACTGAAAAATAAGCCTAGATGGAACTGCACATTTGTTTTTCTTCTACTAAAATAATTTTTATGCATTCATACTTAAAATATTTTAATGAAGCTCTGGCTTTATGTATCTAATAATAGTGTTGTAGAAATTTTAGATTAAAGATACAAGCAAGCCAGATTTTGTGGGATGTGGAATATGTTTTTTAGAACATCTAGTGTAGTTTGGGAAGAGAAAGAAATAACAGAGAAACTCTTGGGTCCATAATGCTATCAGAGACTGAAGGAGTTAATGTCTCAAATATTGTGGTGGGGCAAGTTCTGCATAATGGCAAACTCTGCGTAACAAGGAGCCCTACATAGCAATGAACCCCAGGCAGGTGAGAAGTTGGTTAGCAACAGGGCCTGGAGGGCGTGCCCCGGGGGTATGCAGTTCTGTGTTCTGATACGCTGAGCAGGGCAGCTCACCATGCATGGCCAAAGGTCAAAGAATGGTTGTACCTGCAGGGAGGGAGAAGTTACTCCCCAAATGACCCCCAAGCCCACCGACCCATTTCCCGAAGGTTCTGGAAGCACAAACCATGCATGACACCTAATTAGCCTAATGAGTTCAAGTGCCCACCTGAAGAAGGGGCAAGGAGATTATAAAAGGACACAAACTGAAGCCCCACGTGTGCGTGCCCTCCGGAACTGGACCTCTAGGCTGTCTAGACCAACACTAGACCCAGGACCAGTGAAATCTTTCTCTTTTCTCTCTCTTTCTCTCTTTTCTATAATCCCTACACCTCATCCCTTTAGACATAAACTGTTGACCAAGTCTGGGACTAGGAGTGGATCTAGCTGCCCCTAGGCTCCTCTCCGAGAGGGAGTCCAGAAAGCAAGGGGGTCCACTCTGAACCTCGTGACTCAATGGGATGGCTCTCCTTATTGTCTTCCCTGAACTGATCCCCAAATAAGCAAGGCCTGTAGTATATGTTTGGTGATGTATGGTTAGCACATTTTACACAGTTTACTGATGTAGTTTCATGCCAATTCTTGTTGTGAGCGAATAAAAGTTGATTTTTGTGAGTTAAAGGATCCCTGGTGTCGTTTCACCTTAATCCTGACCTGAGAATCAGCAAACCTGAGTTGTCGTCCTGAGAAACTGGGATGTGACAAATGCCTTTCATTTAATGGCAGTGGAAACTGATTATCAAATCAGAGGATAATAATAGACAAAACCACATAATTTGTATAAAACAATTCAGATGCTTGATAATCTTGCCAACTCTGCTCACCTTTGACACTTCAATTCAGTTTCAGTTCAGTAAAATTGTTCTGTAAAAATCAAAATTTTATTTTGACTTCTAAAATATTAACACTTAACATAATAGGTTTGAGTATAAAATAAGAGGATTCTTCCTGAAAGCAGGTAACAATTTACATTCATAAAATAAATAATTTGCATTTATATTATGTAAAGGATTAAAGGGAGGGCAGGGACAGGTGACATTATAGTGGGGGTCTGCTACAGGCCACCTGACCAGGAAGACCGAGCAGATGAGGCCCTCTATAGACAGCTAGGAGTACCCTCACGTTCACAAGCCCTGGTCCTCATGGGGGACTTCAACCACCCCGATATCTCTTGGAGGGACAACACAGCGGGGCACAAGCAACCCAGGAGGTTCCTGGAATGAATCGATGACAACTTCTTTCTCCAAGTGATAGAGGAGCCAACGAGGAGAGGTGCTATGCTGGACCTTGTTCTCATCAACAAGGAGGGGCTGGTGGGGAATGTGAAGCTCAAAAGGGCAGCCTTGGCTGCAGTGACCATAAAATGGTGGAGTTCAAGATCCTTAGGGCAGCTAGGAGGGCACACAGCAAGCTTGCTACCCTGGACTTCAGAAGAGCAGAATTTGGCCTCTTCAGGGATCTGCTTGGTAGAGTACCATGGGATAAAGCCCTGGAGGGAAGAGGGGCCCATGAAAGCTAGTTAATATTCAAGGATCACCTCCTCCAAGCTCAGGAGCGATGCATCCCAACAAAGAGGAGATCAGGCAAAAACACCAGGAGGCCTTTATGGGTGAACAAGGAGCTCCTGGACAAACTCAAACACAAAAAGGAAGCCTACAGAAGGTGGAAGCAAGGACAGATAGCCTAGGAGGAATACAGAGAAATTGTCCAAGCAGACAGGGATCAGGTTAGGAAAGCTAAAGCCCTGATAGAATTAAATTTGACCATGGACATCAAGGGCAACAAGAAAAGCTTCCATAGGTACATCAGTGATAAAAGGAAGACTAGGGAAAATGTGGGCCCTCTCCGGAAGGAAATGGGAGACCTGGTTACCTGGGATGTGGAGAAGGCTGAGGCACTCAATGACTTCTTTGCCTCAGTCTTCACTGGCAAGTGCTCCAGCCACACTGCCCAAGTCACAGAAGACAAAGGCAGGGACTGGGAGAATGAAGAACCACCCACTGTAGGAGAAGATCAGGTTCGAGACTATCTAAGGAACCTGAAGGTGCACAAGTCCATGGGACCTGATGAGATGCATCCGCAGGTCCTGAGGGAACTGGCAGATGAAGTGGCTAAGCCACTATCCATCATATTTGAGAAGTCGTGGCAGTCCGGGGAAGTTCCCAGTGACTGGAAAAGGGGAAACGTGGATAAGGAATAGTGGCTAAGGAATTGGCTGGATGGTCGCACTCAAAGAGTTGTGGTCAACAGCTCGATATCTGGGTGGAGAGCAGTGACAAGTGGCGTTCCTCAGGGGTCGATATTGGGACCGGCACTATTTAACATCTTTGTTGGCAACATGGGCAGTGGGATTGAGTGCACCCTCAGCAAGTTTGCCAATGACACCAAGCTGTGTGGTGCAGTCGACACGCTGGAGGGAAGGGATGCCACCCAGAGGGGCCTTGACAGGCTTGAGAGGTGGGCCTGTGCGAACCTCATGAAGTTCAACAAGGCCAAGTGCAAGGTCCTGCACATGGTTCGGGGCAATCCCAAGCACAAATACAGTCTGGGCGATGAGCGGTTTGAGAGCAGCCCTGTGGAGAAGGACTTGGGGGTGTTGGTTGATGAGAAGCTCAATGTGACCCGGCAATGTGTGCTTGCAGCCCAGAAAGCCAACCGTATCCTGGGCCGCATCAAAAGAAGCGTGACCAGCAGGTCAAGGGAGGTGATTGTGCCCCTCTGCTCTGCTCTTGTGAGACCCCACCTGGAGTACTGTGTTCAGCTCTGGGGCCCCCAACATAAGAAGGACACTGTTGGAGCGAGTCCAGAGGAGGGCTACAAAAATGATCAGAGGGCTGGAGCACCTCTCCTACGAAGACAGGCTGAGAGAGTTGGGGATCTTCAGCCTGGAGAAGGGAAGGCTCCGGGGACACCTTATAGCAGCCTTCCAGTAGCTAAAGGGGCCCTACAAGAAAGCCGGAGAGGGACTTTTTACAAGGACATGTAGTGATAGGACAAGGGGTAATGGCTTTAAACTGAAAGAGGGTACATTCAGACTAGATATAAGGAAGAAATTCTTCACTGTGAGGGTGGTGAGGCACTGGAACAGGTTGCCCAGAGAGGTTGTGGATGCCCCATCCCTGGAAGTGTTCAAGGCCAGGTTGGATGGGGCTTTGAGCAACCTGATCTAGTGGAAGGTGTCCCTGCCCATGGCAGGGGGGGTGGAATTAGATGCTCTTTAAAGGTCCCTTCCAACCCAAACTCTTCTATGATTCTGTGATTATAAATAACAGTTTATATTTGTGTAATAAATCAATGTAAGCTAATTCTTTTCTATTTTTTAATTAGTAGGAATTTAATAAGTAAATGGAGAATGGAGACACTTGTGCATGTGCCTTGTATAACTTGATGAATGCTAAATATAATAAAACTTGAAGTCATTATTAAAATGTTTCCATATGAGTCCATGTTACTCACTAATTGAAGTTGTAGTGTGAGATATGTCTCTCACTATGTAAGAAATACAGTAGAATAAATGCAAAATTTTGACAATCGTTGTGCTGCAAATGCTTAATATAATTTAAAGTGTAATGGAAACGTTGAACATCAATATTTTTGTTAAGTGACACCAGTGCTTTGTGGAAGGTGATGATGACAGCCAGATCTTATTTTCTTTAAAAGAACTGAGTTTTTTCATCTCTTCAAGTCTCAAAGTTAAGGGCAACATTTCTTATAGATATAGGATCAGATTCATTATTGCCTTTCAAAAAGCCTTATCCTTGTAAACTAGTTGAAGGCTACAAGTGGAGGCTCAAAATCAGGCCTTGATCTTGTAAGATCATGACCATCTTCAGATACTTTGCAGTTTCTTCTGAGATTGCTGTTCTTCAGCTTTCTATGGAGTGTCAAAGAGCTGGGAAGAGGAGCTGCTGACCCTCCAGAGACTGTGCTTGTGGTTCAGCTTAATAACATTAAATAGCAGTTTTATCTCTTCCCCATGCAGATGGTAAAAGGCTGTGTGGCCATAGGAGGTTCTTAGCTTTTGGAAATACTGTAATTCAACCAATTCTCTGCTGTATAGACACCCCTCCATGACATCCACTGAACTCTATTCATGAAACTCTTCTATCTTAGAGTTAAATGTTACCACTTGATTACTAAAAGCCTACTAAGACATTTTAAAATTGAGATGAGCTACTTAGCTTATATGACTCGCTTATGTCCTGCAAAAATCATTACTTGAAAAAGTATATAATAGGAAAGAAAATATTAAAATTAAACTACATATGGGGACTGAAAAGCCTATAATGTTCTAACTTAGGATGTGGGCTACACAATGTACTTTGTTTTTTAAAAAGGAAGTACTTTTCAGTGATTAGAAATTGGAAAATAGTGTTTGTTGGCCAAAACGTAAATGTACATGCTGGCGTGATGAAGGCTGATTAAAACCTGCACCAGTGCTTTCTGCTAGGAAGACAGCCAATAAGTTTTTCAGGTGTCTGGTTGCGTAGCAGTAGCTGCTTGGGTATAACTGGAGTATTCTCTGTCCCAGATAATACCATGACCAGCAAGAGCTAGGCCAGGCTAACGTGTGTATTAAAGTTTTGCGAGGACTGTGCTGAACAAGTTTTCTTTACAGATGGCTCATAGGTGAAACTGAATGCACCACCAATGGCCCTTCCACTGTTCGCTTTGGTTAATACACAAAATGAAAGCTAGATTTTGAAACAAACATCAGAATTGTTTGTTTCATCATGTTAGAATATATAAAGTAAGAGATAAGAATCCTGAGTGTCAATAGTTGCCTCAGCTGGCTGAGGGCTGAATATAATATCAGGTAAGAGAGAGAGGTCTGTAATAAGCAGGAGGCTACATACTTGCAAATAAATCATAGGTCAGCTGTGTTTTGTGCAAGATAATGTGAATACTATGATAATACACGTCTAAATTAAATTCACATGATGAAATATGACCATGAGGGATGCTGGAAATCTGTGAGCCTCACGTTAATACTGCCTAAAGTTTGTATCTCATTTAAGAATTTATGTTAGTGCTTATATACACATAGCCTTCCTGAGCAGGTCACTTGGTAATTCTAATGTGTCATTTGTTTGTTTTACTTAAGGAATCAGCTGGAGGGGATATTCAGTCTCCTTTAACGCCAGAAAGTATTAATGGGACAGATGACGAGAGAGTGATGCCGGAAGTGACACAGAACTCGGAACCAAGGGCTGAACCAACCCAGAACGCATTGTCATTTACACATAGGTACAGATTCTATTCCCACATCCTGACTAAGTGGTACTTATCTCCTTCCTTGTTAAAGGGACCTTCTCCCATGTCGTGGCTTCCACCTAGCAAAATTAAGAAATAAATTATGTGATTAAAAAAAAAAAAAAAGGATTGGCTTTCAGATTTGTAGTATAATCTTTGTTTTCACAAAAAAAACCATGAGGAAATCTCTTTGAATAAGATTTTGGGGGGTGTTATTTTATAGTTTAATCAGCTGAATGCGAGCCCTGGAACACTGGTTAGTGCAGGTGTCCCTTTAACAGGAAGCATTATTTCACTGTTTGAGATCTTAGTAAAGTTAACTGTTTCTTAGAATATTCCAATTAAATTATTTTTGCACACATTTTCTTTAAATGACTGATAGGATCGGATGTCAGCCTTTCACTGGTGAGTTGCTGGAAGAAAAGCAACTCTTACATCAATTTTGGATTATAAAATTTAAAGCAGCCTTTAATTGAACAGTTCTCTGGCAGTTGAAAACATTTTTCAATTTTTTTTTGAAACATGAGAGAAGTATAGTTAGTTCTGCTTCAGACTGAATTATAATTCATTGCACTAGGAATACTGTACTCTGGTCTTAAAGAAAACTAGGACTTTTAATTTAATGATACAAATAATGAGGTAAGATGGGTATATCTTGCCTATTAGAAATGATTGTAAATGGGACACTCAATAAAACACATTATGTACTGAGACCATGGAGAGTAACTTAAATATTTAATAAACTTAGATCAAAGCTAGAAATACTAGATTTATTTTTTTTAAACATGGTCTGAATCAGTTTAAATAGAGTTTAAGAGCTCTTGATCAAAGGTTAGGGAACACTAGGATGTTAGATATGTCATGCAAATAATTCAGAATGAACAGAGATGGATCTGGAATTGTTCAAGACTTCTCATTTTTTGTAAGAGAATAATACTATTAAAGATATCTGGAAAAATGATTTACATTTTCAAATGAGAAAAAAAAATTATACTTTTTTTAGCAGAGTGATTGTGTTTATTTTTATACTTCAGTTGTCACCAGTGCATCTATTACATGTTTTACAAGAAATGGTGCTTTGTAAGAGAGCTCTGTGCATGTTGAAGGAGTATTACAAATGTTGCACATCAGTGTTCTGTAACAAGTTCATTTAAACTTACTGTTTGTGTGTTGGAATTCTCTATCAACATTTTTGTGAAAAGGAGTTGTGATAAAAGTAGTGGTGTTTGGGGTTTTTTTTTTTAAAAATGACAGCTGCAAGATCTTCCCTATTGCTTTGCATATGTAAATATGTTTTCTCGTATGCCAATATAGTAACTATGCTTTGCTCTGCATTGACCATGACTGAAGATATTTTTTTGAAACTCCCCAGTTGTAATTTCTGATGGCGTAGAATAGAGGTTACAAAATTTTTACATGCTTTGCATTTTTCTATCTACTTCATGTATGTGGTGTGAGTGCCTGGTTTTAGTTTATTGTCCTGTTAAATACCACTATCTAGAATTGGTCTTCCAACAATAACTCTGCATTTTGAAGGACACTTCTCATGATGATTGTCATGAGAATCTGTGGTGGGTTGACCCTGGCTGGATGTCAGGTACCCACCAAAGCCGCTCTATCGCTCCCCCTCCTCAACTGGACAGGGGAGAGAAAATATAACAAAAGGCTCCTAAGTCGAGATAAGGACAGGGAGAGATCACTCAGCAATTACTGTCACAGGCAAAACAGACTCGACTTGGGGAAAATTAATTTAATTTATACCAATAGAATCAGAATAGGATAATGAGAAATAAAACCAAATCTTAAAACACCTTCACCCTGCTCCTCCCTTCTTCCCAGGCACAGCTTCACTCTCAAATTCTCTACCTCCTCCCCCTAAGCAGCGCAGGGAATGGGGGTTGCAGTCAGTTCATCACACGTCTCTGCTGCTCCTTCCTCCTCAGGGGGAGGACTCCTCACTCTTCCCCTGCTCCAGCGTGGGGTCCCTCCCATGGGAGACAGTCCTCCACGAACTTCTCCAATGTGGGTCTTTCCCACGGGCTGCAGTTCTTCACGAACTGCTCCAGTGTGGGTCCCTTCCATGGGGTTACAAGTCCTGCCAGCAAACCTGCTCCAGTGTGGGCTCCTCTCACTCCACGGGTCCACAGGTCCTGCAAGGAGCCTGCTCCAGCATGGGCTTCCCACGGTGTTGCAGCCTCCTTTGGGCACATCCACCTGCTCCAGCATGGGGTCCTCCATGGGCTGCAGGTGGATATCTGCTCCACCATTAACCTCCATGGGCTGCAGGGGGACAGCCTGCCTCACCATGGTCTTCACCACAGGCTGCAGGGGAACCTCTGTTCTGGCACCTGGAGCACCTCCTCCCCCTCCTTCTTCACTGACCTTGGTGTCTGCAGGGTTGTTTCTCTTACATGTTCTCACTCTCTCTCCGGCTGCTGTTTCTGTGTCCCAGCAACTTTTTTTCCTTCTTAAATATGTTATCCCAGAGGCACTACCACTGTCGCTGATTGGCTCAGCTTTGGCCAGCATCAGGTCCATCTTGGAGCCAGCTGGCATTGGCTCTGTCAGACATAGGGGAAGCTTCTAGTAGCTTCTCACAGAAGCCGCCCCTGTAGCCCCCCTGCTACCAAAACCTTGCCATGCAAACCCAGTACAGGATCTTTTGTCTTGCTAATGGTAGCTTCAAGTTTGTTAGTGAGCTATTACCAAAGAAAATGCAAATTTTTTTCAAACTCTTTGAAATGAATTATTTTGGACTAAATAAGGTTTTTATTATAAACAAATAAAGATTCATATAGGTTACTTCTTTTTTTTAATACTGAAAAGCTCAAGTGAGTACATTTATATGTTATTATTTAACCCAGAAAGAAAATGCTTTTAGGTGCTTTCTGATAATTTTTGTTGTATAGAAAGAAAAGAATCCTTTTGTGTGTGCGTGTGAGTGTCAAGGAACACTGTCTCAATCAGAGGGAAACTACCATTTTAAAAAATGTGTGTTCCAAAAGATTCCAGATATTTTCCAGGTGCCATTATTTTTTTCAAGTTGATGACAGAACTTAGTTTGGAAATCAGCTGTTTGATTGGATTTAATTGTTAGCTTTAATGAAGGCTCTCTAAAACAGCACTATGTAACACATGCATGAAAGAGATGGAAAGTGAAGCCTCCAGGATTGTTTTAGTACTGTTTAAACGGGCATGTTTTTGTAGAGGCATTGCATAATATTAAATTGGCAACTAGGTAGACATACCTAGTTGCTTGTGCTGGCTGGAAGGGTGCTCTCTGCAGGAAGTCTGTTTGCCCCAATTTAAAAAAAAAAATAAATAAAAAAAAATTAAACAAAACCTTACACTCCGATCATTGGAGACTCCCTTGGCTTTTCATGTGTCGGGGTACAGAAAGGGATTGTGCTCCTCCTTGTTCCCTGCCCTTTTGATGCTGCTGTGTATTGGTGATACTCCATGTGTGATGGAGAGGAGTTGCCACACTGAACCCTTTCCCTGTATGCCCTAGTAACTCCTGCTGATTGCTGAGCTTCTTCCACACCCTGCGTTTCAGCAAAGTTAAAGTTTAGCCAGTGCTTCTGGGTGAGAAGGATAATGCTGGAAGGGCATGTGAGTGTTGTCTTGTGCATGGCAATGCTTTTTACGTATTTGCCTTTACTTCTGGAGCTGTTGATCAATCACTAATGCTTTTCAAAAGAAAAGATGGTGTGGTCCTCCCTCCAATGAGTTCAGCTATAGGGGACATGAGAGTCATTGAGGCTGGCCATGCTTCACTAAAATAACACTAGCGTAACAAGTTCATTTCTTCCATGATTAGGAAAGCTATATTCTGCTCTGGCATGACAGTACGTATTTATCCTGTGAAGGTCCAAAAGGAGCGGTCCTCAGTGTAGGCTGGAGCACAGGGGAAGGCATGTGTGGGGCCACCTGGCAGGAGCCCAGGTAGCCATGGGGCAAAGGTTGGAGCTTTGTGGGCAGGACAAGGTGCCACAGCACCGCACAGCGAGGATGGCTGGTGAGGTGGGAACTGCGTTGCTGCCGAGAGGGTCGGCAAGCTTAGCCGAGTGCGGGCACCTCTGCAGCAGAGGACAGGGGTAAAGGTTTGAAGGGGGTTGTTGTCAGGACAGTGATCTAGGGAAGAGGTTTTCATGTCTGTATGAACTGGAAGGGTCTGAAAGGAGTTAACAAGGTCAAAATGAGAGGTGTGGAGGTCATGCTTTAGTCTACATCTTACTACTTGTCATTTTTAATCTGCACGCGCCGAAAAATGTTCCATTTCATTTTGTTGTAACACATCCTCTCTGGCCAGATATGTCCTCTTCTGTAAGCATTCTTCTCTGTGCTTTGTATGTCTTAGTGTAGGTAGTTGGGGGCTGTGTTATTTCAGCAGAGTAAGTGTAGACTACTTTGGTATTTATTTTCTGACCATTTATACCCAAAAGCTGGAAAAAAGCATTACTTAAGTCAACAGAGTTTTGTTATTAGATCTTTAATTTTTTATTATTTCAGTAAATAATTGTAAGTATTGAAATGAACATTCCCCAATATATGTCTACAATCTTATTCATATCCCATGAGCATAATAGAGCAAAAATCTAGTTGCTTCAATTTATCCTTATCTGGAAAGTCCTAACGCTGTTCAAAAGCAGTGTGACTCTAGTCAACTGCTTGAGAGATAAACACAGAAAGATAAACTCTTGCAATTAAACCTCTTGCCTTTTTTAAACTTATGTCATGGTTTAACCCCAGCCAGCAACTAAGTACCATGCAACCACTCGCTCACTCCCTCCTCGGCCCCCCCCCCCCACCCTGGTGGGATGGGGAGGAGAATCAAAAACAAGTAAAACTCATGGGTTGAGATAAGAACAGTTTAATAATTTAAATAAAAAATAAAATATAATAATAAGAGTAAGAATTGTAATGAAAAGGAAGATAACAACAAGGGAGAGAAATATAACCCATGACAGACAAGTGATGCACAATGCAATTGCTTATCACCCACTGACCAATGCTCAGCCAGTCCCCGAGCAGTGATTCCTCCACCCCCACTCCCCCCAGTTTATATACTAGACGTGATGTCACATGGTATGGAATACCCCGTTGGCCAGTTTGGGTCAGCTGCCCTGGCTGTGTCCCCTCCCAACTTCTTCTGCCCCTCCAGCCTTCTTGCTGGCTGGGGATGAGAAGCTGAAAAATCCTTGACTTTTAGTCTAAACAATACTGAGCAACAACTGAAAACATCAGTGTGTTATCAACATTCTTCTCATACCAAACTCAAAACACTATACCAGCTACTAGGAAGACAATTAACTCTATCCCAGCCGAAACCAGGACAACTAACTATGGTGGTTAATGTTGAATTATGAAGTAATGTTACTTGGGAACTTCCACATCTTTATATTATAGCTTGAGCAGTGCTCTCATTAGTAAACATTGCCAAAACAAATGAAAGTAAAATGTAACCTAAGCCTGGCATTAGAATTTTTAAAAGTCCTGGCTGAGACTCTGATCGAGTCTGATTTTCTGAATGATGGCTAGTCCAGGAAGGCTTTTTTCTAACAAAAGCTAGTTAATAAAATCTAATATTTAAAATAATTAATACTAAAGTGTGTATTTTCTTAACTAAAACTTAGTTTCCTCAGACATCTTCTTTTTTTTTTAAATATATTCCACATTCTTTAAATTGTAATTTTTTTTTTTTCCCCCCATCTAAAGAAATTTGACCATAAAAAGGCGTTTGGAGAGAAAAAAGTTGCTAAAAATTTTGTAACCATTTCCAATGTGACTGCACCTGGCTTTTAAATGTAAGTTTTAATCCTGCTGGTGCATAGTATAGAATTCCTGATGGCCTGAATGTGCCCAAAAAAATACTATACTGAGCTTATTTAGCCTTAGAATATAATTCAAATATTAAAGCTGAATAGTGTGTCTGGCGAACTCTGCAACTGCTGCTTGGGGCTTTTTGGTAACTGTTTGGTGAACTTGCTCTTTCACCTTTGAAGAAAATACATTTGTTTATAACAAGTTTTATTTCATTTTTGGCACCTCATGAAGCTGTGGGATAAAACACTTTCAGAAACAAAACTTAACATAAGAGAATTCTTCTGGGACAAATCTTGAAAGTCTTCAACTTTCTGTGAACTGTGACTTGTACCTTTTACCTCATTTTTTCATGTAATACATGAAGATGTTTGTCGTGGTTTAACCCCAGCCAGCAACTAAGCGTCACGCAGCCGCTCGCTCACTCACTACCCCCCCACCCAGTGGGATGGGGGAGGGAATCAGGAAAAAAAAAAAGTAAAACTCATGGGTTGAGATAAGAACAATTTAATAGAACAGAAAGGAAGAAGCTAATAATGATAATGGTAACACTAATAAAATGACAATAGTAATAATAAAAGGATTGGAATGAAACCAGGACAATGTTCCATCTAAATTTAATGAAACTTGGAATTTCTATTATATAATGTTTTGATTAGACAATATATATGTGTGTGTTTGTTACTTATTCATTAAAATTCCTTTTTTTTGTATTCAAACAAGTTTTTAATATGAAATTTTGACTCATTGCCTTAGTGAAAATGGACTTATGATGTTTATATATTAGATATTTTATCGTCTAGATAGCTTACCATTTAATAATGCTGCATGTAAATCCAATGCAAAGAAAAAAACAAAAATCTTGCTGCTAGCTCATGTTCCTTCACTGAGTTTTCATTAAAAGTTGTATGCAGAAATGTTTAGTAGATTTTTTCACTTTGTGTATTACAACTACTCCTACAAGCTTAAATATTTTAGTTATGTTACAGTAAAGATACTTTGTGAATCATGCTAAAGTTAAATTGGCTTTAAAGAAAAGTTTTGAGTTAATAATTTTTGTGGCATTTTGTAATTTGAATTTATACTCAAATCCTAGTATTTGGATGTTCTTTATAGTGTTCTGAATAGTTTCCTTACCAAGTAGTTCTGGGGGTGTGTATTACTTTTTTTTTTTAAAATTCTTGGTTTTGAATGCTATTTAGCCTGATGACAGGATAATTTCATCTTGTGAGGAAGCTCAGGAAATCTCTAATCCAAGCTCCTGCTCAGAGAAGGTCAGCTATGAGATCAGACCAGGCTGCTCTAAGCTTTATCCAGTTGGGTTTTGAAAACCTCCTAGAATGGAGACTGATAAAGCTAGGCTTTTTAAAAAGGTTTCTCTATAGCATAAAAGGCAATAACTGTCTTCACATTGCACAGTACTATAATGAACTGTGACATTTTAGGGCACACTGGAGGAACTCTGGTAAATTCAATTACTCTGTTGAGAAAAGATTATTTCTTGAGGTACACTCGGCGAAAAAACTCAAAGGCGATATGTTCCTGCTGTCAGTGTAAGCAAAGAACTGGTTAATATAGCAACTTAGAAGTAGGTCTTGACTTCACCTCAACCAATATTTGTTTGATGTTGTGAAGGTCCTAGCTGTGCTGTTCTTCTGCCTCTTCTGCTTCACCAGCAAGAGCCTGGCGGTCTCAGGAAGAAGCACACGGAGAGGAATTGTTCTCCCCTCCCTCCCTGACCTAATTCCTACTGCTTCCCACACTCCTGTGCTTCTACCTAAACTGCTGAGATTTAGCTCTAGTAGGCTATCCTTCAAAATAAAAGTTCTTGCTAGGAAACTATTAATTTGAAAGGAAGATCTTACCTTGTGTTCATGTAAATTTTTTCATGTCTCTGATTTTCCTGATTGTGACAATTTCTGAAAATTCTGTAGGGAATGTCTGGAATACGTAGTAAACCATTACATGGTTTTAAACCAGTATTGTGTCAAACACAGCATAATACAGCTCATACTGTAACATTTTCATAAGATATCTCTAGTAATGGAAGGAGAGGTGGAGAGGACTCGTATCAGCTATTAGAAGAATGGTCATGGTGTATGTGTTGCTTATCTCTTTAAAATGAAGCAATTCTGCAACTGATAGAGCTAATTTTAATGGCTGGGGGAATGGATGAGAGCCAAAACTAAAAACAGCCCAACGCTTAAGAGAGTAATATCACCATCTCCCTTGTGCACCTAAGGAAGTTCTAGTTTGGAGCATGTGAATTACCTACTTTCTGCTGTTTATTTAGTGAGAACTCCAAGGGGTGATTCGGACAATGTTTTGAAATTAGATTATATAAATACCATCCTCAGGGACAAGTGAGCGCTCTTCTAACATATCTGTCAAGTACGTTCTTAGAAGAGGAATATAATCCTTATGCAATTTATATTAAAAAACATGCAACTTGTAACATGTATTTTTTTCCTCCTTTAATCACATACGTAAGAATTTTTAAAAACAGCATAGTAAAAATGAAGAAAAAAAAGGAACTATCTTGCTTAAGGAAGGAACTTTCATTTTTTAAAAGAATATATCCATTGTGTTCAACCAATCCAAAATATGGATGACATTAAAAGATTGTGTGTTAATACTTCAGCAACTGTAAACATTGCCTCTATAAATTGGGATATGTGATACTTAATACTGAATCAGATTCTGTGGGGTATGTTAGTTGGGTTTTTTTTTGGTTGCATCCATTAATTCACAATCATGAATTTTGTTAGGTATTTTCAATAATAGTTTTCTGAAATGTGTTATTACTTTTAGAAGTCTACTCTTAGCACACAGTGACATTTTGTTGTCATCTTTAGTTATTGGTGGAGGACCTATTCTCTTTATTCTAGATTTTCCTAGTAATTTAGATGAATAATGAACTTTTTCTATTGTGCATTTTGATACCAGGTGTGTATGCTTGTTTAAATTTGTGAGCAGTGTCTGTGAGGTTTCTTTTATGGGATGATTTGTACATATATTATTTAGAATATTTGCCATTTTGTTAGTTCTAAGCTCAAACATGCAATCATCTTTTCAAGAAGAATTCGAATGATAGTTATAGGAGATCTTATGTAGAGAGTTGATACCTGTCGTGGTTTTAGCTGGGATAGAGTTAATTGTCTTCCTAGTAGCTGGTATAGTGTTATGTTTTGGGTTCAGTATGAGAAGAATGTTGATAACACTGATGGTTTCAGTTGTTGCTAAGTAATGTTTAGTCTAAAGTCAAGGATTTTTCAGCTTCTCATCCCCAGCCAGCAAGAAAGCTGGAGGGGCATAAGAAGTTGGGAGGGGACGGTATTGAGTCTGGCTGACATGGAGTTAATTCTCCCCATAGCAGCCCTCCTAGCGCTGTGCTCTGCATCAGTAGCTAGAAAGGTGTTGATAACACACCAGTGTTTTGGCTACAGCTGAGCAGTGCTGGCACAGCATCAAG
This sequence comes from Haliaeetus albicilla, assembly GCF_947461875.1. Taxonomy (NCBI): domain Eukaryota; kingdom Metazoa; phylum Chordata; class Aves; order Accipitriformes; family Accipitridae; genus Haliaeetus; species Haliaeetus albicilla. The sequence continues at coordinate 11,525,132 of NC_091515.1, read as the reverse complement.
GCTGTCTCTCCAACATTTTTGCCCCCCCCTCAATGGCAGGCTGGGGCAGGGCAAGATCTTGGGAGGGGACATAAGCAGGACAGCTGACCTAAACTAACCAAACAGATATTCCATACCATATGACGTCAGCTCAGATATAAAAGCTAAGTAAAGGGAGACGGAGGGGGGGGGGGCATTTTCATCTTCTGGAGCAACCACTATGCGTACTGAAGCCCTGCTTCCCAGGAAGTGGCCAGACATCGCCTGCTGATGGGAAGTAGAGAATAACATCATTTGTTTTCCTTTGCTTTCACGTGCGACCTTTGCTTTCACTTTATTAAACTGTCCTTATCTTGACCCATGAGCTTTTTGTTATATTTTCTCCCCCCTGTCCAGCTGAGGAGGGGGAGTGATAGAGCGGCTTTGGTGGGCACCTGGCGCCCAGCCAGGGTCAACCCACCACAGGGACACAGCCAGAACAGCTGACCCAAAGTAGCCAAAGGGGTATTCCATACCATGTGACATCACATCTAGTATATAAACTGGGGGGAGTGGGGGAATCGCCACTCGGGGACTAACTGGGCATTGGTCAACGGGTGGTGAGCAATTGCATTGTGCATCACTTCTTTGGTATATTCCATTCCTTTTATTATTACTATTGTCATTTTATTATTGTTATTATTATCATTATTAGTTTCTTCCTTTCTGTTCTATTAAACTGTTCTTATCTCAACCCATGAGTTTTATTTTTTTTCCTGGTTTTCTCCCCCATCCCACTGGGTGGGGGGGGAGTGAGTGAGCAGCTGCGTGGTGCTTAGTTGCTGGCTGGGGTTAAACCACGACAATAGCTCATGTTTTCTTCATGCATACTTCCATCTTTCAGTGTCTTTGACATTGCCGAGAGTCATCATAGAAAACTTTCAACCTGTAAGTAGGGATAAGCTGGAAACTGAACTTTCCCCAGAGACCATGAAGGAGTCTAAGGTGTTGTCTTCAATACACCAGAGATCTCTCTGGGTAAATTTTGCTGAAGTTAGGTCAGCATTTCCAACTATAACAGAAACCTCTTGCACCAGCATCTTTTGAAACCTTTTTTTTTTTTTTCAAAACTGAGAAGTTTCATTAGGATCAAAGAGAACAGACACCAGAGAAATGCTACAGGTCTCAATGCACTGTTCTCCAGAAAAAAAAACACAGTGAAAAATTTTGAGAAGAAATAGCCACTTTGTGGAATTGCTTTTTATTTTAAAATAATCTATGGAAAGACTTAATACTTTGCAAGTACAAATGTCATGCCTTGTTTGGATTGGAAGCCTCAGTGCATACGTACAGATATTTTTCAGCTACCCATTAAAAAAAAATAGCTTCTACAGAAACAGAAAGCCAATAACATCTGAAGTTACCAGGAAAAAAGACCACATAGCTATTCATCCCCTGAGTCTCGAGTGAATTTTCTAACAGTCATGGGCCTTGAAAAGAGAAGACTTTTGTGAAAAGCAAAGGCAGAGGGGATGTTTTTCAGGACAAATATGAACATATTTTTCACAAAGTCTGATTGCTCAAACTTCACTGTCCCATCCTGGTTGGTTAGGGAAGTTGATGCGTGAAAGTATCTCACAACTGAGATAATGTGAACCATTCATGCTTATACCTTCAGTTTGGGATTAATTCTTGATGAGGAGGTGGGGGGCTTTCTTCAGAGTCCGGAATTTTGACTATTTGTAAAAAGACTTTCCTATGGCAGTTTGTTCTGCAGGTAAGAGTATCATGCAGTTTGTGCCCATCTGCACACGCACATGCTTTGCTTCTCCAAAAATGGACCTCTTCAAATTATGCCCCAACAGTCAGTCAAAAGTAAAATGTTAGAAGATTAAAAGCTCCTCGTAGCTGGTATGTAGCTGCTTCATTTCAAGTGCAAGACTTTGTCCACTTACCTTTATCAACACAAAATATAACGCTTATTTTGTTAGACAAATGCTACAGAAACTTTTCCAGGCTTGTTCATTTACTATTTTCTGTCTCTGAATGGACTCTAGTCATAATCTGGTTATATGAAACTGGAGAATAGTCTAGACTTGGGTTTCAGGGTACATATTCCCATCCACATAGAAATTATTGAAAAGGTTACACAGTTTTAGAGAAAGGAAATTAAAGAGAATTGAAGATTTGTGGCCTTCTGATCACTTTTAAGTATGCTGCAGAACAATCTGCATCAGTATCTTATTTCGATTCTTGTGTATTTTACTCATCTCAAGGTTCACTTATTGTCAACTTTGGATTATTTTTTATTATCAATATACAGAACATGGATGAACTTGTGTAACTTATAGTGATTGTAGTCATGGTAAAATGCTTCAGTCATATTCCTTAGAAGTACAGGAAATGGAAGTGTTACTGAACAATTTTGAGTTCAAAGTCCACAAGCTAAAAAACAGCTTTAAAAAAAAACATCTCAGAAAACAAGTGAAAACTTGGCTTTTTATCAGTTTTGGTATATTAAAATCTGTTACAACTCATAGCAATATACAACTCATAACAATATACTTTAAAAATACAGCTTTATTCTTTTAAAGCCCACATAAACATGCGTCCCAAAGCTGTACTTTCTTGAATATTTTTGAAGTGTGTATTTTTAATAAAGAAACATCTCCAATTGTTCAATTGCTCAACTTCACCCAGTTTTTTTTATGAGTGTGATGAGACATTGGAACAGGTTGCCCAGAGAAGTTGTGGATGCCCCGTCATTGGAAGTGTTCAAGGTCAGGTTGGATGGGGCTTTGAGCAACCTGATCTAGTGAAAGATGTCCCTGCCTATGGCAGGGGGGTTGGACTAGATGCTCTTTAAAGGTCCCTTCCAACCCAAACTATTCTATGATTCTATACCAGGAATTATTTCCTGCTTCACTGAGAATACAGAAGCTAAAATTAAGTCACCTGAAAGAAAAAACAAAACAAAACAAACCTCTAGCAAAACAACAACAACAAAAAAGCCCAAACCTTTCAGTTAGTGCCTCTTTTCAAATGTAGGCTCTTCATGTTTCAAAGTCACTTGGCCCCTGCACCCCACACCAGGTATAGTGTCTCTTTTACCCACTCCCCTGGTCCTCTGAAAGATCTCTGTGTTGCTGTACCTCGTCTGTCCGCTTTATTCTCCTTAAGAGAAAGGATATATGTTAAGTTTTTTAGGCAGCAGGGCCAAACCCAGTGGAGTACTTCAGGGATGCATTTTTATAAAATGAAAAAAAAAAGATCTGTAACATTTTAGTACATTATAGTGAAGTTGAAACTCCATTAAATGCATCTGATTGATACCAATTTAGTCCTTCTTTTATTGATACCAACAAGTAAGTTACCTTCTGTATTGTCTCTGGTGTAGTGGTGGATAATGAGAGACATGGACTTCTGTTTTGGGTTTGTGTGGCAGGGTTTTTGGTAGCGGGGGAGGGGCTGCAGGGATGGCTCTGGTGAGAAGCTGCTAGAAGCTTCCCGGGTCCAAGTTGGACCCGCCTCTGGCCAAGGCCGACCCAATCAGTGACAATGTTAGCGCCTCTGGGATAACATAAGAAGGGGAACCTACAGTGGGGGAGGAGATTGGAATGTGGGAGAAACACCTATGCAGATACCAAGATCAGTGAAGAAGGAGGGGGAGGAGATGTGCCGGAGGAGGTGATGCCCCTGCAGCCCATGGAGGTGAGTGGTGGAGCAGATGCCCACTTGCAGCCCATGGAGGACCCATGCCGGAGCAGGTGGATGCCCCCGAAGATGGCCGTGACTCCATGGGAAAGCTTGTGCTGGAGCAGTCTGTGCCAGAAGATCGGCCCGCGGAAAGGACCCATGCCAGGGAAGTTCATGAAGGACTGCAGCCCGTGGGAAGGACTCACATTGGAGAAGTTCGTGAAGGACTGTCTCCCATGGGATGGACCCCATGCTGGAGCAGGGGACAAGTGAGGAGTCCTCCCCCTGAGGAGGAAGGAGCGGCAGAGACAAGGTGTGGAGAACTGACCCCAACCCCCACCCCCTGTTCCCCTGCACCGCCGGGGGGAGGAGGTAGAGAGAACCAGGAATGGAGTTGAGCTGGGAAGGAGGGAGGGGTGGGGGAAAGGTGTTCTAAGTTTGTTTTTACTTCTCATTATCCTTGTTTTGATTTGATTTTGTCGTAGTTTAACCCCAGCCAGCAACTAAGCACCGCGCAGCCGCTCACTCACTCCCCCCCACCCAGTGGGATGGGGGAGAAAATCGGGAAAAAGAATTAAAACTCGTGGGTTGAGATAAGAATGGTTTAATAGAACAGAAAAGAAGAAACTAATAATGATAATGATAACACTAATAAAATGACAACAGTAGTAATAAAAGGATTGGAATGTACAAATGATGCGCAGGGCAATTGCTCACCACCCACTGACCGACACCCAGCTAGTCCCCGAGCAGCGATTCCCTGCCCCCACTTCCCAGTTCCTACACTAGATGGGACGTCCCATGGTATGGAATACCCTGTTGGCCAGTTTGGGTCAGGTGCCCTGGCTGTGTCCTGTGCCAACTTCTTGTGCCCCTCCAGCTTTCTCGCTGGCTGGGCATGAGAAGCTGAAAAATCCTTGACTATAGTCTAAACACTACTTAGCAACAACTGAAAACATCAGTGTTATCAACATTCTTCGCATAACAAACTCAAAAACATAGCACTGTACCAGCTACTAGGAAGACAGTTAACTCTATCCCAGCTGAAACTAAGACAGTATCCACCCCTTATTCTATACCATTGACGTCATGCTCAGTTCCCATACCTTTAGTTACATTCTGATCAATCATCATCACCTTTCCATCACTTTGAGACATATGAACAATGATATATATATATATATATGTATACACACACAGAGATATCATTCCTTTAGTTCATGAGTTATGTTCATAAAACGTTTGTTGAGTTCACTTAGTTTCCGACTCTGGGCTCCATCTGTCATACCAGTCTGTCTGGGCAGGAGGGATGGTGCAAAGTCCTCTCAGTGGGTAGAGCAGAATTGGGCTTCAGTGCGGTGTGACGAGCATGTGACATTTGACGCAGCAGGAGGATGGTGTGCACCGTTGGATTGTTGCATGCTGGAGTCAGTTCTGGTTCTATCACTACTGCGCTTTGCTCAGTTTTATCACAGTTCTTTCTTGCTTGATCCAAGTGATTCTTACTATAGTACTATGGATATAGCATATAACAATTATAGTAATGATAACATACAGTAGCAGGGTTATATAGCAACTAATATCATACAGTTTAATTCTGGCTATTTTCACCTAAAATCAAATCCCCTTGAGGCACACATCGGACTTCTCCATCTTTTCGCATCACCCACCAAGTGCACCCAGGCCCTTGAGCAAAAGCAATCCCACAAATGGGTTTGCCTTTGCCTGAGGCAGGAGTAACCCAGACTGTTTTCCCTAACATCTTTTTCATGTGCACTACAGGGACTTTATCCCCTTCTACAGTAAGTAAAAGTTCTGACTGGGCAGGGCCACCCTGATTGGCAGATCCTCTGGTGTTGACTAACCAGGTGGCTTTTGCTAAATGTGTATCCCAATGTTTGAAAGTTCCGCCCCCCATTGCTTTCAATGTAGCTTTTAACAGTCCATTGTATGGCTCAATTTTCCCAGAGGCTGGTGCATGATAGGGGATATGATACACCCACTCAGTGCCATGCTCTTTGGCCCAGGTGTCTATGAGGTTGTTTCGGAAATGGGTCCCGTTGTCTGACTCAATTCTTTCTGGGGTGCCATGTCGCCACAAGACCTGCTTCTCAAGGCCCAGGATAGTGTTCCAGGCAGTGGCATGGGGTACAGAATATGTTTCCAGCCATCCGGTGGTTGCTTCCACCATTGTAAGCACATGGCACTTGCCTTGGTGAGTTTGTGGGAGTGTGATATAGTCAATCTGCCAGGCTTCCCCATATTTATATTTCAGCCATCGCCCTCCATACCACAGGGGCTTTAACCGCTTGGCTTGCTTAATTGCAGCACATGTTTCACATTCATGGATAACCTGTGCCATAGTGTCCATGGTCAGGTCCACCCCTCGATCTCGAGCCCATCTGTATGTTGCATCTCTTCCCTGATGGCCTGAAGTATCATGAGCCCACCAAGCCATAAATAGCTCACCCTTATGTTGCCAGTCCAGGTCCACCTGAGACACTTCAATCTTGGCAGCCTGATCCACCTGTTGGTTGTTTTGATGTTCTTCAGTGGCCCAACCCTTGGGTACATGAGCATCTACGTGACGTACTTTTACAACCAGGTTCTCTAGCCGGGACGCAATATCTTGCCACAGTGCAGCAGCTCAGATGGGTTTACCTCTGCGCTGCCAGTTGCTCTGCTTCCATTGCTGTAACCACCCCCACAGGGCATTTGCCACCATCCATGAGTCAGTATAGAGATAGAGCACTGGCCACTTCTCTCTTTCAGCAATGTCTAATGCTAGCTGGATGGCTTTCACCTCTGCAAACTGACTCGATTCACCTTCTCCTTCAGCAGTCTCTGCAACTTGTCGTGTAGGACTCCATACAGCAGCCTTCCACCTCCGATGCTTTCCCACAATGCGACAGGACCCATCAGTGAACAGGGCATATTGCCTCTCATTTTCTGGCAGTTTATTATACAGTGGGGCCTCTTCAGGACACATCACCTCCTCCTCTGGCAACATTCCAAAATCTTTGCCTTCTGGCCAGTCCATGATCACTTCCACAATTCCTGGGCGACTGGGGTTTCCTATGTGAGCCCGTTGTGTGATCAGTGTGGCCCACTTACTCCACGTGGCATCAGTCGCGTGATGTGTAGAGGAGACTTTCCCTTTGAACATCCAGCCCAGCACTGGCAGTCAGGGTGCTAAGAGGAGCTGTGTTTCAGTACCAACCACTTCTGAGGCAGCTCGAACTCCTTCATATGCTGCCAATATCTCTTTTTCAGTTGGAGTATAGCGAGCCTCAGATCCTTGATATCCCCAACTCCAAAACCCCAGGGGTCGGCCTCGGGTCTCCCCAGGTGTTTTCTGCCAGAGGCTCCAGGTAGGGCCATTCTCCCCAGCTGCAGTATAGAGCACATTTTTAACATCTTGTCCTGTCTGGACTGGTCCAAGGGCTACGGCATGAACAATCTCCCGTTTAATTTGTTCAAAGGCTTGTTGTTGCTCAGGGCCCCATTTAAAATCATTCTTCTTCCGGGTCACTTGATAGAGAGGGCTTACAATCAAACTGTAATTTGGAATATGCATTCTCCAAAACCCCACGACACCTAAGAAAGCCTGTGTGTCCTTTTTATTAGTCGGGGCAGACATAGCTGCTATTTTGTTAATCACGTCCATGGGGATCTGACGACATCCATCTTGCCATTTTATTCCCAAAAACTGGATCTCCTGTGCAGGTCCCTTGACCTTACTTTCTTTTATGGCAAAACCGGCTTTCAGAAGAATTTGGATTATTTTCTTCCCTTTCTCAAAGACTTCTTCTGCTGTGTTGCCCCATACGATGATGTCATCAATGTATTGCAGGTGTTCCGGAGCTTCACCTTTTTCCAGTGCAGTCTGGATTAGTTCATGGCAAATGGTGGGGCTGTGTTTCCACCCCTGGGGCAATCGATTCCAAGTGTACTGGACACCCCTCCAAGTAAAGGCAAATTGTGGACGACACTCTGCTGCCAGAGGGATTGAGAAAAACGCATTAGCAATGTCAATTGTGGCATACCACTTGGCTGCCTTTGATTACAGTTCGTATTGAAGCTCTAACATATCTGGAATGGCAGCACTCAGCGGTGGCGTAACTTCATTCAGGTCGCGATAGTCAACTGTTAGTCTCCACTCCCCGTTAGACTTTCGCACTGGCCATATGGGACTATTAAAGGGTGAGCGAGTTTTGCTGATCACTCCTTGGGTCTCCAGTTGGCGAATGAACTTGTGGATGGGAATCAGAGAGTCTTGGTTGGTGCGATATTGCCGCCGGTGCACCATCGTGGTAGCAATTGGCACTTGTTGTTCTTCAACCTTGAGCAACCCCACAATCGAAGGGTCTTGAGAGAGACCAGGCAGGGTAGACAGCTGTTCAGTGCCCTCCATCTCCAAGGCAGCTATACCAGAAGCCCATCGATACCCCTTTGGGTCCTTAAAATACCCTCTCCTGAGATAGTCTATGCCAAGGATGCACGGGGCCTCTGGGCCAGTCACAATGGGGTGTTTCTGCCATTCGTTTCCAGTTAGGCTTACTTCAGCTTCCAATACAGTTAACTCTTGGGATCCCCCCTGTCACACCAGAAATACAAATGGGTTCTGCCCCTTTATAACTTGATGGCATTAGAGTGCACTGTGCACCGGTGTCTACTAGAGCCTTATACTCCTGTGGGTCTGACGTGCCAGGCCATCGAATCCACACAGTCCAGTAGACCCGGTTGTCCCTTTCCTCCACCCGGCTGGAGGCAGGGCCCCTCTAATTCTGGCCAGAGTGTCCAGTATTCACTTCTCATAAAATTGGCTCAGAAGTCCCTTCAAGAGGATCAGAAATAAGATCAGCCCTTCTACTCTGTTTGGAAACTGGAGCGGCATTTTTCCTGGTAGAATCCCCTTTTGTGGTGGTTTTTCCTCGCAGCTCACGTACCCGTGCATTTAGGACCGAGGTAGGTTTTCCGTCCCATTTCCTCATGTCCTCTCCATGATCACATAGGTAAAACCACAGGGCACCTCGCGGTGTGTGCCTTCTGTAGTCTCTTTCTTGGGCAGAGGAGCGCTCGCTCCTAATAGCTGAGACATTGGTCCTTACGGGGGGCAATAGGACATATCCTCTTTGAATTGCTGGAAATCCTGGGACAGCTTCTCCACAGCCGAAATGCAGGCTCGTAGGGAGGAGGAGAGATTTTCTTCGTATTGACGGAGTTGGCGAGCCACTTCCTCCACTGTCGGTGCCTCTTTGTCTTTCCAGGTCATTATTGCCAATGTGTTGGCATAGGACGATGGTGCGCTCCGTACAAACTTCCGCCACATGGGTCGTGTGCATTGGACTTCGTCTGGATCTTTGGGTAATTGTGGGTTGTCCGGGTCATGATGAATCATCTCTAGCACAGCTAATTCCCTCAGATATTGGATACCTCTTTCCATGGTGGTCCACTTGCTTGATTGACATATAACATCTTCCTTAAAGGGGTACCTTTCCTTCACACTTGACAGGAGTCGCCTCCAGAGGCTGAGGGCTTGTGTCCCTCTTCCAATTGCCTTGTCAATGCCACCTTCCCTGGCAAGCGATCCCAGCTGCTTGGCTTCCCTACCTTCTAATTCCAAGCTGTTAGCCCCATTGTCCTAGCATCGGAGGAGCCAGGTGATAATATGCTCACCTATACGGCGGCCAAAGTCTTTTCGGAAATCCCGCAGCTCACTCAAGGATAGGGACCGGGTTATTACCTCTGGTTCTGCCTCTTCCTCCGGTTCCCGTGATGACCCTGGTTCATCTTCATCCTTCGCTAAGCGAACTGATTTTTTTGTATATTTCTTTTTCTGTACGGGGGCAACTGATACTGGTGCAGGTTGGTCCGCTGGTTCAGTTGCAGTACCGCTTGCCGGGTTTTGGATAACCGCAGTGTCTGTCGCCGAGGTTTGGGTAGCAGCAGTGCTCGTCGCTGGGGCTGGAGGGACTGCAGTGTCCGTTGCCAAGGTTTGGGTAGCTGCTGTGCTCATTGCTGGGGCTGGAGGGGCTGCAGTGCCTGTTGCTGAGGTTTGGGTAGCCACAGTTCTTGTCGCCGGGGCTGGAGGGGTCACGGTGCCTGTCGCCAAGGTCTGGGTGCCTGCAATGCTCCTTGCCGGGCCTGGAGAGGCTGCAGCACCCGTTGCCGAGGTTTGAGTGGCTGCGGTGCTCATCATTTTGTTGTTAGGTCCAGAGACATTCTCTTCCCCTTGAGGGTACTGAGTGGTGTCGAACAGGGCTCGATAGGCATGGGCCAGGCCCCAGCACGTTGCAGTGATTTGTATCTCTCTGGAGCTGCCGGGGTGACAGCATACCTTTTCCAAATATTTTACTAGTTCTTCTGGATCCTGCACTTGTTCAGGGGTGAATTTCCAAAACACTGGAGGTGCCCACTTTTCTAGGTACTTGCCCATACTACCCCACACCCCCTGCCACTCATAATTATCCAGCCTTGGGGCAGATCTCTGGGTGATCTTCTTAAATAGCTGTTTAACCTTAAACGAGAGCTGAACCACATTCAGAAGCATGCTAATTCCTAGCAGTAGGGCTAGGACCATGCTGGTCCCAACATTCCAGGAGTATTCAAATTTTTCAAAATTCTCAAACACCATTGTAAGTGGACTGAAGGAGAAAGGAGAGGGGAAGAAAGGTACCCCACCCATAGACTGGTTTTCCATGGAGGAAAGGTAAATGCTATAATTATTAATAGTTTCCCACAGATGGCTCCCGCAGTATAAAGGTGACAATGCTAAGTGCAAATACCGGATTAATCCCACAGCCGATGACTTTATCATACCATAAACCAGTGTTATACCATACATCAAAGCGAAAACCTTAATCCACCTCCCACGGATGATAAGCAGCAGAAGAGGGACTACATACAGCAAGCGAGGTGATACATAACAGAACTTTAAAAACCAGAGCAACAACTCTAAGAACACATAAATCAACATAATGAAAGCTTAGAACAAATTTGTTTTAACAACCTCTGGTCAGGTTTGTCATTATCTCAACCCTTCGTGCCCCACGTTGGGCGCTAAAATGGACTGTCATGGTTTAACCCCAGCCAGCAACTAAGCACCACGCAGCCACTCACTCACTCCCCCCACACCCAGTGGGATGGGGGAGAAAATCAGGAGAAAAGAAGTAAAACTCCTGGGTTGAGATAAGAACGGTTTAATAGAACAGAAAAGAAGAAACTGATAATGATAACACTAATAAAATGACAACAGTAGTAATAAAAGGATTGAAATGTACAAATGATGCGCAGGGCAATTGCTCACCACCTGCCGACCAACACCCAGCTAGTCCCCAAGCCGCGATTCCCTGCCCCCACTTCCCAGTTCCTAAACTAGATGGGACGTCCCATGGTATGGAATACACCATTGGCCACTTTGGGTCAGGTGCCCTGGCTGTGTCCTGTGCCAACTTCTTGTGCCCCTCCAGCTTTCTCGCTGGCTGGGCATGAGAAGCTGAAAAATCCTTGACTTTAGTCTAAACACTACTTAGCAACAACTGAAAACATCAGTGTTATCAACATTCTTCGCATACTGAACTCAAAACATAGCACTGTACCAGCTACTAGGAAGACAGTTAACTACATCCCAGCTGAAACCAGGACAGATTTGTAGTAAATTAAATTGCTTTTGTTTCTTCCCCAAGTTGAGCCTGTCTTTTGCCCGTGACCATAAGTGGGGAGTGATCCCTCCCTGTCCTTGTCTTGACCCAGGAGCTTTTCTTTATATTTTCTCTTCATCCCACCAGGGCTGGGGGGGAGGATTGAGTGAGCGGCTTCCTGGTGCTTTGTTACTGGAATGGGCTTAAACCATGACAACTTCTCATATGGGAAGCTGCACGTATATATAGATAGAAGATTATAGAACTGGGTATCTATATGCTGTGTGGTTATGGTATCACTGACATCTGGAATGTCTAACAATAAGCATACAAGTATGTTGACAAGGTTAATGACTAAAAAGTTACTGTTCTTGAAACAGTGTAGAACTAATGTTTCTCAAACTTCCAAGCAGAATATAAATAAATGTCCCTTCATCCTTTAACAAGTCACATTGGAGATAAAATGATTGATTTACTTTATGGATTTATATATTCTTTTTAGTCTTTTCAGTATTACTCCCTTCTTAACTGCCCGCTTTCCTTGGAGAAGAGGGACACTCTGGAAGCAGAAATCAGTCTGGCTAGCACCATCCTCTGCAGTTATTTGAGCTTAAGAACTAGTAATTTATTTTATTCCTGCTGGCATTAATAAGGATACTACTAGATATGGAGCAGGGGAATTTACATTACATCTGACCTGAGTTAGAAGTTGCCAAACATCTTAAGTCATGGAGTGTTTCCACTTTCAGTCTTGGTGAATTATTAATTGTGGATTCACCTAAAATGCACTATTTAGATCCATGGAGGAGTGTTTTGCCATTTGTAAAGTGCTCAGGTTGTGTTAATGAAGCCCATATGGACTTAGAAATGAGCTAATTTGTAATCAATTAGATAACTTTCTCCTAGAGGATTGACCATGGAAGTCAGAGCCAATGATAGCTGGCAAGAAAAAATTTATGTTATGGATTCTCTTCCTGTTGAAGGTATGAGATAGATGTGCTGCTGTGCCAAATTCTGCTTCGGTTAAAAGGAAGAAGAGACGGAGCGTGAGTTTAGGAGGTGGCTATAGCTCCTATTCCTTTGCTACCCCTCTCGTGCTGTAGTTAAAGCTTCAGAATTAGCAACTGTAACTTGAGCAGCTGATACGGGCTCCTTCAGCAGTTACACAGAATGATTGGATAGAGCTGAGTGAACACTTCTGTCCCCTGGAATATTTTTCACTCCCAGGCACATGTGGAGCCTGGCTTAGGAACTAACTGTGCTGTGTCTGTTGACTTTTCCCATTCATCACCAACACACAATTGTCTGCATGGTGCAAAGAAATCATGGTGAACTTGATGAAGCCACTTGCTGATCTTATATGTTTATTGATAGGATTCAGCCAAATTGATAACCTCTGCCCAGTTCTTGAAAGAATGTATATTTAAAAACTGAAGTTTGACAATGCACAGAAAAGCAGTTTAGAAAACTCTCTATATTGAAAATACATAGCATGAGTACTAACTTAATATTTTTTTAAAAAAGAATTATTTCATATTTAAATGAATCCCTTATACAAAAAATAACTTTCATCAAAGTTTTTTTGTTTTTTTTTCCAGAATTTATCTGGAATAGAGCTGACTGAATTTCATAATGTAGCTGTGTATGCTTTGAGGGATCACTTTGCATCCCTGCAAGAGATGTAGGACCAAGGACCAGGAGCTCTTAATTTTCACATGAAGTAAAAAGCTTGGTTTTAAATCTAATCCAAAAGATCCACGCTGTCTTACTAATATGATACTCTTTGGAGTGTGTAATTTTTGTCAGATGAATTAAGATTGCTGATGATTTCTCCCTTATTTAGAGGTAGGCTTTACAAATAAACCTAGTTAAGGTAGTAATTCCTTTGGAGAATGCTGTGGCCTGGGTTCTCTGGGGGAGAATTGGCAAATTCTGCCACATTTACGTGACACTGGGGGCAAAAAATTATGCCTGAGGGGCTTCCATAGTGCCTGATGCATTTCTTCCTAGATAGGCACCCAAGATGGGTCAGATGAAGTGCCATCTGAGGATACTTACTTCTCTTAGCTTTTAAACATCTAAACTTGGGAAGATGGATTTCATCCACTAAGCTCTCTTTACCAGGTCCATCCTTAAATTGTACCTCCTGCCAACATTATGATCCAGAGTTGTGCTTCCTGTTTTCTGTGGAGGCAACAGTGTCACGTTCCCCGGCATTGCTGTCACCCTGCCGTGGCTCCCTGGTGGGCTGTTTCAGTCACTCGGCCCACTCTCCAGGTGATGGTTCCTATCCAGATAGCATAAGCCCCCAGAAGACTAGAGTAAAAGCTCATTGATCAAGTAAAAGTTCAAAGTTGCTTTATTGTAAGTCATTTCAGAATGTGCCTGAATGCAGAAACAGTGTTCAGGCTCCACCTGAAGAAGTTGTGTTACTGGAAATAATTGTGTCATGCTGATTATTTTCTGTTGCATTGTGGTAGGCAGACCCCTTGCAGTGGAAGTTCAATAGCATTGACCTACTTCCTGCAGACATGGGTAAAGGTTAGGGGCAGGCACACATAAACACAGAAGTGGAATATTTTGTCTGTCAAAAATATGAAGTACTTAATATATTCTCTTTTTGAGGGAAGAGTTAGCTTGAAGAATAAAATGGGTAATACAGTTAAACAGAGATCAACATCTGTAATTTTACATCAGCTTTATGCTTTAGGGAAGCTTTCTGTACCATCTTTTGAGTTCCTTTAATATCACTGTAGATGCCACTGACATTTTGTAGTACAGGCAGAAAGAAATTTGTGTTGATCAGTGTTTTGATCATATAACAGGAGGCTCCGCTGAGATGAATTCAAGTTGCTGAATAGCACTTTGGTGAGATGTGGACAACTGGCAATTCATGAGCAGCATCAAAGTATTTCACAGTGACACCAAACAGCCATCATGTTTTGTCAGTAATGAAATAGAATATGAGAGTTGGGGTTTTTTTATCAGCTCTTAAGCTATTTGGCAAATGAAAGAAGCTGGAGCTGGATGAAGGTGCTGAAATAAAATGTCTGGAATGTCTAGGACTCTGTTTTCTCAAGTACACAATAATGAAACATTACTAGTGGTCCATTCATTATGAAGAACTTCAATTGTAGTGTTGTTGCCTTTGCAGATGTTACTCTGGGGCACTGTGGTATAATGATGTTCTGTCTTCCTGTCACAAAATGCAAAAGGTTCCATTTCAAAATTAGAGTAGTGGAAATCGTTCTGGGAGACTGCAACCATATTGGAAATTAGAAAGTAATTTTATTTAAACAACATGGCTCAGACAAAAAACCAAACCAAAACCCTAAAACTGAACTGAGCTTCATGCTTGTAGTAAGTTATCCAACTCTGTAGTTTGCTAAAGGAAAAAAGAAAATAAATAAAAGGGGGTTTTTTCCTTCACTATGGTAAGAATAGGTAAAGAAATTAGATATGGATTCATTGTCTGAAGCCAAATGCTTTTTTATGTAGGGAATACATTCAGATTAAAGTGGCCTGAATTTTAAGAGGTTAGCTAAAATAGTTTCCTACTGTGGTGGGTTGACCCTGGCTGGGTTCCAGGTGCCCACCAAAGCCGCTCTATCACTCCCCCTCCTCAGCTGGACAGGGGAGAGAAAATATAACAAAAAGCTCATGGGTCAAGATAAGGACAGTTTAATAAAGTGATAGCAAAGAAAAAACAAATGATGTTATTCTCTACTTCCCATCAGCAGGCGATGTCTGGCCACTTCCTGGGAAGCAGGGCTTCAGTACTCATAGTGGTTGCTCCAGAAGATGAAAATGCCCCCCTTCTATCTCCCTTTACTTAGCTTTTATATCTGAGCTGACGTCATATGGTATGGAATATCTGTTTGGTTAGTTTAGGTCAGCTGTCCTGGTTATGTCCCCTCCCAAGATCTTGCCCAGCCCCAGCCTGCCATTGAGGGAAGGGCAAAAATGTTGGAGGGAGAGCCTTGATGCTGTGCCAGCACTGCTCAGCTGTAGCCAAAACACTGGTGTGTTATCAACACCTTTCTAGCTACCAATGCAGAGCACAGCACTATGAGGGCTGCTATGGGGAGAATTAACTCCATCTCAGACCCAGTACACCTACAGACACAAATTGTGATCTGATCACTGTGTATGACTGAGACTTAACATGTTCACTTTATTTAAGAAATACTCTGAAATTTATAACTAATGTAATTACATGACAACACCGATGTAGCACCTTCTTTCTGCATTCTCTAGAGATTTTAGTATTCTTGTTTAATTCTACTTTAGCACTTTAGGAATCATTTGTGCTGGGCTTAATGTTCAGCACAGTGGGAGGTTCAGGAATGTTGGATTTTAAACATCTTCACATCATGCTGTTTGCCCTACCCTTTTCCTAGTCTAGGTGCCTTAGCAGGGAAAGCATAATAGAGCTCGCAATGTTAGAAAACAAATGTGCTCTAATGGTGCTGTGGCACGTAGGCATAGCCTCATTAAAGGATGGGAGCTCAGCATCTGTTCTGCTGTCTGTGAAATCACAACTAGCAAAACTCACGTGCAACTTCATACTCTTGGCATCCCTGTTGGATTTATAATGAGTTCTGTAAACTGGAGGGGAGAGAAGCGGGGAGCAAAGCTTTATATTCTTTGAAACTGTTGCTTCAATTAAGTGTTGAATTGGGAAGAACTGGTCTATAAATTATTATTTTTTTTAACTTCCAGCTGACTTATGAGCCAAATCATAGAATTGTTTAGGTTGGAAAAGACCTTTAAGATCATTGAGTCCAACCGCAAACCATCTGCCCTATGCATTATTCTGAAAAGAATCTGAAGGAAACTTAAGATCACTTAGATCCCACAAGTCTAGACCGAGTAAATAAGAGCTAGCAACTGCCAGTGAATTAAGGGAAGGTGCCATGTTTGGGTTTTTTCTTAAAGAAAAACTGGTGGTTTTTACAATAGGGGAGAGAGAGAAACTTACATAGGGACTGCTTCCTCTGAGTGTTAACCTGTAGTTCATATAAAAAGCACCAGTATCAGAGACTTACCATGTATCAAATTTCTTCTTTTTTTCTATCCTTTTAATCTCCTTTTAGTAAACTTGACTCTAGGATCAACATAGTGCAAGAAATTTAGTCTTTTTTTGGATTCAGATTTGGTTTAAACAAGGCAAATTTATTACTTCCATTCTCTTAAAAAGCTGAGATAGAAAAAACCACAAGTGGCAGTATCCACTGATAAATGTTGCAACTCACTAGCAAGTTGTTTTGTTCAAACCTGTGCAGTCAATATATGGTTTACTGTGATCACATAGTTCATGCGACTTGCTGCTTGTTTTTCAAAGTACTTCTGACAGCTCCATAGATATTTTAGTTTGGGCTTTATATATAGGCTATTGACTCTAAGTAATTGTATGGCTATCACAGGAGACAAATGAAACTTAATTAAATTTGTCATGCTCTCACATAGCTTCTGTTCCCTCAATGGAATAAAATTATTTTGTTGTCAGCATGTAAACTGACAGTTCATCTCCTACTACTAATTGCTTTCATAAAGTTATTAATTGCCATAGGAGCCCAAGTCAATTTGACTTTCTTCACAACCAAATACCTAGTCATTTTAAAAAATGGGATGTAAGTTCCTGTCCTGGGTTCAGCTGGGATAGAGTTAATTTTTACAGGAACCGGGGGGGGGGGCATAGCCGGGACAGCTGACCTGAACTAGCCAAGGAGCTATTCCATACCATGTGACATCATGCTCAGTATATAAATGGGAAGCGGGCTAGGGGGGTGGGCTCTTGGCTTTTCGGTGAGGGAAGTGGGGGAGTGTTGGGTTCCGGGTGGTGAGCAGTTGCACTGTGCATCACTCGTTTTGTATATTCTTTTATTAGTACCGTTGTTGTAACTTCTCTTTTTGTGTTGTCCCAGTAAATTGTCCTTATCTCAACCCACGAGGCTCCGTGTTTTGGTGGGGTTTTTTTCTTTTTTTTTTTTCTTTTTTTTTCTCCTTTCTGATTCTCCTCCCCATCCCACCGGAGGGGGGCGGGAGGAGTGAGCGAGCGGCTGCGTGGTCCTTTGTTACCGGCTGGGCTGAAACCACGACAGTTCCTAAATAACTTAGGTTGCTTTTGAAAATGTAGTTTTGTTGGAATATTTGAAGTATTCAGCACCATAGCAACAGCAAGGAATTATGCCTAGTGTTCAACAGTAATTTAATGCACTAAAAATATTATTGGGTATCAGTTGTGAAAAATGAGATGCATTACAGGTGTGAGAATAAACTACTTCCAGTGATACTGATAAGCAATTTCAGTAAAGGAACAAGGACAAATCTTACTTTTTCAGAGTATGTGATAAAATTTTAGGTCTGCAAGGTCTCACAGGCGTGAGAATAAACTACTTCCAGTGATACTGATAAGCAATTTCAGTAAAGGAGCAAGGGCAGTTTTTTAAAAAATTTTTCAGAGTATGTGATAAAATGTTAGGGCTACAAGGTTTTAATGTTTAGTGCAAAAAAAGCTAGAAATTAATTAGCTATGCTTGCTCTTGCAAAGGGCTAAAAGTTATGACAGAGTTATCAATTTGCTGTATGGCCTTCATGAAGACATAACCTAGTGTCTCTTTACTATATAAAATTAAATGACTAAGACAAAAATGAGATCTTTTTAAAAGAATAAAATTAAAGTTGAGCCTCTTCAGAGAAATCAGGGATTTTCTTAGTGCTACTGTGATGATTCAGGTTAAATACAAGTCTTTGCATTGTGATAGTGTACAAAAGACATGCATAAAACTGTTGTTAACTGTGTAAGTTTAATGAGAAACAGTTTAAACGTCACCTATGTAAACACATCCAGCATATACTAGCGGACAATACAAGAAGCTTGGAAACTTCATTGTTTCTTGTGGAGAAGAGTGACTCTTTGTCCCCCACTTTAACTTGGGTCAGGACTGGCATCTAAATCCCTGATTGATAAGGATTGTAGCTGAAGCATTAATTTTGTGTTAATACCCAATGTTCTGCATCCCATGGAGTGCCTTTCAAGAGTTCTTCTATTGCTATTGACTCTTAGTGTTTCAATAAGCAGTGAACACCACCATACTTAGGCATTTTTTTCTATGGCTTTGTTATCTTCTGCAGGACTACCGTGCTGGGTTACCATAGAGAATATTTCTGTGGAATTTTCCTTCCTTAAAAAGAATTTAATTTCCAGTCTATTCCTCAGTGATAAGCTTCCATATTGAAAGGTGGTCTGTGTGTTGTGGTGGTTTCTATGGGCCCTGTGATGAATTAAGGCTGTATTATGAAATACAGAACATGATGGATTTAAGTGGTGGATCTAAATAGAATATAGCCACTGATTTGCACTGCATAGTGGTCTGCCATATAGTGGAAAGAGTCTGTATCATTACTCAACCTCTTTGGTCAGCTTCATCTGTCAAGTCTGCAAAGATTTTGACCCTGCCCCAGTGAGCTGATGATCAAAGCATAGGACAAGAGATGCCTAATAACAGGACTCTGTAACAGAACTGGAAAGGCAACTCTTCTGTCCACAGGCTGCATGTGTGCTTTGGATGATTCAGAATCCAAGAGCATGGTCAAACTGAAAGGCTAAATGCAAGTGAAAGATCATATATGAAACACCTTGAAAGGTAAATCTGTAACAGCTCCATAAGCACCCCTCTTCCCAAATTTGCAGGGAAAGCTTCTGCATTTCTATCTTCTACACTGACATAGGAATTGGGAGTTCAAGCATATTGTAGCTCTGAGTTGAGCAAAGGGGTGAGCAAAACAAAACAATATATTCTGGAGTGGGATAAACCTTCAACATTTGTAGAAAACGATAGAATTGGAAAAGTCATGCTCTCACCTGCTGATTTTAGCCATTCAGCTGCCTTTCTCACTTTCCAGTAGGTGTGTGCAGCTTTGTTATTAGTCATCTCACTTTAAATATGATGTGCTTCAAGGGCCTCCTTCATCTTTTTTGCTATGACCAAATTTGTCATTTAAGCTGTGCACATTATTCCAATCTAAAGAGCTGATTCACAACTATGTTTCCCTGGTTTGATGCTGATGTAACTCCATTGAGATCATGTAGATATTCCTTATCCCAAAGGGAAGAACAGATCTTTCATGCTCCGTTAATGTTTCTACTTCTCTCCCCAGGGGAGCTATCTTCCTTTGCTAAAAATTCTCTTGAATGCTCTCATTAAGGATAAGTATCTCTTTGAATATTAATTAGTTTTTCATTGGCCTCACTCAAAATATTTAACTCAAAGCAGTTTCCTGGTAATCGTCTCTTTATAACTTTGAGAGGACTTACCCTTTTTTTTAATAAATTCCAATTTAGCAAATAAGACTTCCTTTTGCATGTGTCCAGTTAATCACTACTACAAATAAAAAAAAATAAGCAGTAGCTGTAAAGAGGTATTTTTTTGTTTGTTTCCTTCTTACAAAAGCTGTCATTCTTACCATAGCTTTCCCTCTTTTGCTGGTCTTTTACTTAAATTATTTATACTGTAGATGACTGTGTCCCTCATGCACATAAGTTCAGAGTCTTTTGAGTGGCTGAATCTACTGGGCCTGTACAAGCAGACAGCTTTGTATGAAGACTAAAATGGCAGAAAAACTCAAGACACTTCTTTCTTGCCTCTTCCTGGAATGGAAGAGGACCTGATGGCTATGTGCTCCACTGCTCTTTCTTCAGCTTCCCACTCCAGGACTCCTAATTAGGTATAATTAAATGACAAAACCCCTTTCTGTTTCTAATTTTGCTTTGAATGTTTAAGAGAGAGGGAGAGAGACTGAAGAAATTTCAGTTTCATTACCTAGGGCATATGGTACTTTGGACTAGCAGCAGGAAAAACTCTAAAACCATCATGTTTAAATCCTTTCTATCATGATGTAATTTTACACATTTAATAGATGACCACAGCAGATGCCCTTTGAAATCTCTGAAAAGTGGTGAAATTCCCCAAATGCCTGTTTAAAATTTCTTCTAAATCAGGACATGAAGTGAGGAGCTTAACTGTCATTCTTGGCATGAATGAGAGAGGAGGCTTCTTGAGAGCTTTTAGGAATACCTTGAGGGATGCTGCACTCATCCTCTGTGCCAACAGAGTCATCATCTCCATCTAATAGGACAGTCACATCATTCCAATGTAGGCAATAGCAAGCATAGGCCATTGCAGAGATCTCACCCTTCCAGCCTGGGACCTCAGCATTATCAGAAGCTTATGGAGCTATCTTTAAAGCTTACCATCTTATTCTCACAGCACTGTTTTCAGTTTTCATTATTGCAGCCAGGACTGTTAAGTGTTCTCAGGCCCCTGTGGACAAACACTTCAGTGGCTTTATTTTGTATGGAGGATTTCATAAGGACCTTGTGCAGAATTCCTTCCCAAATTTACCAGTTTTACATAAACCCAAACACTTGCCTTGCACTTCCAAAGAGGAGAAGCTACACTGCTACACTAGAGCTCTCAGATACTACAATAACAGAATAAATAATTCATAATCCCCCTTTGATTCCTTAAGCATGAAGAGCTGCTCTGTAATGCTCACCAGCAAGGCTGTCAGAAAGGATCACCCCTTGCTGCCAGCACAGCTAATGCATTGTTACCAGCTGGTTGACATACCTCTCCTGCTGATTGGTAATGCTCACTCCACCAGATTCTTGGTCTGCTTCCAAAGCATACCACTATTTATAATCTGCGCAGCAGCTACAGGGACCCTGCTCTATTCATATTTGTCAAGTTTTATGGATTTAGTTACTATACCAGATGCCAAATTTTGTAGTGAAAGTGCTCCAGTCTCTACTCAACTGAATTCCTCATCATTTCTGCTATGCCAAGACAGTACTGCTCACCATACATCTGCAGTGCAGATCACAGTGACACCTGAAGAGAATTTATGTGCTCTTGAGTAATTGTAGTTCTTTGAAACCATGACTACAGTAGAGTAAGAAATCCAATTTTTAAATTAATTCATTTTAAGCAATGAATCTGATATTAAAAATAAAATTCACATACTTTATTTCTATAAATCTGAAATAAAGCTTAAACCATGTTGTTTTGTGTTTGTGTGGTGGGGTTTTGGTAGCGGGGGAGGGGCTGCAGGGGTGGCTCCTGTGAGAAGCTGCTAGAAGCTCCCCTGGCTCCAAGTCAGACCCTCCTCTGGCTGAGACTGACCCAATCAGCGATGGTGGTAGCACCTCTGGGATAACATATTTAAGAAGGGGAACCTACAGTGGGGGAGGAGATTGGAATGTGAGAGAAACATCTATGCAGATACCAAGGTCAGTGAAGAAGGAGGGGGAGGAGGTGGAGGTGGAGGTGCGTGGGAGGAGGTGATGCCCCTGCAGCCCGTGGTGAGACGGCAGGCTGTCCCCCTGCAGCCCATGGAGGTGAGTGGTGGAGCAGATGCCCACCTGCAGCCTGTGGAGGACCCCACGCCGGAGCAGGTGGCTGCACCCGAAGAAGGCAGAGACTCCAGCGGGGGAAAGCCCGCGCTGGAGCAGTTTGTGACTGAAGATCGGCCTGCGGAAAGGACCTATACCGGAGAAGTTTGTGGAGGACTCCCTCCCCATAGGAGGGACCCCACGCTGGAGCAGGGGAAGGGTGAGGAGTCCTCCCCCTGAGGAGGGAGGAGCGGCAGAGACAACGTGTGATGAACTGACCCCAACCCCCACCCCCTGTTCCCCTGCGCTGCCGGGGGGAGGAGATAGAGAGAACCGGGAGTGGAGTTGAGCCGGGAAGGAGGGAGGAGTGGGGGGAAGGTGTTCTAAGGTTTGGTTTGGCTTCCTAATATCCTTGATTTGATTTGTAGTAAATTAAATTGCTTTTGTTTATTCCCCAAGTTGAGCCTGTCTTTTGCCCGTGTCCATAACTGGTGAGTGATCCCTCCCTATCCTTGTCTCGACTCAGGAGTTTTTCTTTATATTTTCTCATCCCGCCGGGGGGTGGGGGGGGAGGAGTGAACGAGCGGCTGCGTGGTGCTTTGTTACCGTCTGGGCTTAAACCACGACACATGTTTTATAGTGTTGGCACTGCATACAATTCAGCAAACAATGAATAAGCGATACTGATTCAAAAAGTAGAAAACATCTCTTGATTTGGACTGCTTTTGTTTTTTTGTTTCGTGAAGGCATCTCCGAAATAACTTCACTCTGAATGCAACTCATTAATGTGTGCTCCCTGCCTTCACAAGCCTTCTCCAACTGGCTAAATGTGGTGACTGGAGCTTTTCGGAATAATTTTCCTTAAGTGACCTACTTTGCAGAAAAAGATAATCGTGCATTTATAGCCTCTGGCACTCTATTCAGGTCACAGATAGAGAGATAGCAAAGCTATTCCTCAGTGACTTCCTGGAGTTGTAACTAATCCCCAATGAGAATGGAGATCAACTTGATGTTAATTGGTCAGAATGCCTAAAAGTGTGGAAGATCATTGACTCTTACCTGAATTTTCAGGGTGTGTCACAGCTATGCCATATGATACCAGTCAGCAGTTGTTCTAGGAGTGTTTTGTGGTAGTGATCAAATTATTGGATGCCATAGTTGTTAAATATCTGACTTCAAATCCTTTGCCTTGACGATGGAGCACCATGTGGTGTTCTGACTGTGGACATGTCTGATGTTACACATGTACCAGATACTGTGGCCTGCACCAAGGATCAGAGATTCAGGGAGAGTTTTGAGCTTTTGCTTGCTAACAAGAGCTTACAATCCTGTGAACAGTTGTCATTGTAAAGATAATTTTCCATGCAATAAGTATGACCTAAACCTCTGTTATGGAAGTATTTTTTTTGTATAGCATGATCAGTTGAGCCAATAAAACTCATATTTTGCTGTTATCTATTAGAGGCCCATTCTCCCTCTTGTATTTGGCACTAATGTAGTGATATTTGCAAAGCAGCTTATCTTATTTTGAGAAGTTCAGAAGTTTCACAAGGGAAATGACCAGGCTTTATCCTCTGTTATGATATTGTTAAAAGTTTGGTGGAGCTTTTCCTGCTGAGAAACAGGCAACAAGCAGGAGTGTTAAGGATGTCTCTGTTTTTGAAAGACCGTCTTGAAACTTTGAGTGTGCCAGGCAGTCAGTGATGTTAATTCTGACAGGGCTGAAGAAATAATTGTTAAAATTGTGACACTGCCAGCAAAAGGATGGATGGCTTTCAGAACAAAACAAAATGAAATAGGTGTGCAGGTTGAATCCTTGCACCACAGAACTGCAAACGTGTGTGTGCCTGTGTTGTGGTTTAAGCCCAGCCAGCAACAAAGCACCATAAGGCCACTCACTCACTCCTCCCTCGCGGTGGGATGAGGAGGAGAAAATATAATGAAAAGCTTGTGGGTCAACACAAGGACAAGGAGGAATCACTCACCAATTATGGTCACAGGCAAAAACCAGACTTGTCTTGGGGGAAAAAAAACTAAAATCAATTTAATTTGTTACCAATCAAATCAAAACATGATAATGAAATGTAAAACCAAATCTTAAAACACCTTTTCCCCCACCCCTCCCTCCTTCCTGGGCTCAACTCTGCTCCCAATTTTCTCTACCTCCTCCCCCCAAGCAGCACAGGGGGACAGGGGATTGCGGTCAGTTCATCACAGGTTGTCTCTGCCGCTCCTTCCTCCTCAGGGGAAGGACTCCTCACACTCTTCCCCTGCTCCAGCATGGGGTCCCTCCCACTGGAGACAGTCCTCCACAAACTTCTCTGGTATGGGTCCTTTCCACAGGCTGCAGTTATTCATGAACTGCTCCAGCGTGGGTCCCTTCCATAGGGTGCAGTCCTTCAGGAGCAGACTGCACCAACACGAGCTTTCCCATGGAGTCACAGCCTTCTTTGGGCGCAGCCACCTGCTCTGGCTTGTGGCCCTCCATTGGCTGCAGGTGGGCATCTGCTCCACCATTCACCTCTATGGGCTGCAGGGAAACCGCCTCCTCTAGTGCACCTCCTCCCCCTCCTTCTTCACTGACCTTGGTGTCTACATAAGCATTTCTATTCCATTCCCCTCTCTGCTGTAGGTTTTCCCTCCTTAAATATGTTATCCCAGAGGCGCTACCACCATTGCTGATTGGGTCAGCCTTGGACAGATGCGGGTCTGACTTGGAGCCAGGGAAGCTTCTAGCAGCTTCTCACAGGAGCCGTCCCTGTAGCCCCTCCCCCGCTACAAAAACCCTGCCACACAAACCCAATACAGCCTGTGTCCTCCAATGTATACATACAGCTCTGCTCTTTCTGCCACGGTGTAAAACTGAAAGGTGTTCTGGCAGAAGTTGCGTTGCCATTTGGATCCTTTTGATCACCAAATAAGTGTTCATATTTCATGAGCTGCTTAGAGCAAATAATCTCAGAATACATGAAGAATGTTTTGGTTTAGATATTTACAACTGTTAAAACAACCTGACAGAGCTGTGCATGCATTTCCTATGAGACAATCTAATGCTTTGAGGGCAGAATCAATTCCTTTTAGCAAAAAGCCTTCCAAACAGGAATTAAGTGAAAGATTTTAGAGAGAGAGTACATGCAGCTCTCCTGTGCCTATCCTGAAGGACTGTAGTGCAGCTGTTTCATGATCAAAATGTTGACCATGGGCTCTAGCAGTTGTTGGGAGTTCCACACGTGGGCTTTCAGCTTCTAGACCTGTGTGTTCCCTGTCCCGGGTGTTAGCCCCAGCATCTTCTCTTCCGAGGGAGAATTCTCATTGTGCCTGAACCATATGTTTCTCAGTATTCCCTCTGGAATTGTTGATAAATTTGAACCAATGTAGCTCTACAGGTATAGGCATCAATGCAGATACTCTTAGTCCAGCTTAAGAACAGCCTGCTGTAGGTTTGCTTTTATCTGGTCCTAAAATAATTAGTTTAAGTCCAAATAAGTCCAGTTTTAATCAAAATAATCCACAAAGCATAATTTTAATTATTTTTTTTTTAGTTTGTCAAGAAAGTATTTGAAAAAAGTCAGCACTGCCAGGATTGGTTATGGGCTATTTTAATCAAATTATTATTTTGTGAAACAAAAATTCACATCTTTGGTTCTGTGTTTCCTGGTGTCATATCCATCACATTGCTGTGTTTATGTCAGAGAATGTGAAGTTTTATAAGAAGAAACAGGATAAGTCTAAATAGTTGGGAAGTCATTTTGTATTATCAGATAAAAAAACTAGACTAATTTAAGTAATACATTTCTATTTTATGGAGCCATATTACAATCTGTAGAAGATACAGTAGAAATTATTTGTAGAAGAAAACAGTATATGCTACAAACAATTAACATCTGCATTACAATAGACATGTTCATACCCACTATGTAGATCTCTCAGGGATAAAAAGTATGATTGAGAAATAATACTGGTGCAGTCCTATTGAAAACAACCAATTTAAAAATAACCATCTCCCAAGAAACCTTCTAGCCTTTGAACCAAGGTAGCCATAGCAGTAATAGAAAATACATGTTTCTTATTTAATGCTGACATTCCAGTATACAAGCAATAACTTCAGAGCTCCTGACTCTTTTCTTGGCAGGGTAGTAAGGCACATTTTGTAAACATGTATACATGTCACACACACACAGTTAGCTACTAGTCCTGCAATAGCGGGACTACTAAATGGGATTACTCGCTTGCATGAAATTGCTGGTCTGGATATTTGTTTGCTGGATGTGGTGGGTTGACCCTGGCTGGATGCCAGGTGCCCACCAAAGCCGCTCTATTGCTCCCCCTCCTCAGCTGGACAGGGGGGAGAAAATATAACAAAAGGCTCGTGGGTCAAGATAAGGACAGTTTAATAAAGTGATAGCAAAGGTCACGTGCGAAAGCAAAGAAAAACAAATGATGTTATTCTCTACTTCCCATCAGCAGGCAATGTCTAGCCACTTCCTGGGAAGCAGGGCTTCAGTACGCGTAGTGGTTGCTCCGGAAGACAAAAATGCCCCCCTTCCGTCTCCCTTTACTTAGCTTTTATATCTGAGCTGACGTCATATGGTATGGAATATCTGTTTGGTTAGTTTAGGTCAGCTGTCCTGGTTATGTCCCCTCCCAAGATCTTGCCCTGCCCCAGCCTGCCATTGAGGGGGGGCAAAAATGTTGGAGAGACAGCCTTGATGCTGTGCCAGCACTGCTCAGCTGTAGCCAAAACACTGGTGTGTTATCAACACCTTTCTAGCTACCAATGCAGAGCACAGCACTATGAGGGCTGCTATGGGGAGAATTAACTCCATCTCAGCCAGACCCAATACAATCTCCACCCCTTATTCCATACCATTTGCGTCCTGCTCAGGTCCCACATAATTTAATACAGATATCTTCTAACCATGCCATTGTATTTAATTCTCATTACTGAAATCCCTTCTTACCAACACAACTGAAACTACATACTTAAACCACTTTTATACCCAACGTACAGATTTATACATTCTTATTAATTACTATCCCCTGTCCTTTAAGAGATAGATATTCCACGGGCTTCTTCCACTCCTCCAGATGTTCACACACAGGTTATGACTTGGGCCCCATCCGTCAAGATGAGTGGTCAGCACAGGAGAAGCAGTATGTTCGATCGTTGGGCACCAACACCGGCTTGGTTTCAGTCACCGATGCACTTGTCTGGTTCCCTGCAAAGTTCACTCCTCTGCAGTTCAGGTCATTCCTGCTACATTACTTCCTACAACATACAACTCACATCACAGATTATTTTTCCCCCAAGGTTAAATGTCCTTGAGGCACACACTGGGTCTCCCCATCCTTCCGCATTACCCACCAAGTACACCCAGGTCCCTGAGCAAAGACAATCCCACGAATGGGTTTGCCTTTTCCCATGGGAGGAGAAATCCACACTGCCTTCCCCAGCCACTTCCCCATGTGCACTACGGGGACCTTATCTCCTCCCACAGTATGTAGGGATTTTGTTTGGGCAGGACCAGGACGGTTAGCAGATCCTCTGGTGTTAACTAGCCAAGTGGCTTCTGCTAAATTTGTATCCCAATGCTTCCATGCCCCATTGCCCAGCGCTCTCAACATAGTCTTTAACACTCCATTATATCTCTCAATTTTTCCAGATGCTTGCAGGTGATGGGGGATGTGGTACACCCACTCAATGCCGTGTTTCTTTGCCCAGGAGCTTATGAGGTTATTTTGGAAATGAGTCCCATTGTCTGATTCAATTCTTTCTGGGGTACTGTGTCGCCATAAAATTTGCCTTTCGAGGCCTAAGATGGTGTTTCGGGCAGTGGCATGGTTTACAGGATATGTTTCTAGCCAACCAGTAGTTGCTTCCACCATGGTGGGTATGTAGCGCTTGCCTTGGCATGTTCGTGGCAGTGGTCCGATGTAGTCAATTTGCCAGGCCTCGCCATATCGAAAGCCCAGCCACCGCCCTCTGTTCCAGGGAGACTTTACTCTGGTGGCTCGTTTGATTGAAGCACATGTTTCACATTCATGAGTGACCTGTGTGATGCCCTCCATGGTCAGGTCCACCCCTCGATCACGAGCCCACCTATATGTTGCATCTCTCCCTAGATGTCCCGATGTCTCATGGGCCCATCGAGCTACAAATAGCTCACCTTTACGCTCCCAGTCCAGGTCCACCTGAGCTATTTCTATTTTGGCAGCCTTGTCTACCTGTTCATTATTTCGATGTTCTTCAGTGGCACGGCTTTTGGGCACGTGAGCATCTACATGACGTACCTTTTAGAGCCATGTGTTCTACACGGGCAGCAATGTCCTGCCACAATGCTGCTGCCCAGATGGGTTTACCCCTGCGTTGCCAATTGGTCTTCTTCCACTGCTGTAGCCACCCCCATAGGGCATTAGCCACCATCCAGGAGTCGGTATAGAGGTAGAGTACCGGCCACTTTTCTCGTTCAGCAATGTCTAGGGCTAGTTGGATGGCTTTCACTTCTGCAAACTGACTTGACTCGCCTTCTCCTTCAGTGGCCTCAACGACTTGGCGTGTGGGACTCCACACAGCAGCTTTCCACTTCCGATGGTTCCCTACCACACGACAGGATCCATCAGTAAAAAAAGCATAGCACCTTTCGTCTTCTGATAACTCATTATATGGTGGTGCCTCTTGGGCACGAGCCACCTCCTCAGGTGATGCTCCAAAATCTCTGCCTTCTGGCCAGTCCATGATCTCTTCCAGAATTCCTGGGTGGTTGGATTTCCCCAGTCGAGCCCGTTGCGTGATCAATGCTATCCACTTACTCCATGTAGCGCTGGTTGCATGATGTGTAGAGGGGATGTTTCCTTTGAACATCCAGTGTAGCACGGGCAATCGTGGTGCCAAGAGGAGATATGCTTCTGTACCAACAACTTCTGAAGCGGCTCGAACCCCCTCATGTGCTGCTAGTATCTCTTTTTCAGTCGGGGTGTAGTGGGCTTCTGATCCTCGGTACCCCCGGCTCCAAAACCCTAAATGGTCAACCTCGGGTTTCTCCTGGTGTTTTCTGCCACAGGCTCCAGGTGAGACCATGCTCCCCAGCTGCAGTGTAGAGTACATTTTGTACATCTGGTCCTGTCCGGACAGGCCCAAGAGCTACTGCATGAGCTATTTCTTGTCTGATATGCTCAAAGGCTTGTTGTTGCTCAGGGCCCCATTCAAAATAGTTCTTTTTCCGCGTTACTCAATAGAGAGGGCTCACAAGCTGACTGTAACCTGGAATATGCATTCTCCAGAACCCCACAAGGCCTAGGAAAGCTTGTGTTTCTTTCTTGTTAGCTGGTGGAGACATAGTTGCTATCTTGTTAACCACATCCATAGGGACATGACGGCGTCCATCCTGCCATTTTATTCCCAAGAACTGAATCTCCTGTGCAGGTCCCTTGACCTTGCTTTTCTTTATGGCAAAACCAGCTTTCAGAAGAATCTGAATTATTCTTTTTCCCTTCTCAAACACTTCTTCTGCCTCGTTGCCCCACACGATGATGTCATCTATGTATTGTAAATGTTCAGGGGCATCGCCTTGTTCCAGTGCCGTTTGGATTAGTCCGTGAGAAATGGTAGGGCTGTGCTTCCACCCCTGGGGCAGTCGATTCCAGGTGCATTGGACACCTCTCCATGTGAAAGCAAACTGTGGCCTGCACTCTGCTGCCAAAGGAATGGAGAAAAATGCATTGGCAATATCAATTGTAGCATACCACGTGGCTGCCTTTGATGCCAGTTCATATTGGAGCTCTAACATGTCTGGTACAGCAGCACTCAGTGGCGGTGTCACTTCATTCAGGCCGCGATAATCTACTGTTAACCTCCACCCTCCATCAGACTTTTGCACTGGCCATATGGGACTATTAAAAGGTGAATGAGTCTTGCTGATGACTCCTTGGCTCTCTAGGTGATGAATCAGCTCATGGATGGGAGCCAGGGAGTCTTGGTTCGTCCGATATTGCCGACGGTGCACCGTCCTGGTAGCGATTGGCACCTGCTGTTCTTCAACTTGCAACAATCCCACAATGAAGGGATCTTCCGAGAGGCCAGGCAGGGTAGATAGATAACTGTTTGATCTTCTCTGCATTTACAGTGGCTACACCAAAAGCCCATTGGTACCCCTTTGGGTCCTTGAAGTACCCTCTCTTGAGGTAGTCTATGCCAAGGATACAAGGGGCCTCTGGGCCGGTCACAATGGGGTGCTTTTCCCACTTGTCCCCTGTCAAGCTCACTTCAGCCTCCAATACAATTCTTGGCATCCCCCTGTCACTCCAGAGATCCAGATGGGTTCTGTGCCCCTATACCCTGATGGCACCAGCATACACTGTGCACCAGTGTCTACCAAAGCCTTATACTTCTGTGGGTCTGATGTGCCAGGCCATCGAATCCACACAGTCCAGTATATCCGGTCATCCCTTTCCTCCTCCTGGCCGAAGGCAGGGACCCTCTATTGCTGTTCCTCATCAGAGTATTCACTGTCCGATCCTTGCAGTGCCAGACCAGAAGTCCCCTCACCAGAATCAAGGGAGGTGGTTTCAGTTCTTCTATGCCTGGAGGATCGCTGATTGCTTTCTTGGGCCTCTACAGCAACTACGCTGACAGCCGCCTTCTTGGGTGACCCCTTCTTAACAGCTGTCTTCCCTCTCAGTTCACGTACGTGGGCTTCCAGCTTAAAGGTGGGTTCACCATCCCACTTCCTCACGCAGGAAGAAGCAGACTGCGCCACATGGCATATGCCTGTGGATCCCTTTCCCTCTGACTGGGGCAGGAGAGGACTGATTTCTTGGAGCATCCCTAACAGCCAAGGCACTGTCCTGTAGGGATGAGGAGATACAGAGATTTTCTTCAAAGTTTTGGAGCCAAGACGACACTTTCTCCACAGTTGGTGTTTCCATATCTGGACAATACATTGCTGCCAAGCTGTTAGAATATGATGCTGGGGCACCTTGAATCACCTTCCTCCACATGGCCCGTGTGCACAGGACATCCTCTGGATCTTTGGAGACTTCCTCATCATCTAGATCACTGTAGATGACTTCCAGCACCGCTAACTCTCTCAGGTACTGGATGCCTTCATCTGCAGTAGTCCACTTTTCTGAGGAATTCACAAGATCTTCCTTGAATGGATATCTTGCCCTCACACTTGAGAGGAGCCGGCTCCAGAGACTGCAAATTGCTGCCTCTTTTCCAATCCCTCTTTCAATTCCCCGGTTTCTAGCGAGGGATCCCAGATGTTGGGCTTCCTTGCCTTCCAATTGCTGACTGTCAGCCCCATTATCCCAGCATCGGAGCAGCAATCCGCTCACCTGGCTGGCGGCTGTAATCTTTCCACAAGTCCCGAAGTTCTGAGGAGGTCAGGGACCGGGTATTTTCTGCTTCCTGTTTAATTTCCCTCACTCCTTCCTCCAATTTCTTTATCGAAGGACCAGCTTCTAGATTAAGCCTTTCCTCTTCTTCTTCTTCCCTCACTAATCGATGGTATGGACCTGTTGATCTCCTTGCCCACTGTTTCCTTTTCACTATTGGGGCAATTACTGTAGTTGTTGTTGTTGTTTGGGTCCCTATCTCGAGCATGGTGTCCTCAGATGCAGTCTGGGTCCCTGCCTCAACCGTGGTCCTCTGACAGTGTTGAACTATGGCTTGGTAGGCATAGGCCAGGCCCCAGTACAGTGCGAGAAGCTGCTGGTTTTCATTGGGGTAGGTAAGGCACCCTTCTATCAGGTGGCGTGTCAGTTTGCCAGGGTTACTTGCCTGTTTGGGTGTAAGGTCCCAGATTATGGGAGGTGATAACCGTCCTAGGAATCTGCCCAAATCCTTCCATATACCCTGCCACCCAGGGACCGGTCGCTTGAGGGCACATTTCAGTATTGCCTCACCTGAAACTTGTCTTCTCTTATACCAGGATGAGACCAGATTCCACAATACCCATAATATGCCACCAGTATGAATTATTAGTATGGAACAGCTCACATAAGGGTGAACAAGGACCTCGGGAGCCTGCATAATAAAACCATTCACATCAATGCCTGGTAGGGAGAGGGAGATGTGTTCCCTCATCTCCTCCACAAGATAGCTCCCACAACACAGCAAAGCCATCAGTGCCAGGACAAAGCACATATAGACATTATTTGCATTACCATGTTCCCAAACTCAGCAAGATAGAGATAAGCAAGCAGCCAACAAGCTCCGTGACCTGCACAGGAGCTTGCCACTTAATAACTAGCTATAGCACGCTTATTGCAAAACTGCCATTGTCGTGCCCCACGTTGGGCGCCAAAAAAGGACTGTGGTGGGTCGCGCGCGAAAGCAAAGGAAAACAAATGATGTTATTCTCTACTTCCCATCAGCAGGCGATGTCTGGCCACTTCCTGGGAAGCAGGGCTTCAGTACTCATAGTGGTTGCTCCAGAAGATGAAAATGCCCCCCTTCCATCTCCCTTTACTTAGCTTTTATATCTGAGCTGACGTCATACGGTATGGAATATCTGTTTGGTTAGTTTAGGTCAGCTGTCCTGGTTATGTCCCCTCCCAAGATCTTGCCCTGCCCCAGCCTGCCATTGAGGGGGGGGCAAAAATGTTGGAGAGACAGCCTTGATGCTGTGCCAGCACTGCTCAGCAGTAGCCAAAACACTGGTGTGTTATCAACACCTTTCTAGCTACAGATGCAGAGCACAGCACTATGAGGGCTGCTATGGGGAGTATTAACTCCATCTCAGCCAGACCCAATACACTGGATCAGAACATCAAGGAGGAATTGTGAATATGACAATGAACTAGATTTTTTTAGCATGGTTTTTATGGAATTTTTTGATCTGATGTGCTACTATAAATGAAAAGTAAATCTGATCAGAGAAACAAGAGTAGACATTGTTGCAAAAATTAATTCTCATCTTTCATATGTGAGTCAGTGTTCCTTGATGAAATGGGATTATCGTTATTTTAGTTTAGTCATTTAAGATTTAAAATTTGTAGTGGTGAACTTCTAATTAGTTGAATAGATCATGAAATGCTAGAGCAATTTGAAAGAACTCATATTCCTCTTCTGAAGGAACTTGTATTCCTGTTCAAGGGGACGAAATGGTGTATTTGGAAGGAAATACTGGAGCATGGAAGAATCAGACATCACGTTTTAGTGAAACAGTAGATGTGATCTGAATTGGTAATGAATGTTCCTCAGTGACTGGTTGGCTTTGAACACCTAAGAGGCTTTTATAGGAATCATAATGTTTTTGAAATATGCTTTTATGGGATGGGCTGTGCATATGCATGAAGTGGATGAAAGAAACTCAGTGGACAAAATGGTTGCAGAATGTTTAATTGTTCATATGTACAAGGTTCAAAGAAACCTATAAACTTACATGCAAAATAATAATAATAATTTATAACTAAATTCAGCATATTAAAATATATTTATTATAATAAATAATTATGTTATATTAATTACTTGTAATTCACCATAAACCTATATACAAAATCTTTTTGGCCAGAGTTACAGATCACTGATTTTCATTGATGCCCTTAATAGTAAACTAATTAGACAAAATTAATTATTTTCTATATGTATTTTCCATATAGGTGTGCACCTCATGTGCTGTTGACGTTATACAAGTAAACATTAATGAACTATTTGCATACTAATATGTTCACCTGATGTGTCTGAGATGTTTTTCCCTTGCATACTGAGTACAAGGATAGGGTCTGTGGATGATGGCAGACTAATTATCTGTGAAAAATAAAGCCCTGTGTTTCCTCAGAGAGTAACCAAACTGTAGGCAAGGATTGTTCCTCCATAAGCTACTTCAAGAGACTCCAACATCAGCTTCCTCTTTGCAATAAAGCAATAATATCTTTATGTTTCTCGATCTTTGGTCTCTTTGCTGATATTACTGAAGAAAGGCACATAAACAGTATTATGGTGTTGAAATTCAAGACACTTGAATTTATAAGTAGAAATTAAATATGGTATTTAATAAAGAAAGTATATTTCAGGCATAGAAGATTTGCATTAAGACAACTAAGCTGTAGTTCCAAAGCACTACATTAGCTCTCTTTAATCAAGTTGGTGACAAATCTTTTTTTACAATATATTTCATAAAGTAGTAGATTAAAGAAGCACTTACTCTCATATATTAAAATGGCAACTAGTTATATACATATTCTAGAATTACACACTATTGCTTTTGGGAAGCTGATATGGATTTCATCATCCTTAACATTTTATTTTAAAAAAGTACCCTGTTGAACTGGGAGGGTAGAGGTTGTTTTCCAATAATGATATATCTACATTAAAAAATCTGTTGTTCAATATTTTCTGAATTTAAAGTTTTGATGATTTGAGCACTTGGATTCTCATTTAGACATTCACTCATAGGATTTTTGCATAATTCTATTTTTCCTGGATATTTTGAAAAAAAAATTGTTAGACATTTTAAGAAAAAAAAGAGAAAGAAGAGATTTGAGAGCTCTGACCATTCTCATTCTGTCTATGCAGTTCAACAATCAGCAAGCATTGGGAGGCAGAACTGGCCACGCTCAAGGGTAATAATGCTAAGCTCACAGCAGCCCTGCTGGAGTCCACTGCCAATGTAAAACAATGGAAGCAACAGCTTGCTGCATATCAGGAGGAAGCAGAACGTCTTCATAAGCGGGTAAGTCAAGGCAAATGGCCAGGATCCTTGAGGTGGAAGTACTGGTGACTGTATTTGCTCATTCTGAAGTAAAATAAGCTTCTTGTTGGGGCTTTAGGTTAATCTTTGAGACAGAAATTCATGATGACTTGAAAGCACACAGGGTTCCTCAGTTGGGAAATTCTTTCTTTTGTAGAAGTTCCTTTTCTGCAGAGGGTTTTGTTGCAGGAAGAGTTATCTAACCTGTGATACTTAGGACATTTGCTGCCAGCTGCATTACATCTGTTTCAAGACCTTCTCCATATCATTACACTTTAGTCCCTCTTGCATTTAAGCCCATAGAAACTTAACATCAGATCTGTAAGTTAAAGGAACCCTGTTGTAGTTTCCACATATAACAAAACCCAACAGCTTCCTTTCATCCTTGCACCTAAAGAAAACTGAACATAGAATCAAGCTCATTATACAAAATTAGAGATCTGCCTCTGCTTTCATACAGGAGGGGCAGGGTCCCGTTCCATTCACTGTAAATTTTGTTTGCAGAGGTCATTTAGCAAACCAGAAATTAGAGTACAATGGGGGTAGAACTGCCAGTGTTTGAGAGAGGAATAAAGTGTATGCAAGGTTGAAGGCTGCATTGAGAAAACAAATATATAATATTTTTATTTCTCTTCTCTTTTCACATGTAACTATATTGTATAATTTATTCATCTTTATTCATATGAATTTGTCATCATAGTTTAGGACATTTTTGTACAAAGTGAAGGCAAGATTAGAATATTTATAGAGGGAAGATGTCTTTGATGAAGTTGTATTAGTTTTGTTAATATCAGTTAGCTTAGAAAAATATCAAGGAGATGAACTTAGTTAAGAGAATAAAAACAAACAAAAGTCCTATATACTTTTTTGCATGAAGACCAGTTTCATGAATATGCTGACAGAAGGGAAAAGTCAAGTAGCAAACACGTCAGACAATTTGGTTTTATATGCTGTACTCTCTTAAATGAAATAACATATGGCAATTACAGTTAGCCAAATCCTGCAAATTGTGAAGGGTTCTTTCAGACCTGTGCTGGATCTGTCCAACTGGAGAATAGTAGTCCCAGGAACAGGGATCATATTGATCTGAGGAGGAGAAATTCAGCAGGCTGCATATAACCTGGAGGTCTGGAAGGATAGCAAGAATTCCCTTGAGCTTGAGAAACCTGGGGAAATGGCAGGTTGTTGGGGCTGTCCTATACCTAGACTGACTTGCAGATGAGCATCTTGAAGTCCCAGCCAAATGAGTTGATAGGGAAGAACAATTTCCATTAGACTGTAACTCCATGTGCCATAGCTGGCTGGACAAAATGCATGAAGTGTAATTAAAACTGGTGCTTTTTCAAAGTGTTTTCATTTCAAGAAATTGGCAGTTGCTGACAAAATTGCTTTGCTTCAGTAATTTTCCAGTCAGGAACAAGTTTGTCATGTGTGTTTGTATAGAGAGAGTTTCACTTTGTCATCTCATTTAAGCTTCTCCTCTGGAAGGGTGGAAGTTCTAACCTGTGCTCCAGGTTTCTAAAGAGATGATAGTAGTCATAATTTCATCAATAATTTAAATTATAACCTTATAATTACTATAGTGCAAAAATTCAGGTGGCTTTGATCACCAGATTCAGGTCTTACAGTGAAGAACTCATTGCTAAAGTGCGGACATAATGAGGTAGCATTCTTCATACTAAAATGTTTTAGGTTTATGTGGTGGGGTTTTAGTAGCGGGGGAGGGGCTACAGGGGTGGCTCCTGTGAGAAGCTGCTCGAAGCTCCCCCAGCTCCAAGTCAGACCCACCTCTGGCCAAGGCCGAGCCAATCAGCAACGATGGTAGCACCTCTGGGATAACATATTTAAGAAGGGGAAACCTGCAGTGGGGGAGGAGATTTGGAATGCGAGAGAAACACCTATGCAGATATGAAGGTCAGTGAAGGAGGGGGAGGTGGTGAGACAGCAGGCTGTCCCCCTGCAGCCCATGGAGGTGAACAGTGCAGCAGATGCCCACTTCCAGCCCATGGAGGACCCCACGCCGGAGCAGTCGGATGCCCCCAAAGATGGCTGTGACTCCATGGGAAAGCCCGCACTGGAGCAGCCTGTGCCTGAAGATCTGCAGCCCATGGAAAGGACCCATGCCAGAGAAGTTCGTGGAGGACTGTCTCCCATGGGAGGGACCCCACGCTGGAGCAGGGGAAGAGTGAGGAGTCCTCCCCCTGAGGAGGAAGGAGCAGCAGAGAACGTGTGATGAATTGACTGTAACCCCCATCCCCCTGTGTCGCCAGGGGGAGGAGGTAGAAAAAAACAGGAGTGGAGTTGAGCTGGGAAGGAGGGAGGAGTGGGGGGAAGGTGTTTTAAAGGTTTGGGTTTACTTCTCATTATCCTTGTTTTGATTTGATGGGTAGCTGTCATGGTTTAAATCCAGCCGGTAACAAAGCACCACACAGATCACTCCCCCCTCCACCCCCGGCCACAGTGGGATGAGGAGAAAATATAAAGGCAGGCTCGTGGGTCGAGACAAGGACAGGGAGGGATCACTCACCACTTATGATCACGGGCAAAAGACAGGCTCAACTTGGGGAAGAAACAAAAGCAATTTAATTTACTACAAATCAAAACAAAACAAGGATACTGAGAAGTAAACCCAAACCTTAGAACACCTTTCCCCCACCCCTCCCTCTGACGTGCGGAAAACAGACTCCACAATCGGTGAGATTGTAAAGTAGGTATGTTCATTCAGCGCTGGGCAGCACGGAGGGTAGTCCCACCAAAGTCGTGCGTGCCCGACTCGGCAGTTTATACAGTCAGGTATTACATACTCACAATACGCCTATACATATGCATGACCTATCCCCGCTTCATATTAAAATTATCTCTGAGAGGTCATTTCCATAGTCTCCTCTCAACTGCGCCTGTGCAGTGCCTCTTTATGGTGGTCGTCTGGTGGTCGCAGAGATGAAGATAGATGACTCCTTTTCGTCACCGCTAGTAACCTCTTTCCTTGTGCAGGCTCAGTGATTTCTTGGTATTCACCCAAGCTGCAAGACCAGTCTTAGCTGGCTCTTGGGGCCTGCTCCTGCTTCTTATCAAGGACTGTCTCTACCTCATTGGCTGGTTCTTGGGACCAGCTCTTCTTATCAAGGACTGTCTCTACCTCAGCTAATTTCAACAATGTAAGCACTAAACATCATCTTTCATCCCCCTTTATTATGTCTACCGAGATTCTTTTGACTCCCCTTGTCTCACCTCCTTCCCGGCTCAACTCCACTCCCGGTTCTCTCCACCTCCTCCCCCCCTGCAGTGCAGGGGAACAGGGGGTGGGGGTTGGGGTCAGCTCACCACATCTCGTCTCTGCCGCTCCTTCCTCCCCAGGGGGAGGACTCCTCAGTCTTCCCCTGTTCCACCGTGGGGTCCCTCCCACAGGAGACAGTCCTTCACGAACTTCTCCAACATGAGTCCTTTCCGCGGACTGCAGTTCCTCACAAACTTCCCTGGCATAGGTCCTTTCCGCAGGCTGATCTTCAGTCACAAACTGCTCCAGCACAGGCTTTCCCATGGAGTCACGGCCATCTTTGGGGGCCTCCGCTCCACCATTCACCTCCATGGGCTGCAGGGGGACAGCCTGCCGTCTCACCATGGGCTGCTGGGGCATCCCCTCCTCTAGCACCCCTCCTCCCTCACTGACCCCAGTATCTACATAGATGTTCCTCTCACATTCCAATCCCCTACTCACTACCGGTTCCCCTTCTTAAATATGTTATCCCAGAGGTGCTACCACTGTCACTGACTGGGTCGGCCTGGGCCAGAGGTGGGTCCAATTAGGAGCCGGGGGAGCTTCGAGCAGCTTCTCACCGGAGCCACCCCTGCGGCCCCTCCCCCGCTACCAAAAAAACCCACGCCACACAAA
Source organism: Haliaeetus albicilla (assembly GCF_947461875.1). Lineage (NCBI taxonomy): Eukaryota > Metazoa > Chordata > Aves > Accipitriformes > Accipitridae > Haliaeetus > Haliaeetus albicilla. The sequence continues at coordinate 11,486,852 of NC_091515.1, read as the reverse complement.
CCCATAACAGTAGCAAACTAAATTGATTTTGTTTTTTCCCCAAGTTGAGCCTGTCTTTTGCCCGTGACCATAAGTGGGGAGTGATCCCTCCCTGTCCTTGTCTCGACCCAGGAGCTTTTCTTTATATTTTCTCCTCCTCATCCCACCAGGTCTGGGGGGGGAGGATTGATCGAGCGGCTTCGTAGTTGCTTTGTTGCAGGCTGGACTTAAGCCACAGCAAATATATTAACAGCTTTTGTTGCAAAGCTGAGATAATACAGCAGCTGAATTATTTGCCTGCCTTGCCGTGAGGAGACCCAATCAGACAAGATGGGCAAGACACTGTGGTAGAAGATCCCTTTTTTTTGATGTTACTTTCAGTCGTAGTAAAATCTTATTTAAAATTTGTTATTGGAAAATACGATTAACGAATATACGAATTTTTAGTGTGTCACTTTGCTTGTACCTTATACTACAGTTAACAGAAGTAGTAACCAAGTCTTTCTAGCTACTTTCATTGATAGCTGATTATTTTTTATAACCTTTGCTCAGCAAATTTCCTGCAATTATTTTGTATTGCTGAGGGAACACAAAATCTTATAACATGGAATCATCTACACTATGCTCTTTTGATCACCTTTTACATGCCTTTATTAAATGTTTCTGTAATCTGTGACCTCGGGGCTTGTTGATATCTCACATAGAATATATTAATGCTCAGTGCCTATGTCTCTCTGGGCATGCCTGTAAATTACGACAGAATAGTTCATCAAGACTCCTGCCCTCTATTGGAATTGCTTTTAGTAAAATATAGACTTGGCTAACTCTAGGCAAAAGTATGCAGAATATGTAAAAAAAAAAAAAAGAATCTCAATCTGTTATCCATACAATGTGATACAAGAGCTGTTCTAATCTGCATGCTGGTGACTGATCTTTCAAATTGAAATAGTGCCCCATTCAAAAAGAAACTGCAAGTCAGATACTTCTCTGTTACACAGATAGAAATGCCAGATCTGGAGACTGTTGGTTATGGTATATATGGTAGCAAGCAGTGTTAAGTCACTGTATCATGTTATCTTTCTGTTAGTTTTCTCTGTTAAGCTCAGTATAAACATATAGCTGCAATTGATAAAAAAAATGTTCCTCAAATTGGAATCTGTCTCACCTGAGATTATGTAGAAGTTATACATCAAGTCTAAGATGGTCATCTTTTTTTCTTGCAATTCATGGAGAGACAAATGCATGAAGAATAAGTGTCCCAGTCTAAGAAAACTGCCTAAGGTGTTGAGTTGAATTTGCTCCTGTAAGTACTTGTCTTTCCCCATAGGATAATCATCTAGGTAGTCCTATAAACATACTTTTAGTCAGATGAAAGGAACCCCATCCTTAGTTCACAGAATCACCAAATAATTGAGCATGGAGGGAAATTTTAGAGGTTATCTGGTCCAATTCCCTACTGAAAGCAGGGCCAGCTTTGAAGTTAGGTCCAACTCCAGGGTTGGATCAGGTTACTCAGGGCTGTGAGTCTCGAAAAATGGAGATCTCACAGCCTCTCTGGGCAACCTGTTCCAATGTTTGATCACCCTTCTTGTCAAATTATTTTTCCTAATATCTAATTGGAATTTACCGTGCTGCAACAAGCATCTGTTGCCAGTTCAGAAGAAAAATGGGGTTTGATCCAAAAGAACCTTTGTTGAGAAAAGTTGAATAGAAATGCTCCTAGAAAAAATTATTTCAAAGAGAAACAAAAGTTTGGAAATTAATTTGCATGTTCAGTTGTAATGTAGTTGTTGTTTTATATGGAAAAGTTGGCTGTCACAGGATCTTGCCCACTGGAGAAGAAGAATGTGTGTAGATATGTATGCATTGGAGGGATACGCTCACTTGCATCATAGTCTTTTATAAAATAGACCAGCCTCCAAAATGAAGAATGGTACTGTCAACACTAGCTGCTATATTTAGTTCAATTTAATATTATGTGGTTTATATATAATGTAATTGTGGTATTCACTCCTTACATGCTTTAGGTTTATATACAAGTTTTGGTGCCTGAGTCATCTGTCTGCAAGCTACAGCAGACTCATATCCTCTGTCAAGTGTGGTGTATGTGGGGAAGTAATACATATTGATTAGTAAACTTTGCATTATTATTTCCATCTTTAGTTTCCTCTTTATGTAAATAGCCTTATAAGTAGCCTTATTTACATAAATAGTTTCCTCTTTATATTTAAAAAAAATATTGCTAATACTGTCTTATTACTTGAATTCTTATGGTACCTTTTTCCACAGTTTGAACTTTGTCATGTTTTATTTATAAATATCCATTGATTTTACATTATCTCACCCTTCTATTTTCCATTTTCCTCATTCACCATGATAAACTGAGTATTTCAGCTTGTGCAGTATTTCTTGTAAACTTTGCTTTTTAATTTGTTTTAAATCATTTTAAACCCAACATTTTTTATTCTATACTTGTTTTCAAATTTGACTGAAATAGTTTTTCTGTGTATCACATTGTTTACACTTTTAAAAATACAGAAACAAAGTTAAAATGCCCCTCTCTGATTTTGATTGCAGTTTAATTTCATTTATTATTTGTCATTTCTGATTAAGTATAAGATTTCCTCATCTATCAGTTCAGTTTTTCATATTAACCTACATTTCTTTGCTTTCTCTGAGGCCTTTATCTTCCTTCTCCCATTTGTTCTCTGTGTTCATAATGCCTAGAGCTGAGAAGAGAGTACACATTCAGTGTGGCTGAGTGCAAAGTTCTCAATAAAATAAAGTTTTGTGCTCTCTTCTGATATATTGTGAGCTTAAGTCAGAAATACTGTACTTCGATATTTTGTCAGACATTATATTTTTCAAAAGTTTACTAAATGAGTGTATGGATTTTTTCCTCTAAAATACAAAGAGATAATAATTATGGGAAGATGTGATGCCCAGTCAAGAGCTTAATTTAGAGCTCTCAACCTTCTTTCCTCTAATCTGCTCAGAAGCAGTTTAACAACAAGGATTTCCCTTAAATGGGGTTGGGGAGCACTCCAACACACCTTGTATAGCTTTTTGAAGTCAAAGGGGTTCATGAATTTAGAACAGCTCAGTAACAGAAGGAAAAACCCTGAAGTGAGCTACTTCAGACAAATAGAATAGCATTGGTACTAACATTAATCCTGATATTGTAGAAAGGAAAGGATTGTATGGTGATATGAATTATGGAAAGTAACCCAAAGTTTCATCTTTGTAATGTAAAAAATGAAAATTATACATTTTTTTCTTGCATGCTAACTGCTAAAGTAAATCATCCTATAACACTGGGCAATAACGCAGAGTAATAACACCAGTGCATAATAAAAGAGCTGCAGTCCTTGAAGATCATTCATCTGCAGGAAAAGAAACCTGAGATAACAAGAGATGAAGGCAAGTGATCAAACTCTTGTGTATTCCTGAAAGAACAGAGAGGTAAACTCTTGAATTCTAGTTTGTTATTTTGCCAGGATTTCCTAGGAAATAAGTTAAAATTAGCTTCTTAAATTCCGGTTCTTTCATTCAATGAATTAAATAAGTATGAGGACATCTTATGTAGTCATCAAAAACACCTGACAAATAATGGACCTTAATTTCACTCCTGTTAAAAGAAAATTTAAAGTAGATATTAAAAAAAATGCATGAACATAGAGAAATAAAACCATGGTCATTTTACTGGGCTATTTCTGTGCTACTTAAAGAAAACAAGAATCTATAAAAGCAGTTATTAAAGTCCACAAGAAGTATGGGATGCCATATAAGCCATCTGCTCAGATTATCCAAAAAATTTCTATAGAAAATCTTTGCAGGCCCCTTAGCAGTCACCTCCATGTTTCCACCAGCTGCATTAATAATTGAATAACCAAAACTCAATTTTGAACATGCAGATGTGTGATATAGTTGCTTGCTGAATCAGAGCCCATATTGTGAGCTTCTTACTTGCTGAGAAGTCAGTGCTTATTGAACAACTTATTAGTATCACTGTGGGGACTACTCTGAATAACTGTTTGGGTTTATATGACCAAGGAAGGATATTTTCTAAAAGTGGAAATATGAAACAAGGTGACAGAAAGTGTGGTAAAAAGAAATTTATGAATGGAATTTTAATCCAAAAATTTATTGGCAATGCACCTTTTTTATGTGATGCCTATCTCTTGTCATCCTCCCTTTAAGACTGTCCCCCTCCTACCCCCACTGAAAAATCCAAACTTATATTTAAATTTAGTTTGATTAAAGAAAAAAGTTATCCAAGTATAACTTCCTTAAGATATTGTAATTAGCATGTGGCTAGATAGTAGCTTGGTACCATTTGTTTAATAAAGAAAATAGATAAGCATTTTGCAGGGTAAATATGGTTAGTTTGGCAATTTAATCAAAAAAGTGGGATTACCATTTTGCTTGTATTTGTCTATGCATTTAATTGAAACAAATGCGTGTGCAGATGGACCAATCCTGAGTGCACAAAAAATGGACAACTAAGTCCATATTTTTACATATGCAGTCCTTTCATCTGGAATTGCAAGAGAATTCTTGTTGCACTAGAAACTCCTGAAAGGACCAAAAAAGGGCAGTTCTTTCCCAAATGAGGTCATAATGTTAAATATTGACCAAATGTTCAAGAGAGATGTTCTGTGGAGTATTAGGGTTTTCTACAACACAGTAAGATCTGGAAAGGCTAATTGTTCTAACTGTGATAGTCAAGTTTTTAGAAGACGTGGGAATATAGTGACTTTGTTTTTTGTTTTTGAAATTACAATCTTGCCTTAAAAAAAGTTTATGTTTTAGAGCAGGCTGTAATTATCTGCATGAGGTCCGTTATCCTTCTTACAGTGGAACTAGTTTCTAATAAAAAGAAATCCAGAGTAATATTTTAAGAATCCTTGAGAAGAGAAACCATTGTGGAGGCTGACCACCTTCTTTGCATGGAATTAGGGGATACCAAAGAAAAAATATGAGCATTAGTCAGCGGCGAGGCCAGCAGAGGCAACGGTAAGTCGGTGGCTAAGCACTAGATTGAGGCAGACTGGGAGGTTCCCGAGGCCCAGGAGCGCCGGGAAAGAGCAGAGGGACCTGTCCAGAGCCGGCGGCTCTCGCGAGAGAGGCTGACGCGGCGTGGGCGTTGCCAGGGGCAACCGCGGGAGATTTGAACGGCCCTGAGGAGCGCGGCGAACAGGGCGTGGCGCGGCAGTTCGTGCAGGCAGTTTGTGCAGCCCCCCCCCTCTTCCCAGCTCGAGAAGGCTACTCAAGTGGTGGGTGTCGGCCCAGAGGGAGACCCAGGTATGGTTGCTACTCAGGTGAAAGCCATTGTTAGGAAAAATGTGGTGACGCAGACAGAGGTCCCATGTAAACATGCAGCTGTCCAGGTCTCTGGCTGCAGGGAGTGCCTGAGTCTATCACAAATGATGGACTTCCGGAGGGCTAACTTTGGCCTCTTCAAGGCACTGGTTGAGAGAGTCCCTTGGGAGACAGTCCTGAAGGGCAAAGGGGTCCAGGAGGAATGGTCATTCTTTAAGAAGGAAATCTTAATGGCTCAGGACCAGCCTATTCCCATGTGCCGCAAGTCGAACCGCTGAGGAAAACAACCGGCCTGGCTGAACAGGGAGCTTTTGCTAGGGCTCAAGAAAAAAAGGAGAGTTTATCATCTCTGGAGGAAAGGGCGGGCAACTTGGGAGGAGTACAGGGATCTTGTTAGATCATACAGAGAGAAAATTAGAAAGGCAAAAGCTCAGCTAAAACTAAATCTGGCCACTATCGTAAGGGACAACAAAAAATGTTTTTACAAATATGTTAACAGTAAAAAGAATCCCAAGGAGAATATCTATCCTTTAATGGATACAGAAGGTGTAGCGTTCGCCGCATATCAAGGTGCCACGATTAGATCACTGATCACCCCCCGGACCAGGGAAAGAGACAGATAACACACACAGTGTGAGCGCCAACTTCCGCCTTTTATTGCGCAGTCAATTCCTTTTATACTAACAAGGGTAGGTGGGATTACAGACACATCATAAGGCTGCGACTAACCCTCTAACTTTCCGTGACATCGCGAGATCTTCCGAACGCCGAACCCTACATCTCCCCCCTCTCTATGACGAGTTGGCCTCTATTATTATGAACAATTCCACACCAAGAAATAACTAAGTAAAGTACTATGAGTATAAACATATCTCTACAACTAAGTTGAAACACTCTATCTTAAACACCCATAAATGTCCCATTTACCCTGCAGAGCAAAGAGCTCCCTTATAGAAATTCACACAGGAGGTAGATTGAAAGTTATACAGATACATCATGAGGCTTGGAAAGAATTACTTCTATTATTCTATAAAGTTTATCATTGGTGCACTGATGTTAAGGCTTAATGTCTGAGGCACCTAGATTCCTGGCTGCGAGCTCTGACAGCCGGATCCCATAAAGGCACGTATTGATGGACTCTGAGAGGGACGTCATCCAGATACACATCAGGGTCCCCCAGTTGGCTTTGCATCCACTGCCAGAAGTTTGTAGCAGATACCCAAGGTGTCACAAGCCAGGAAAGGATGACGGCAACCTGTAGGAAAAACACTCAAACACTACGAGGTTAAGGCAGGACGAATCATACGACTAGGAACCCATTTCAGTAGCCCTTCAGGTGTCTGTACACAGGCATACCCTCGCCCGAGACAACGCAACTCAAACGGCCCATCCCATTGGCGTGTCTGAAAGTCACGTACGCGGACCAACGGGTAGGGACCTTTCTCTTCCGTGTTCGTAAAGTGTCGTTGCGCCGCCGTCTCTTCCAGATCCCCTCGAACTGTCTGATTTAGTGAAGTTAATGCAGTTAACAGAAGACGCTGTGTACGGAGAGCAGGTGTGTTTTCCTGTAACCAGGAGGGCTCCTCCAGCTCCCCCTCCCTAAGCCGATCGAGTAAGGCCTTTAAAGTTTGATGTGCTCGTTCTACAATGGCCTGGCCGGTGCTATATGAGGGATGCCATGTTTACTTAACAAGCTGGACAAGGTAAAATTATTACAATAGCTAAAATCACAATAACTACAATAATGCCCATAATTCTTTGAGCCAACCCATTACCCCTAATGACCCAAACCATGAGGACTATGAGGAAGATGAACCATCCATACATTCTTGTGTCATCTTGCCCCGCGAACTCAGCCCAGCAATTGGTAGGTGCCAGCTTTCCGTGGGCATCCCCACAGAGGCAACGATGGCCTCACCGTACACCAGCCTGATGCTCTTCGGAAAATCCCGGTATTTATACATTTGCAGAGGAACAGGTTTTGGCACACGTGGCCAGCGGGTGCCAAAAGTCTGCCTCGGCTGCAATCTATGACACATGCGCTCGCTGGCCAGGCGCGCTGCACGAGTCATAGCCATCTTGTCTATTGGTTCATGGGCTTTATGATGCGGTTGCGGTGCACAGAGAATCTTGACCTGTTATGTTAACCAAGGTGACCTATACATTAGTTTTTGGCTGAGGTGGTATTCATATTGCCACACCATCTATGATGCTCCAGATGATGATGGTCATGCAAATTCAACAGGAGTCCGTTGTGGGCCTGTATCTGTGGAAACACACTCAACCTCGTTCCCAGGTTATTAATGGAAATAGACCTTACCCCTAATTTTGGCTTTAATTAACTTTTACGTTTACCCCACACTGTCTTCCCGTAATCACACTATGTTTAATCAAATTATGCTTAACACACTTTTTACCCAAAGCAAGTTCTATATACAATAGGGCACGCTGTTCTAAACACCTCTCTGAAGGACTCAATGTCCGCTGGTCCTCTAAGGTGTAATACTCTATTAGTCAGAATCTGTCGGATCAGTGGCTCCAGCACCCGCCGGTGCCGTCCCAGTTGCCATTGGGACAAAGTCTTCAATTTCTCAAGGACTTTCCAGTGAAACGCCTCCTTTTTTTTTTTTTTTTTTTTTTTTTTTTTTTTACTCTCCTCCAATGCCTCTCCCTCTCGTCTGCAGAGGCTACTGCAGGCGGCTCCGCGTCTATCGCGGGCGCGGTTGGTTTCACCGTCTCTGGTTCCGAGAGGCGGGATGGATGAAAGGGCGGTGGCGGGGGGGCGGATGGTTCTGCCCGGGGCCGGCCGCGGCCGCGCCTGGCGGCGGCCATTCCATGGCCGGCTGACACGCGCCGCTGCAAGGCGGCGGAGGGGGGGGCGGAAAGGAAGGGAGGAGGGAGGGGGCGGAGGAAGCGCCGGAGGGGGTGCAGCTGACTGCTCAGCAGGCGCAGGCTCAGGCAAAGGCTCAGGAGGCTCCGTCCGCTCTCCCGGCAAGGGCGCCTGATTTCCCCCGCGGGGGGGGTGTTTCCTCCTCTGCCACAGTCTCCAACCCCCGCTGCCTCCCAGTTATCCCCTCCGCGGGTGGCCGTTCCTCCCACTCTCTCAACTAACGGTACAAATCTCCCTTAACGTCCCCGCCTGGATCCCAGTCCAAGAGGCACTCCCCCAAGTCCTTCCGAACCTCCCGCCGTAACTCCTCCCATGGACACCGCGGAGGGGGCTCGTCCGTCCCCGCTGGTACCGTCCCTACAGGAAAAACCTCCGTCTCTGTCGTACTCTCCGTGTCCACGCTCTCAGTCAGAGATGGACCGCTCTGTGAGCCCCGCTCCACGGCCGCCCACTCCGTCCGAGTTTGACTCACTGTCTCTGGGGGCACTGCCCCCCCTTGTTTTTGAACCGGCGCTTCATCCGCAAACAACACAGCTCGCGCCGCCGACCAACACTCCCCAGCTTTCCGTCCTGCCGTAACTACCTCCTCCACTCTCCCCCACGCTTGTAATCGTTCCGCAGCTCCGCGCTCACCCGCGAGTGCCGACTGGAGCAACAGTTCCCGAATCTCTCCCCAATTTGGGGGACTTAATACTTCTTTGGGAGAGCCCATCCCTCCCCGGCGCAGCACCCATTGGATGCATTCGCCCGTGGGGCCCCTCCTAATCGTTCCGTGAGCACCCACCTCATCAGCCAACACTTTCAACACCTTAATCACTTGCGCAAGTCCCATCGTCGCCTAGTGCGACCGATCACGTCGGGGTCACCATTATGTAGCGTTCGCCGCATATCAAGGTGCCACGATTAGATCACTGATCAACCCCAGACCAGGGAAAGAGACAGATAACACACACAGTGTGAGCGCCAACTTCCGCCTTTTATTGCGCAGTCAATTCCTTTTATACTAACAAGGGTAGGTGGGATTACAGACACATCATAAGGCTGCGACTAACCCTCTAACTTTCCGTGACATCGCGAGATCTTCCGAACGCCGAACCCTACAAGAAGGGAACGTAGCAACCAGTGATGAGAAAAAGGCCAAGGTACTTACTTAATGCCTTCTTTGCCTCAGTCTTTAATAGGGAGACCAGTCATCCTCAGGGTACTCCACCCCTTGAGCTGGAAGGTAAGGATGAAGAGCATAACATATCCCCCTTAATCCAGGAGGAAATAGTTAATGACCTACTACGCCATCTGGACACTCAGAAATCTATGGGACCTGATGGGATCCATCTAAGAGTACTGAGGAAACTGGTGAAGGTCCTTGCCAAGCCACTCTCTATCATCTATCAGCGTTCCTGGTCAACAGGGGAGGTCCCAGAGGACTGGAGTCTTGCTAATGTGACTCCCATTTACAAGAAGGGTCGGAGGGAGGATCCACAGAACTACAGGCCTGTCAGCCTGACCTCGGTACCAGGGAAGATTATGGAACAGTTTGTCTTGAGAGCACTCACATGGCAAGTCCAGGATAAGAAGGGGATCAGGCCCAGTCAGCATGGGTTTACGAAAGGCAGGTCCTGCTTGACCAACCTGATCTCCTTCTATGACCAGGTGACCCACCTAGTGGATGAGGGAAAGGCTGTGGATGTTATCTTCCTTGACTTCAGCAAGGCCTTTGACACTGTCTCTCATGGCATACTCCTTGAGAAGCTGGCGTCTCATGGCTTGGATAAGTGTACTCTTTGCTGGGTGAAAAACTGGCTAGATGGACAAGCCCAGAGGGTTGTGGTGAATGGGGTGAAATCTAGTTGGCGGCAGGTCACAAGTGGTGTTCCCCAGGGCTCGGTGTTGGGCCCTGTTCTGTTTAATATCTTTATTGATGATTTGGATGAGGTGATTGAGTGCACCCTCAGCAAGTTTGCAGACTACACCAAGTTGGGAGGCAGGGTCGATCTGCTTGAGGGTAGGGAGGCTCTACAAAGAGATCTGGACAGGCTGGATTGATGGGCTGAGGCCAATCGTATGAAGTTCAACAAGGCCAAGTACCAGGTCCTGCACTTTGGTCACAGCAACCCCATGGAACGCTACAGGCTTGGGGAAGAGCGGCTGGAAAGCTGCCCGGCAGAGAAAGGACCTGGGTGTGCTGGTTGACAGCCAGCTGAATATGAGCCATCAGTGTGCCCAGGTGGCCAAGAAGGCCAATGGCATCCTAGACTGTATCAGAAATAGCATGGCCAGCAGGAGCAGGGAGGTGATTGTTCCCCTATACTTGGCACGGGTGAGGCCGCACCTTGAGTACTGTGTTCAGTTTTGGGCCCCTCACTACAGGAAAGACATTGAGTTGCTGGAGCGTGTTCAGAGAAGGGCAACCAAGTTGGTGAGGGGTCTGGAGCACAAGTCTTATGAGGAGCGGCTGAGGGAACTGGGGCTTTTTAGTCTAGAAAAGAGGAGGCTGAGGGGAGACCTTATAGCTCTCTACAACTACCTGAAAGGGGGTTGTAGTGAGGTGGTTGCTGGTCTCTTCTGTCAGGTGGCTGGAGATAGGACAAGAGGAAATGGCCTCAAGTTGAGGCAAAGGAGATTTAGGTTAGATATTAGGAAAAAATTTTTTACTGAGAGGGTTGTCAGGCATTGGAACAGGCTGCCCAGGCAAGTGGTTGAGTCACCATCCCTGGAGATATTCAAAAAGCAAGTATATTGGGTACTCCAGGACATGGTTTAGTGGGCATGGATGATGGTTGGACTCGATGATCTTGAAGGTCTTTTCCAACCTAAATGATTCTATGATTTTATTTCAGATATACATTTTTGCTCCTCCAATATCCATTTCAGCTATCATAAGTTCCATATTAATTTTGAAATGGTATATATTGTCAGTCTTGACATTAGAGTATCAGAGCATTTCCTAGGACAGGATTTCTGAAATCCAGCGCGTATTCTCAGCTCTCTTTCTATGCGTGATTCCTAATATAAATAATCCACATCTAGCCTTTATCAAGATTCAACCCTTAGTTAATACTTGCAGTTTACTAAAAAGATGGCCCCTTTTCAGACAGAGCAGGTGAATCAGGTTATAGTAGTTTTGTTTTCTGAAATCAGATTTTTTTTATGGATGGTGAACTGAAGGCAAGTCCTTTCTGTCTTTTTCTGTTTGCCTTGATTTGTTTTTAGAGCAGATTTGCATTTAGGACCCAAGACTATTTCATTAGGGTTTTTTTCTGGGAATTCACTTTCACTGCATGTGGGGTGATACAAAAGTGTCATACAAGATTATAATTTGGAAAAGAAATAAAAACAGCGAACCAAACTGCTGTCACTCTGGAAAAGGAAAAAATGTTTTCACTGAAGGGTCCCTCATCCCCAAGTTCATCATCTTTCTTAGTTTTTTTTAAACTAAGAAATGCTTTATGATCCTTTTATCCACAAGTTATAAAAACTGTACACAAACATGCCACAACATTTTTATGTAGTCAAAGCTTTGTAGAAAAAAATATATCCTATAATTCCAAAACTCCATTGGAGAATGAGGAAATTACTGGAGTTAAATCCTCAGGATTAAAGGATGACAAATCTGTACTGTGTTTGCTATTGCATGTATTTCATGAGCTGGCCAGATAGCTGGAAAAAATATTTGCTAATTAGATTGCAGAGAAAGGGATGTCACCTGAAGTTAGTATTAGCTTTATCAGTTGCAAATAATAATGCATGGCTGAAGTTCAAAGCATTGATTTTAGTACACTTCTTATATTTTCAAATATTCCTACTGCAGTTTCATTACTTTCTTCACAAAAATCAAGCAGATGATGGATTATTCCTCTTTCATCTCTGTAAGAATGAATAACTGTGGAAAACATTTTGATATTTCCATGGCTTGAGGCATCAGTGCCCACAGAGAAAAATGTGTCCTTTTCAGCAAAATCTTTAATTGTTTTCTAAGTTGAAAAAAGTACTATATTATTGGTAATGCACAAAACTCCCCCTGCCCTCAGGTTATCATTTTATCTATGGGTAAATCTTGGAAAACTATAATAATTAATTTTCTGTCAAAAGTGATGTATATGAATAATACTATGGTGCGCTTTTTGTTCTTTCAACAGCAACCTTGAAAAGCAATTTTCCTTGTTTTCTGCATTTTCACATTTCTTAGCACCAAAAATCTTTCCAGAGTTTTTATTCTTGAAAGCTATGCTAGAATTATTTTTATGATCGGCTTGTTTGCATGCTGTCTTGCATCTTACTGTCCACCATGAAGAACTGAGAAGCTTCTTCTGCATAAATTATGCAAAACTTTATGCAGTTATTCCCAGTTTTGCTGAGTCATGCAACATAATTTCTCTTCTCATTGTGGAAAGCAAAGGGCTCTTTTCTTCTTTGTAGGAGGTTCATCTTGAATTATTGATGGAATAATATTATCACAGTGTTGTGGTTTAACCCCAGCCAGCAACTAAGCACCACGCAGCCGCTCACTCACTCCCCCCCACCCAGTGGGATGGGGGAGAGAATTGGGAAAAAAAAAAAGTAAAACTCGTGGGTTGAGATAAGAATGGTTTAATAGAACAGAAAAGAAGAAACTAATAATGATAATGGTAACACTAATAAAATGACAACAGTAGTAATAAAAGGATTGGAATATGCAAGTGATGCACAATGCAATTGCTCACCACCTGCTGACCGACACCCTGTTAGTCCCTGAGTGGTGATCCCCCCACCCCCCCAGTTTATATACTAGATGTGACATCACATGGTATGGAATACCCCATTGGCCACTTTGGGTCAGCTGCCCGGCTGTGTCCCCTCCCAACTTCTTGTGCCCCTCCAGCCTTCTTGCTGGCTGGGGATGAGAAGCTGAAAAATCCTTGACTTTAAACATTACTTAGCAACAACTGAAAACATCAGTGTTATCAACATTCTTCTCATACCTAGCTTAAAAACATAGCACTGTACTAGCTCCTAGGAAGACAATTAACTCTATCCCAGCTGAAAACCAGGACACTCAGTCACAGTTATGATCCATTTAGGGATGTAACTCAACTAGCTAAAAATACATAATTAATAGTTAAATTCAGTCTTGCATGTGAGCACTCTGCCTGTTCTGTACTGTAGCCTGGGTTAGTAGACCTTGGATATTGCATTCCACAATAAATATAAGGGATAAAAATATCTTTAGGAAACAACAAGTTAATGGTGTCAGATATATCTATAAAATAGGCTACAGGTACACTGAAAATATGTTCTAATCTGTCTTTCTTTGCATTTCTGTAGCAGTTGAAGTAATTTCTGTATGAAGTTTAGAAGGAATTTCATGATCTGCTGGCACTGAATTTAAGATGCTGAGTAAAAACTTGTTGTTTGAGATCAGAAGTGTACAAATTTATCTCAAGAAAGTGGTTTGAAAAAAATGAATCAACCTGCAGCAAACATAGCTCAGATTCATTCTGTCAATAATTGCTTGGGGAGGATTACCACTTGAAATATTTCTGTCATTCCCACTTCTTTGCCTCTGTCTAACCAAAGACTTCACTCATGAAGCAGTTGTCTGTGTTGAGATTTGGTGCTATCTCCTCTCTTGGTTTCTTTGTGCTTTGATTTGGTTTGTTTTCTTTGAGAAACTCTTCAGTCTTCTGAAGCTTTGAGCAGTCACTGTCTTAAGCTCACATTAAGTCTGTAACTCCTCGTTGGCCCAAAACCTCACTCCTTCAGCCTTCCCAACAGCCCAGTGTGCGCTAGCTGTCTGCTACAATGAAAATTTATGTCTGGCATCCTCCTATATTTATAGGCTGTTGACCCTAGATCAAAATTTCCAGAAAACTCTCAAATGGCCTCTGCTGAGAAGGTCTAGGCTCTGCCAGAACAAGTTGCCTTGCTGTCTTATTTCAGCTGATGTATTTTGCACTGAAGTATGCAGTTAAGTATAATAATGGCCATATACTAGAACACTTAGCTCATTAAAGAGTCACTAAAAAGCCCTTTTGGAATTTTTTTACCGATGTGCAATCCTTACCTGTATGATAAATGCAAAATAAAGAAGCAGAGGCTAAGAACAATATTTTTTTTCTTTTTTAGTCTCAAATACGAAGCCACAGTACTGACTTTTTTCAGATATGCAAGTCAGTGCAGCCTTACGATAGCACAATAGAAGAACCTTGTTTAATCAGTTATTATTCAAAGACTGTTTTTTCAGTCTGAATTCTGTACTGGAAAAAAGGCGTAATCACAGGTACATTGCTTAGTGTTGCTGTGCAAAGGCTTGAATGATTGATTGAGCCTTGCTCTTAAACTGAATGAGGAGATGTCCCTGAAAAGAGCATGTGGGAGGGTCAGACTAAAGCATTTTAGCTTCTTTTTATGCCCCCTTCTGTGCATAATGCATAAACAGTTATTTTTAATGACTTTTGGACCACTGGTCATGAGAAAAATAAATTCAATTTGAAACAAGGAAATAGAGCAAATAAATGCTATCCAGATTTTTGCCTAGAGCTTTATCTTTTATTGCTTCTGTTTTCAATTGCATATTCTTTATATCACATCATTTTCCAGCCCATCTTACTCTACAGATTTTTTTTAAAGGGTCACAATACAATTTTCTTTTTTATAGGTACATTCAAGAAGAGAACATCATGATATTTGACATCTTTTCAGATCTCAGTAGGAATGGACATTTAAATATGTGATTAAAGTAAACCTGTTTTTTTAATTGAATTTGGGGGTTTTTTTTCCAAGTTACTGATTTTTCAATGAACGGTGAACAAAACAATTGAACAATGCATTATTTTCTTGCATAAGCAGTAAGAGATGGACCTTTGCCCAGAGAAAAGCTGGACCAGAGTAAGACATCACAGCCTCTTTAGTGTGGGTAATTAATTGCCCTTCTGACAGTGGTTGCCTCTGTTGGCAAGAAGGTTTGTGAGAGCACTCCCTACTATGCTCAAGCAAAATTAGCTGTGTTTGCTTAAGCAATTTCAATAGGTGTCTTGAGTTAGTATGGACCGGAGTGCACTGGGGAGCATTCACGTGAGCCACACAGCCGGCAGGGCTGTAGTGGGAGGTGTTTTCAGCCAGCAACAATACATACAGCTGAGAACCGTAACATTTCATCCACCCCAGTTCAATCCACCAGTCTCCTTGGACTCCAGGCTCACACCAACACATGCATCCTCACCATGTGTACCAACCTAGAGGAAACCATGTGGAGAGCAGTGGGGTCCAAGCCCTCCCTTAGTAACAGGATGGGATGCCTCTGCACCTGCTTCTAGGGCACTAGGTGCTAGGACAGAAGTGGTTCAAGAAGTTTTTTTTATGTCTCTCCTGCTGAGGCTCTTCCACTTTGTGTAAATGAGTATTCACTGTGCCAGTACTTGGTAAGAGCCAGTGGGTATTGCCGAGTGCAACAGCTTTAAAAAAGAGATTGACTTTCTTGGAGGTTACCATGCAACGATCCAGTCTTTACCAATGGGTAAGAGAGGGTCTGACCCTGAGTTCCCATAACAACCCTAACCCTGGGTTCACAGAGGCTTCCACCTCCAATTCAAGACTCAGTTCAGCAGAAAAGCATGGAAATGTTTAACAAGTTGAACTTCAGAAGGGGTGAAGGTGGACAAGGTGGGTGAATTTGACAGTTCCAAAAAAACTTAGGAATGAACTAGAGCTCTGCATAAAGCTGCAGTGGCAGAAATACAGGAACCTATGTACAACTGTGGCAGCTCTGCTGGATGGTGAAGGGTTCTTGACTGGACAAGACCCTGAGCAACCAAATGTGACTTCAAAATTGGCCCTATTTTGAGCAGGGGGCCTTTACCAGATGATCACCAGGGTCCCCTTCCAGCCTAAGTTATTCTGTGCCTCTGTGATTCTTGCTGTATTTATATGTTAGTTCAGACACTGTTTAGATGTAGGTTTATCCCAGTTGGTGTGTTGCAATTCTGCTTGTTTGTTTTTTGTTTAATTGTAGTGGCAAATACTGTAATAGTCACAATTGGTAGCAGTCACAAATCATCTAAATAGATATATTTTTGTGTAATTGAAGCAAATTGAGAAAATTATCCAAGACTTCAGTCGTAATGCTCAGTGGCATATAAAACTGAGCAAACTGCTATTACTTTTTTGCCACGAGCACTGATATTTCTTTTGGGACAATTCCAGCCAATAAGATAGTTCTTGGGGGTGAGGGGTGGGGTGTTGTGTTACCAAGCTATCTCCCCATCCCTCATTCCCCTTACCCCTCCCAAGAATTTGCTGTAATCTCAGTTTCTCTCCATTTATAAGCCTGATGTGCAAAAATGTCTAATAGTTTTCCAGTAGAAGAAACTAGACTTGTCATAGCTGTTACAGAGGGGAAGTTCATGCTCTATGACTCAGAAAGGAGAAGCTGATAGGGATTTTGTTTTAATTTTCTTGTATTTCATCTTGGCTTTCCTTCAAATTCTCCCTGCACTCAGTAATCTACCTTTTGAGCCTACAAACAGTTCAGAGTCTGAAATTACTGGCATCACAGTGGCTTCACTAGCTAGACTACATCGGTGCTGGAGGGCACCAACCTTGATTCCTCAAGATGTTCTTTTTTCTAAGAAATAAAATTGTCCTGGAGAACACATGCCCTCTGTCTAGGGGCTACTTCTCTGAGAAAGGTAAATAGAGACCTTAAGGTTTTTGTTGCAGAATTGGGTAGCACAGAAATATACCTTGTTCAAAGGAGTTTTGGGGCCAGATTTGTTAGTTACTGTAGGTAGATGATACAGCTCTGTTGAAGACTATATACTAAGATTGATAGGCACATATCTTCTGGAAAAAAATTAGTTATTGTATTTTTAATATTCTAACATTTTGTTACTAAAGAAAAAGGTTTTAGTGCAGACATCCACGCAGGCATGTGTTTGCTGTCTGCTAATAAAGAGGAACTGTAAAAATCCAAATTGTGCCATTAGCTGTTGGCTTTGTGACTGAGAGATGAGATCCTGTTTTGGGGTTGTGTGGCAGGGTTTTTTGCAGTGGGGGAGGGGCTGCAGGGATGGCTCCTGTGAGAAGCTGCTAGAAGCTTCCCTGGCTCCAAGTCGGACTTGCCTCTGGCCAAGGCTGACCCAATCAGCAACGGTGGTAGCACCTCTGGAATAACATATTTAAGAAGGGGAACCTACAGTGGGTGGAGGATATTGGAATGTGAGAAACACCTATGCAGATACTGAGGTCAGTGAAGAAGGAGGGGGAGGAGGTGTGCCGGAGGAGGTGATGCCCCTGCAGCCCATGGTGAGACAGAAGGCTGTCCCCCTGCGGCCCATGGAGGTGAATGGTGGAGCAGATGCCCACTTCCAACCCGTGGAGGACCCAAAGCTGGAGCAGGTGGATGCCCCTGAAGCAGCCCATGACTCCATGGGAAAGCCCGCACTGGAGCAGTCTGTGCCTGAAGGACTCATGTTGGAGAAGTTCGTGGAGGAATGTCTCCCATGGGAGGGCCCCCACGCTGGAGCAGGGGACGAGTGAGGAGTCCTCCTCCTGAGGAGGAAGGAGCAGCAGAGACAAGGTGTGGCAAACTGACCCCAACCCCCATCCCCTGTCCCCCTGCACTGCCGGGGGAAGAAGGTAGAGAAAAACCGGGAGTGGAATTGAGCTGGGAAGGAGAGAGGGTTGGGGGAAAGGTGTTCTAAGGTTTGGGTTTACTTCTCAGTATCCTTGTTTTGATTTGATTTGTAGTAAATTAAATTGCTTTTGTTTCTTCCCCAAGTTGAGCCTGTCTTTTGCCCATGACCATAAGTGGCAAGTGATCCCTCCCTGTCCTTGTCTCGACTCAGGAGCTTTTCTTTATATTTTCTCCTCCTCATCCCACCAGGGCCGGTGGGGGAAGAGTGAGTGAGCAGCTTTGTGGTGCTTTGTTACCGGCTGGGCTTAAACCACAACAGATCTGAAAGTAGAGGAAGTAAGAAGTTGGCAGCTGTACATTGGTGGCTGAGTGTCTGCTATTACATTGTTGATGCTGAATCAGAAATTTAGGCTGTGAAATGTTAATTGGCTTGCTAGGAAGTAGGTGAGCATTGTGGCTTAGTTGCTTAATATAGTGCAACATTAGAAAGTGTCAGATGGAGAGGTTAGTTAGATCCATGTTTAATCATCTAGACGTTACTGTTTCTGAAATGGTAATTCAGCTTCTTCCATAAATTTTTCAATAATTAGTAAGTATAACTTTTAATTAATGTTTTTCAGCCTGCAACATACTGTTGCATTAAAGGGTAAAGAAGTTTGGCAGAAAATAAACCCCCTTGCATTCCAGCTTATCCTCAGATGTCAGAGGGGATGGGGGTGGCTAGGTTTAATTTCTGAGTGATGTCCAATTCAATGCTATAAGTCCAGTCACATTCAATATGCTGAACTATCATGATGACAGATGCACTTAATAGTGTACTGCACTCTCGGCTTAGCTACATTCAACACGCGAGAATTACCAGACTTAGGGAGTTTGGTTGCGTTAATGAACTATCGCTACTAGATTAATGAGCAGCGCAGTTTATTAAAGCAACAGTACAGGTTCTTTTGGATTGCCAGTGATAAATACACTGTCTGCAAAGCACATGCAAATAATAATACAGTCGACTACAAGCACATTAAATTATGGAAAAAAATCTATAGAGATTTCTAAGTTTCCCAGGGAAGCACTTGGTATAACCGAGGGTTCGAATCTTACCCAATAGGCGTCCCTATGGGGGGGAAGAGAGGTTCAGCCCGTCGACTGATCCCAGAACTCAGTGATGTCCTCCTGACTTGTCTATGATGGTGTCTTCCCTAACATTCCTCGTCTCTTAAGGCCTTTTATATTTTCTTATTTTTTAGGTGGAGCTTGAGTGACTCTAGTCATACATGCTTTTACTTTGATTGGTATAAAGTTCTCTCGCTTTACTTTTAAAGGTATATGCTAGAGAGAATTCAGAGTGCATGCTCAGTGAGGGGTGGTCGCACCTTGAAGGTGGGTAGTTTTTGGGACGGAGGTGTGTTTTGGTATTATAATGAGATTATAATGAGATTATAATGAGCAAAGTTCACCCAAAGGACATGATTTAGTGTGTCATTACTCCAGAACTGGGCACTTATGATATAAATCAGAAGTAAGGCCATAGCGTTGACAGAACACCCATTATTTCACCTCCTTGCTTCAGTGGATTCAATGCAGGGACCTTCCATTCTTGTTCCAGTAGTTCCAGTTCCCTATCCCTGTGGTGATATCACAGAGCCTGGCCGCGGTGTCTCCACTCCGCTCCACCCTCCGTGTTGTTTCTCTTGGAGTCAGCATACCAAGCTCGCCTGGTGTTGCTAACATCTAAGGTTGCAGGTTATGTCTCTTAGGGAATTATTATGGAACAGATTTCTTGCATATCCACTGCATTCCACCCTGGAGGTTCACCTTCCCTTAAGGTGGGGACACACACACACGCATATCAATAGGTCACCTCCAGCAATCATTCTACACATACTAAATTTATTGTTTCCAAGATATTACAGTAAACATTAGAAGTCATAGCAACCATTTTATGCAAACCAATTTTTTAAGGAATTTTAGGCTAACTTCATAAGAACACCTTCACCATTTTAATCAACATAAGTCACCCAGAACTAAGGGTATATTTCAAATGCAGCTATTTACGCAAAGAAATAATAGTACCTTGAATTTGTTGCAATTAATTCTGTATGTGTTGCTTCTACTTATTTCAACAGGTGACTGAGCTAGAGTGTGTGAGCAGTCAAGCCAATGCAGTCCACACACATAAAACAGAATTAAACCAGACAATACAGGAGTTAGAGTCTGCGCTGAAGAAAAAAGAAGAGGTATTTGATAACATTTATTCTTGGCTTTTCTGTTACATCATTTCTAAAGGCTTTCAATATTAAACTTGTGATGGCTGGTAAATACTGTATTATTTCCTATAGATGTTATGAAGTAAAATCCATTTTTCAGCTTCTTTGAAATGATTAATATTTTTCTGTGTATATAATTACATCAGTCCAATATAGAGCTGGGTATCTGAACAACAACAACAAAGTATCATTTTTTCCTGTTTGCTTTTACTGAGCATCTCTCTTTGCAAAAGTAAGTCTGCACTGAGGCATATGTAGTTTCTACAGAGCAGTCATCACACTGATGCAGTCCAAATTCACTAAGAAGGGGAGCAGTTGTAAGCACACTTTCCTTTTTCTGGAGAGTAGTGTTTGGAGCAAGTAATAGATCAATGTCTTTTTCAGGCCAATCTGTTTTTCAGGCTATGTTAATATAGCTGACTTTTACGATCCCTAAGATCAGCCCTTTCCTTAAATGCATACCAAACCCCCAGCCTATAACTTGATATTTATTGTGCCATATGCCTTGGGCTGGACCAGCAGCAGGAACAAGGAATTGGAGTAACACCTGCACTGGCATGGGTCCTAAAGGAAAGCAGATTTGTGCCACAGAAAGATCGAGAATCGCCCCTTTATAGATGGGGAAAAAGGAGGTAGAAGGAGCTACATATGAAGGATTGTTTGCCCCACGTAAGACCAGATCCCTTGAGCCCTCTGTGACGGACACAGTAGGCACTGGTGTGCTTGTTCAGAGGGGCAGTGTATCTTGCAGGGTCTTGCCTCCAGTGGGGTTGTTGTTAGGTGTTTCCAAAGAGGATGCATGAAAGACACAGTAATTACAGAATATCCTCCCAAAATGGAACAAAGCCTTTTCCAAACTCCCTCATACTTAAGAGATTAGCCTCAGGTTGGTAATGTTTCCCATTTTGGTGCATCATGTGCTTTTGAATTTTGCTGAGCTGTTGGTTGCGAAGAGATCTTTCTGAAAAGAGTTCTGGGAGGTGACTATGCCCTTCTGGGGAAAAGTATTTATTAGTTTTAAGTTTGATACCTTTTAGTTTCATTAACTGTTTCTATTCTTGTCTCCTGAAAGTAAGCTAAGAAAAGGTTTCTCTTCCATTCATTATTTTAATCTATATTTGTTATTTTTATACCTTATTACTTTCTTCTTGCTAAATTAAAGATACCATTTCTTTTAGACTCTCTTTTTATAGAAATCAGTGGTCAAGGCAGGCAATTTTTTGATGCTCAGCCCTGCTGCTAGTGACATAATAAGTAGCTCACAGATGAAAATTGGATTTTTCTCTTGGAAAAATGGAGGATAGATTATAATAGAATTTAAAGTATAAAATTGTTTCTCTAATTAAAAGGACTCTTAATTTTCTAGGAAAACATTACTTCAGATCTTTTGTGTGGGAGAGAAAGACTTGGACTTTTATAGCAAAGAAAATGCTTATCTGTATTGTTTATTCACAATAGAATTGCTGTTTTGGGACTGTGATTCAGGAATATTGGAAGCAGGGCTTAAAATTCATGTGCTATGATGGGCAGCAGTTACTGCCAGTTTATATATCATTGCAATGGCTTGCTCAGGAGAAGAAGCAGCAGCCAGCTTACCTGCACTGAGGTCAAGCCAGGTAATGTGTTGCTAGCGAGGTTGTTTCTTCTCCCTTAGGAAATAGAAAGATTGAAACAAGAAATCGACAGTGCCAGAGATATCCAGGCACAGAAGGATTCTCTGACCCAAAAGTTACAGGTGAGCTATAGTGCATCATCTTAATTTAGGCAGAAGGGAAAAATGATCATCAAGTGAGAAGTTCACATCAGCAACTTGTGCTATATTCACTGAAGGTGCCAGATAAATATGTAAGTTACATTGTGTTGCAAAGTGGTGGGTTGGGATGCTCTTTGGGAATTTGTACCAAAATTTCCACCTGCTGTAAGTCATTTTTTTTTCTTGAGGGAACAGACCCAAATTTCATTTACAAGTCCACAGAATACGCTCAGGCTAGCAGATGTACTTCATCAATACATGTTCTAGGCAATTCTGGTCTCATTTTCACTGCAGTGTCTTCCCATAGGTCTTGTGTGCCACTGAACTGTCAGGCTGTATATCATCATGTTGGGATGAGTTTGTATTCAGCTTTTAAACGTGCTTTGAGAAAGTAAAGGTTAAAGCATTCTTGTTTAGTATAGACTACAAAAACACACTCTGACATTTTCATGGAATTAGAATCATTGTGTTTTTATTGTTTTTTTCTGGGTTGTTTCTTTACTGTGCGTAAAGCCAGATACCTCAACCTACTGGAAGCAGTATGCCCTCAGTATACCCTCACTTGCTACGTCTGAGCTCCTGTCCTTCTGTCGCTGGGCTGACCAGCCAGCACAGACACACCTCCTTTGTGGAAACTGTCTTCCGAATGAGGCTGACCCAAAGCTTCATTGGGTTTAAACTCTGAATTCACACTTGTGGCGGGTTGACCCTGGCTGGATGCCAGGTGCCCACCAAAGCCATTCTATCACTCCCCCCTCCTCAGCTGGACACGGGAGAGAAAATATAACAAAAAGCTTGTGGGTCGAGATAAGGACAGGAGAGATCACTCACCAATTACCATCATGGGCAAAACAGACTCAGTTTGGGGAAAATTAACTCAATTTATTACCAATCAACCAGAGTAAGGTAATGAGAAATAAAACCAAATCTCAGAACACCTTCCCTCCACCCCTCCCTTCATCCCGGGCACAACTTCACTCCCGGATTCTCTACCTACCCCCCACCGGCGGTGCAGGGGGATGGGGATGGGGTCTATGGTCAGTTCATCGCACGTTATTTCTGCCGCTTCATCCTCCTCAGGGGCAGGACTCCTTACACTCTTCCCCTGCTCCAGCGTGGGGTCCCTCCCACAGGAGACAGTCCTCCACGAACTTCTCCAAGGTGGGTCCTTCCCACGGTCTGCAGTTCTTCACAAACTGCTCCAGCATGGGTCCCTTCCACGGCGTGCAGTCCTTCAGGAGCACACTGCTCCAGTGCGGGCTTCCCACGGGGTCACAGCCTCCTTCAGATGTATCCACCTGCTCCGGCGTGGGGTCCTCCACGGGCTGCAGGTGGATATCTGCTCTACCGTGGACCTCCATGGGCAGGGGGACAACCTGCCTCACCAGGGTCTTCACCATGGGCTGCAGGGGAATCTCCGCTCCGGCACCTAGAGCATCTCCTCCCCCTCCTTCTTCACTGACCTTGGTGTCTGCAGGGTTGTTTCTCTCACATGTTCTCACTCTCTCTCCAGCTGCCGTTTCTGTGTCCCAGCAACTTTTTTTCCTTCTTAAATATTTTATCACACAGGTGCTACCACTATTGCTGATTGGCTCGGCCTTGGCTGGCAGCGGGTCCGTCTTAGAGCCGGCTGGTATTGGCTCTGTTGGGCACAGGGGAAGCTTCCAGCAGCTTCTCACAGAAGCCACCCCTGTAACCTGCCCCCACTACCAAAACCTTGCCACACAAAGCCAATACATCTTGGTATCCCCCTGTCACTCCAGAGATCCAGATGGGTTCTGTGCCCCTATACCCCGATGGCACCAGCATACACTGTGCACCAGTGTCTACCAAAGCCTTATACTTCTGTGGGTCTGATGTGCCAGGCCATCGAATCCACACAGTCCAGTATATCCGGTCATCCCTTTCCTCCTCCTGGCCGAAGGCAGGGACCCTCTATTGCTGTTCCTCATCAGAGTATTCACTGTCCGATCCTTGCAGTGCCAGACCAGAAGTCTCCTCACCAGAATCAAGGGAGGTGGTTTCAGTTCTTCTATGCCTGGAGGATCGCTGATTGCTTTCTTGGGCCTCTACAGCAACTACGCTGACAGCCGCCTTCTTGGGTGACCCCTTCTTAACAGCTGTCTTCCCTCTCAGTTCACGTACGTGGGCTTCCAGCTTAAAGGTGGGTTCACCATCCCACTTCCTCATGCCCTCCCCTTGGTCACGCAGGAAGAACCAGAGTGTACCATGTGACATATGCCTTGGGCTCCCTTTCCCTCTGACCGGGGCAGGAGAGGACTGATTTCTTGGAGCGTCCCTAACAGCCAAGGCACTGTCCTGTAGGGATGAGGAGACACAGAGATTTTCCTCAAAGTTTTGGAGCCAAGACGACACTTTCTCCACAGTTGGTGTTTCCATATCTGGACAATACATTGCTGCCAAGCTGTTAGAATACGATGCTGGGGCACCTTGAATCACCTTCCTCCACATGGCCCGTGTGCACAGGACATCCTCTGGATCTTTGGAGACTTCCTCATCATCTAGATCACTGTAGATGACTTCCACCACTGCTAACTCTCTCAGGTACTGGATGCCTTCATCTGCGGTAGTCCACTTTTCTGAGGAATTGACAAGATCTTCCTTGAATGGATATCTTGCCCTCACACTTGAGAGGAGCCATCTCCAGAGACTGCAAATTGCTGCCTCTTTTCCAATCCCTCTTTCAATTCCCCGGTTTCTAGCGAGGGATCCCAGATGTTGGGCTTCCTTGCCTTCCAATTGCTGACTGTCGGCCCCGTTATCCCAGCATCAGAGCAGCCAGGCAGCAATCCGCTCACCTGGCTGGCGGCTGTAATCTTTCCGCATGTCTTGAAGTTCTGAGGAGGTCAGGGACCGTGTAGTTTCCGCTTCCTTCTTAAGTTCCCTCACTCCTTCCTCCAATTTCTTTATCGAAGGACCAGCTTCTAGATCAAGCCTTTCCTCTTCTTCTTCCCTCACTAATCGATGGTATGGACCTGTTGATCTCCTTGTCCACTGTTTCCTTTTCACTATTGGGGCAATTACTGTAGTTGTTGTTGTTGTTTGGGACCGGGTATTTTCTGCTTCCTGTTTAATTTCCCTCACTCCTTCCTCCAATTTCTTTGTTGAAGAACTGGCTTCTTCATCAAACCTTTCCTCTTCTTCCCTTACTAATCAATGATATGGACCTGTTGATCTCCTTGTCTGCTGTTTCTTTTTCACTACTGGGGTGTCATGGTTTAACCCCAGCCAGCAACTAAGCACCACACAGCCGCTCACTCACTCTCCCCACACCCAGTGGGATAGGGGAGAAAAGTGGGAAAAGAAGTAAAACTCATGGGTTGAGATAAGAACGGTTTAATAGAACTGAAAAGAAGAAACTAATAATGATAACACTAATAAAATGACAACAACAATAATAAAAGGTTTGGAATGTACAAATGATGCGCAGGGCAATTGCTCACCACCTGCCGACCAACACCCAGCTAGTCCCCGAGCGGCGATTCCCTGCCCCCACTTCCCAGTTCCTATACTAGATGGGATGTCACATGGTATGGAATACACCGTTGGCCACTTTGGGTCAGCTGCCCTGGCTGTGTCCTGTGCCAACTTCTCGTGCCCCTCCAGCTTTCTCGCTGGCTGGGCATGAGAAGCTGAAAAATCCTTGACTTTAGTCTAAACACTACTTAGCAACAACTGAAAACATCAGTGTTATCAACATTCTTTGCATACTGAACTCAAAACATAGCACTGTACCAGCTACTAGGAAGACAATTAACTCTATCCCAGCTGAAACCAGGACATGGAGCAATTACTGTAGTTGTTGTTTTGGTCCCTATCTCGAGCATGGTGTCCTCAGATGCAGTTTGGGTCCCCGCCTCAACCATAGTCCTCAGAGTACTGAACTGTGGCTCGATAGGCACAGCCCAGGCCCCAGTACAGTGCTAGAAGCTGCTGGTTTTCATTGGGGTAGGTAAGGCACCCTTCTATCACATGGCGCATCAAGTTTGCCAGGGTTGCTTGCCTGTTTGGGTGTAAAGTCCCAGGTTATAGGAGGTGATAACCATCCTAGGAATCTGCCCAAATCTTTCCATACACCCTGTCACCCAGGGACCGGTCGCTTGAGGGCACATTTCAGTATTGCCTCACCCAAAAGTTGTCTTCTCTTATACTAAGACGAGACCAGATTCCACAATACCCATAATATACCACCAGTATTAATTATTAGTATGGAACAGCTCACATACGGAGGAACAAAGACCTCGGGAGCCTGCATAATAAAACCATCCACACCAATCTCGGGTATGGAGAGGGTGATGTATTCCCTCATCTCCTCCACAACATGGCTCCCCCAGCACAGCAAGGCCATCAGTGCCAGGGCAAAGCACAAAGCCATTATTTGTATTAACATGTTCCCAAGCTCAGCAAAATAAAGAAATAAGCAAAGCAGCCAACAAACTCCGTGACCTGCACAGGAGCTTACCACTTAATTACTAGGTATAGAACGCTTAATGCAACACTGCCATTGTCGAGCCCCACGTTGGGCACCAAAAAGAACTGTGGTGGGTTGACCCTGGCTGGGTGCCAGGTGCCCACCAAAGCCGCTCTACCACTCCCCCTCCTCAGCTGGACAGGGGAGAGAAAATATAACAGAAGGCTCGTGGGTCAAGATAAGGACAGTTTAATAAAGTGAAAGCAAAGGTCGCGCGCGAAAGCAAAGAAAAACAAATGATGTTATTCTCTACTTCCCATCAGCAGGCGATATCTGGCCACTTCCTGGGAAGCAGGGCTTCAGTACGCGTAGTGGTTGCTCACAGACAAATATAAAATAATGAATGCCCCCCCTTCCACCTTCCTTTACTTAGATCTTATAGCTGAGCTGACGTCATATTTTATGGAATATCTGTTTGGTTAGTTTGGGCCAGCTGTCCTGGTTATGTCCCCTCCCAAGATCTTGCCCTGCCCCAGCCTGCCATTGAGGGGGGGCAAAAATGTTGGAGAGACAGCCTTGATGCTGTGTGAGCACTGCTCAGCTGTAGCCAAAACACTGGTGTGTTATCAACACCTTTCTAGCTACCAATGCAGAGCACAGCACTGTGAGGGCTGCTATGGGGAGTATTAACTCCATCTCAGCCAGACCCAATACAAAGGATCACCTCCTCCAAGCTCAGGAGCGATGCATCCCAACAAAGAGGAGATCAGGCAAAAACACCAGGAGGCTTGCGTGTATGAACAAGGAGCTCCTGGACAAAGTCAAACACTACAAGAAAGCCTACAGAGGGTGGAAGCAAGGACAGATAGCCTAGGAGGAATACAGAGAAATTGTCCAAGCAGACAGGGATCAGGTTAGGAAAGCTAAAGCCCTGATAGAATTAAATCTGGCCAGGGACATCAAGGGCAACAAGAAAAGCTTCCATAGGTACATCAGTGATAAAAAGAAGACTAGGGAAAATGTGGGCACTTTCCGGAAGGAAATGGGAGACCTGGTTACCTGGGATGTGGAGAAGGCTGAGGCACTCAATGACTTCTTTGCCTCAGTCTTCACTGGCAAGTGCTCCAGCCACACTGCCCAAGTCGCAGAAGGCAAAGGCAGGGACTGGGAGAATGAAGAACCGCCCACTGTAGGAGAAGATCAGGTTCGAGACCATCTAAGGAACCTGAAGGTGCACAAGTCCGTGGGACCTGATGAGATGCATCCGCAGGTCCTGAGGGAACTGGCAGATGAAGTGGCTAAGCCACTATCCATCGTATTTGAGAAGTCATGGCAGTCCAGGGAAGTTCCCAGTGACTGGAAAAGGGGAAAAATAACCCCCATTTTTAAAAAGGGAAAAAGGGAAGACCCGGGGATCTACAGGCCAGTCAGTCTCACCTCTGTGCCTGGCAAAATCATGGAGAATATCCTCCTGGAAGCTATGCTAGGGCACATGGAAAATAAGGAGGTGATTGGTGACAGCCAACATGACTTCACTAAGGGCAAATTGTGCCTGACAAATTTGGTGGCCTTCAACGACAGGGTTACAGCTTTGGTGGATAAGGGAAGAGCAACTGATGTCATCTACCTGGACTTCTGCAAAGCATTTGACACTGTCCTGCACGACATCCTTTTCTCTAAATTGGAGAGACATGGATTTGACAGGTGGACCACTTGGTGGATAAGGAATTGGCTGGATGGTCGCACTCAAAGAGTTGTGGTCAACAGCTCGATATCCAGGTGGAGAGCAGTGACAAGTGGCGTTCCTCAGGGGTCGATATTGGGACCGGCACTATTTAACATCTTTGTTGGCAACATGGGCAGTGGGATTGAGTGCACCCTCAGCAAGTTTGCCAATGACACCAAGCTGTGTGGTGCAGTCGACACGCTGGAGGGAAGGGATGCCACCCAGAGGGGCCTTGACAGGCTTGAGAGGTGGGCCTGTGCGAACCTCATGAAGTTCAACAAGGCCAAGTGCAAGGTCCTGCACATGGTTCGGGGCAATCCCAAGCACAAATACAGTCTGGGCGATGAGCGGTTTGAGAGCAGCCCTGTGGAGAAGGACTTGGGGGTGTTGGTTGATGAGAAGCTCAATGTGACCCGGCAATGTGTGCTTGCAGCCCAGAAAGCCAACCGTATCCTGGGCCGCATCAAAAGAAGCGTGACCAGCAGGTCAAGGGAGGTGATTGTGCCCCTCTGCTCTGCTCTTGTGAGACCCCACCTGGAGTACTGTGTTCAGCTCTGGGGCCCCCAACATAAGAAGGACACTGTTGGAGCGAGTCCAGAGGAGGGCTACAAAAATGATCAGAGGGCTGGAGCACCTCTCCTACGAAGACAGGCTGAGAGAGTTGGGGATCTTCAGCCTGGAGAAGGGAAGGCTCCGGGGACACCTTATAGCAGCCTTCCAGTAGCTAAAGGGGCCCTACAAGAAAGCCGGAGAGGGACTTTTTACAAGGACATGTAGTGATAGGACAAGGGGTAATGGCTTTAAACTGAAAGAGGGTACATTCAGACTAGATATAAGGAAGAAATTCTTCACTGTGAGGGTGGTGAGGCACTGGAACAGGTTGCCCAGAGAGGTTGTGGATGCCCCATCCCTGGAAGTGTTCAAGGCCAGGTTGGATGGGGCTTTGAGCAACCTGATCTAGTGGAAGGTGTCCCTGCCCATGGCAGGGGGGGTGGAATTAGATGCTCTTTAAAGGTCCCTTCCAACCCAAACCGTTCTATGATTCTATGATAAATGGATATATTATGTATATATTTTCATATGTCACATTGTAGGCAATCATTTTCTGAAAATGGTTCTATATGATTCTATTAAAATAAATTTAAAGCTATCATAGGATCCAAGTTAAAAGTTGCCTTTCTTCAGCTTAAAGCTTATTGCTGACCTGATGCAGCCCATGTAAAAGATCTTGAATCTTCACTTTGCTATAATCTTCCTGCTTTGATAATACTGGCTTTCTATGAGCCACTTCACCCTACATCTATGATGTCAATGAAATGGTGTTTTCTTCTGTAGCTCCAGACTAACCATCTCACATCTGTTCACGTAATTGACTCATCATCTGTGTTCTGGGTGATTATCTCCAGGGTCTGTATCTATTCATCTCACTCTTTTTTATTCTGCTTTACTTTTTTCCCTCTTGTGTTTGCAAATGGATTATGTAACTCTAAAATATTTTGGAATATAGCCTGTATGAAAAACTCTATGCAAAGAAATTATTATTTCAAGGTGTATTACATTTCTGACACACTCATATCAGGGCATGAATTAGAAATCCATCATTGGCAAATTCCATTGAAGAGCAGTATGTTATCATTGTTAAGGGTAAGTATCAGGGCCCTTGTTACTTATTAATTTCATTAGCAATGTAGAGAAGACCTATCAATGAGTCATGATCAGTGTGACTCTCACAGTAAGTCAGGATATATTTATTACTGTGGCTGATTCCTAAATATAGCTGTTGTGCATGGTTTGAATATTTTATTCGGATCCTTGCACTGAATTCCACAAAAGATTATTACAGTGCAAACAACAAACATAATGTGTTAATAATTTATTTATTTTGTAAAACAAAACAATGTATGACAAATTATTGTCCCTGCTGTAAGAAAAACTTGAAAAAAACAGTGTAAAATAAACCTTGTAAAGGGCCTGAATGTATCAGAAGAGTTAGTTTATTGTTAGATGAGATTAATTGCAACTAAAGTTAAATGACACAACTAGGGGAATAGATTATATCACATGGACACCTCTCCATTTCTTCCCATCAAGAAGCAACAGTTTTGAGGTTACCGACTTGTAATAAGAAACTGCACATGAGCTGGACACAAACTTATAATGCAATACTATTGCAAAAATCAGTAATACTAATCTAGGGTAAATATGTATAAGGATCAAGTGTAAAATTTGGGAAGAAGCGTTTTCCAGAAATTAAAAGCAACAGCTCACGGCATGTTTCAGTTAGTTCTACTTCCCATAAGTCATTAAATATGTTAAGCACAGGTTAGGGAAAATAAAACAGAAGGAAGTATGGGAGAAAGTATATCTGAGGAAGTGTTTGGGGAAGCTAAATGTATATGGATTAGGAAAGAGATATCAAGAATAGAATATAAATAAAGTACACAAGCTGGAAGTTTAAAAAAAAGGGAACTCTTCTGGTTTGGAGATACAGGGCAAGGACCAGCAATGGAGAGTTAAAGGGAAACACCTTATGCTGAATATGGATAGAAGTTCCTACATCTAACATAAAGCTTTTGGTTTTTACCTGGGTGCTCCCACCTAACAGCTCACAGCAGAACAATTCCTGAGTTTAAGAGTGTCTGAAGAGGGCCTGAAAGATGATGTTCAGTGCTAGATACAGGCCAATGGGCTGATCTTCAGGAACAGATGTCATGAAATAAAACCATATACATATCCATGGATTTGTTCCAAAGTGATCCCTTTCATCACTGGCTTGCCTATTTACAAAAATTATCTCTGGGGTAAGAGCAGTGGCAAGGAGACTTCCTAGAGCACACGCATTTGGTGAGTAGAAGAGGAACAGTGACAGGAGAAGCAGGAAGCGTGAACAAACGTGGAAAAACAGCACTCATTTTTGTGTGAGCTAAAGAAAGGACTGTGTCGTTCCTGCAGAGCTGAGAGGACCCTGAATTTCCCTTTTCTTCCTTTTTTGCAGTCACTCGGCCTCAGAGGGTCTTGAACCCATGCAGTCATTACACTGGGTAGTGCTTGTCAGTACTGTTCAGAGGGCAGGAGTAGAGTCAATGAAGGAGAGTCTACAGAGTGTATGGACTGGGTTATAATCAGTTAGCTTGTTCGTTTATAGCAATGGTGGGCTAGTTAATCCTTACATAAGCATGTATGTATTTTAATTTATATTGTTTCTACAAATACTCTTTTCAGCTAGCTTCCTTTAATGCTTTGGCAACTATATTATTCAGTGTTAAACAGATTAAACTAATTCTTCTCTTGGTCCTGGCAGCAAGGGGTAATTCCTGTGCTCAGTTGTGCTGTTCAAGACCAGTGGCCAAAACTCTAATTTTTAACTTGCTCATTTACAAACAAGAAGGGAGGTATTCCAGTTCAGCTTGGATGTAACCCTTGGCTGCACAAGCAACCACAGCTATGAGGAGATCAGGTCCCTGAGGCTCTGCCTTCTCCACCTGCACTGCCGCTGGGGGTCCCAGAGCTCTCCCCTGCCTGCAGAGGCTGGGAGCTGACACTGGGCTCTGGCCACATCATCCCATCCCTCCTCTGGCCAGGGGTGCAGCGGCCGATCGACACTGCCATCACATCCCTCACAGATGGAAAGGCCATGGACTTTGACACAAAACTGCCATTTTATACCTGTTACTCTTGACTGCCCAAATATATATTCTATATGGCTCAGGTTGTTTCTTATGGTTAGCTGAGATCTCTCCAATGTAAACATGAATGTATTTGTTAGCTTTGAGGGAGACAGAAGAATTGTAACAAAAACAGTGGGAGAGTGGGAGGGCAGAAAGAAAGCTCATGTTGGGAGGAATGACTGCTGCCAAATCGACCACCCTATGGCTGTGTGAAACTAGTTGTAAAAACTCAGAGCAGGCCTGTTAAAGCTTTGTGACACAAAGCCACTGTAAAGGTAAGCAGTGTTTAAAAAATGTTAATGTATGTAAATACAAATTCACTATGCACTTTTCCAGAGAATGGCTGTGCAGGGTGTATGGCGTACTAAATACACTGTCCCTATGCTACCTTTGAGAGTGTTTTTCATAACTGAAATTATGAAATAATTCAGCATGAATTTGAGACATGCAATGAATGAGACAAATAACTATGCTATTCCAGACCCATGTAACTGCTACACTAGTAGTTTGATAAAAGAGAGGGCATCTGGTTTACACAAAGCAGAGCAGGCATGACCTCCCTTCCATCATGCACAAGCCAGAGCTGTGAGGGGCCCCAGCAGGCAGTGCTCCCCTCCTGCTGGCTGGCACAAGGGGGTTTCTTTTCCTCATAAATGAGAGCTGAGCTTGCTCAGGGTCAGAGCCCTTCAGCTATGTGTAATGTGCTGCTGCTTTGTCTTTCCACCTGCTGTATGGGAATAGCTTGTCTGTACAGCACTGGTGACTCACGTGCTTTCCCTGCTCCCGCAGCTGCACTACTGCAGAGCTTGCAGGTGAGAGCTCCAGGGCACAGTGCAATGAGACAAGACATTCAGCTTGCACATGCTGGTTTAAATTTGTTACAATCGATTTCACCTTGACATCATTCTTGCTAGTTTATGTTTCTGTCCTAATTTTCAGGGTGAAAAGGCCTATAATGTGGGACAGGAGTAAGGTAGTACTCCTCCATCCATAAAGCAGTATCCTGGATGAGCTTCTATATGAGACCATTTAATGGAGACTGTGTACTTGAGCAATTCATGTAGTCTAAATAAGGGAATACTTGAACTTAAGTAAACTTTTGAGAAGCTGTTTTCAGTAGGTGGCATATTTCTGAATGATAGAAGTGGTAACTTACCTGAATACCATATCCATTGTTCACTGACTAAATTTTACCCCTGTCCAAAAGTTTCTGTCCTTTAGATGAATTACTGAAAAAAATGGAGGAAGTGATAATACATATGCAATCCTAATAACAATTTGGGTTCTGGTTTTGGCTTAGTGGAAACTATAAAGGGTCACAATCACAAATTGTTTCAAAAACCAGTTGAGAAAAATAGCACAGAAATACCAGCAGGAGGTTAGACTGCTTTCTATTTGCAGACAACACATTAACATGTTATGTATTTTCTCTGAAGGAAGTAGAAATTCGAAACAAAGACCTGGAAGGCCAGCTGTCTGATCTAGAGCAACGTCTGGAGAAAAGTCAGAATGAGCAAGAAGCTTTTCGCAATAACTTGAAGACACTTTTAGAAATTCTTGATGGAAAAATATTTGAACTAACAGAGTTACGAGATAACTTGGCCAAGCTAATAGAATGCAGCTAAAGAAAATGGGATTTCAGTGCCAATCAGCTTAAAGATGCACTGTCTCTCTTTATAGGACTGTGTTGGGCTCTGCATCAAATTTGCACAAAATTAGAAAATGCTCCTCTGAGGGCTTGTTTTAAATTTAGAGTCATATTTCAATGTAAAATTTAGAACTCAGCTTGTAGCTAGTTGAAGAAAAAACCCAACAAACAAACAAACTAACTTGAATTACAAATTACCTCTTTGTACATTATTGGCCATAGATAACTTGAAAGATATTAACAGTAATTGAATGCAATCCTTTTCTAATTATCAGTGATGGAAGAATTAGCAGTGTCCCAGGTCACATCCCCTTTTTGTGATAGATACAATATAGGTTATCTGCTGGTTTATTTATTTAATTGATGAGTTTTGTGCAAGAACTTAGTGATGACAGCCCTGTATTTTGTTGTTAATAATTTCTCAGGATATTTTCCACTGTGGAGCAGCATTGCCGTTACCAATTTATTCTTGCCAGGAGTGGGAGAGAATTGCATCTTTAATTGAAACAAAGTCACTATAACTGCTTGTTATAAAGTTCTTCCTTTTGGGGTTTTTCAGTTGGTTGGGTTTTTTTGTTTATATATATATATACACTGGAAGATACTGTATTTCTTTATGGAGCTTATTCTGGTGTTCTACAATATTGTCCAATGTAAGGTTTACTTTTTCATATGAATTCCATGTAATTACAGCGAAATACTATCTTCCACTTTATATTTTGAAGCCAACCAATGATGGCAGGTGAGTCCCCCAGGAAAAAAAAAAAAAGGCAAAAACCCCCTGAGAATTTTAAATGTAAAATTTGACAAGCACAGATAACAAGAAATAGCCAGTTGTTTGTTTTCTGGCCATGATACATATATCGACTATCTATGTTCAATTAACTGTTAACCTGTTCTGCAGGAGACTTTTTCAGAATGTCACATGAATTTCAGGTTTTGTGAATAATGGCTTATGGGGAGCATTGTTTATTAAAGATTGGATTAAGGGCATAGAGCTACTGCAAGGGATTACTCATATACTGAACTTGTCCAGCTAAGAAAGCTGTTTCTAGAAGTTTTGTTGTCATAACAAATTGAAATGGAGACATTTACTCTTTTATGGGTCTTCATATCACATCTTTATTGAAACTACACCAGGCAATATTCTGAACTGTTAACTAAATGTTTAAAAACAGGAAATCGAATTCAATTACCCTCAGTCAGCAGGTTTTAAAGTTGTTTTCATGTAATTTTAACAGACTTTTGACAAACACATTTTTCCTTATATAATAGATCTATTTAAAAAAAATCCCAAACCTCTGAAAAGTAAGCCAAGTGTCATGTGTCATGCATCAAAGCACATTCTTGCCATAAATTGCTTGTAACATTGAAGAGGGCTTTTTTAAAACTTATGAATGCGTGTCAGACTTCAAAGTCGAAAGATGCACTGACCTTTGCTCCCCAAATTAATTTGAATGTTAAACATGAAATCTAGTCACTTATTAAATTTGTACAACACAATTTTCTCCAGAGACTGCTATTCAAAACTAGAAAAGATAAGTTTGGTTTTATGTGTGTACTGTGTATATATACCATATAATACACACAGGTTCTCATTTATATCAGAAATACATGCTTTATTTCTAAAATACTGTTTTTTTTTCCTTTACCAGTAATTTATCAGGTGTCCTCTAACTAGTCAGGAAAATGGTTTAGGTCAAATGCTAAACCGTCATGTATTATACTGTATGTAATGTACACAATGTTTAAGTTTTCTCCATATTTTTAGGGTATTTTCTCAACTATTTTATTTATTAAAGGGGTGGGGGGGGCTTGGTTCAGCGTGCTACTGGTTGAAAACTTTGTGGTGAGCTACATGTTTTTCATTTGGTGGATTTTAGACGGTGGTGTGTATATCTTCATCAAGTCCAGATGAGCAGATAGAACCAGTTTTTAATTTACCTGGGGATGTTTGGGCCTGATTCTCTTGTCACTTGTGCTGCTGTAAACCAGATGTGTCCTTGATGTGATGTCAGAAACATTCAGTTGGCATAACATCTGTGGAAGTGCAAGAAGAATCTGTCCTGTTAACGCTCAGTGGACATAATAAGGATGAAGAAAGAATAAAACCACAGAAAGTTGATGATGGAATAAATGTAATATTATTTTTAATTATATTATTATTGACATTTTTAAAAATATGATGTCATTTACATGTGGGAAAATAGTGGACAGAAATATTTCCACTAAAATTTTGTGAATATGTGTGGTACATGAGTATTTCTATGTATACGTACACACATATGTATGTACAGAACATGGAAAAATTTAGATGTGCACATTTTTAATATTTTCCTATTGAAATTAAATTTTAAATTGGAAATTGATATTTGAGAATTTCTTTTCTCAGTAGATATGCTTCCTTTCCTTTTTTTAAATAATACAATTACTGAGGACTGCACCTTTGAATTCCCAAATAGTTGTCAAACATAAATATGGGATAAGGTGGACATACGTGCACATATAAATAAAATCCTATTGCTAAGAGTATTTTTAATGTTTATTTACAGTAGGTGAGTGTTTAGAAATTGCAACCTAAAGTTCATACTTAGGTGGTTATACCTACTGTAGCCTCTCCACTTGTTTTAAGATAAAAGTTTGCCTGTTTGAAACATTACTTTTCCCAGAGATGGGTATTATGCATTGTATCTATCTTTGATGAAACTGTGGGAATATGTATACCAGAAAACAGCGTTGAGTACTATAGCCTGAAAACATGACTGTGAACTTGCACAGGAGGGGAGAGCAGTCACATCATGTATAACATTATATGACAACTACAGTCTTGTAAAAAAACCCCACAAACTCCAAAAAACTAACAGAAATACCACCCCCCTCAAAAAAATCCAAAAGAAAAATGAAAAATACACTTTTTATTTTGAAATACACTTGCTGTTCTCTGGAGAATGTACTTTTACTCTTTATTTTTTTTCTTAAATCTTTTTCAAGTATGTGCAAGTGATAGCAGCAGCTACCTTAATCTTTCAGGTGCTACTGGATTTTGCATTAGTGTGTTATGTTGTGAAATCCTGACTTTGACATAAAAGATTTTTGTAAGTATATCCCCATCTGGATAGCTAGTTTTTGGAGTGTCTTGTTCATAATCCATATGCCTCAATGATCCAGAAATTGCATTTTTCTATGTGGACAAAGTAAAATGTGTGAATTAATCTGTCTGTTACAGACTGGGAATTCCTTTTCCTGGCTAATATATCCAGGAAAGAGGAGAACAAAATGAACTGATAATGCAGAAATGCTGTTATAAAATCTCTAAGAAAATACATTTTCAGGTATAATAAACATATAAAGGGCTAAACCAGATAAAACACAAATAAGTATCATTTAATGCTATTGGTGGCATTCCCAAGATAATCCTTTTAAAGAAAACCCTGCAAGAATGAACAATGTGTCAATTAAAGATGAATATTTTGGGATGTGTCTTTTCAGTTGTCAGTTGTGGAAGGTTTCTGATTTCTGCTCATTTTTCTACTGGTTAGGGACTAACTTCATGTTTATCTTCAATAAGGGGCTAAACCTCAATTTGTTTTATCATCTTTTATATTCTGTACTGAAGTGGCTACTGAACAGCGCTCTCTGAACACTGCATTCATTAGGAGGTTCATTTCAAAGGCAAAATCAAAGCCTTTTTCAGAAATACAGCATGGAACAAGGAATGGAAAACTGTTGCAGACCTTAACTCTCTGCAGAACTGTGGATGTCAATAAAAGCACTTAATTTAGTTGATTACAGAAATCTTGGATCTTGAGGCCAAATATAATCTGATTAGAGATTAGGTCTGAATGACAAAAGACAATTAAAAAAAAACCCCACAACCAACCATCAAGAAACTCTGTCCGAATGCATGTAGTTCAGTCTCAGTAACTGGATATGCTAGTTAAGTGCACAGCTATATACTGATTTTTTTTTCAGGGAATGGACCTGACTCTGCAAAGCAATGTTCAAATTGTCTTGTTTACATTTTCTTAATAATGCTGCATATGTGCACTACCTCTGAATGGTGCTAAGCAGAGAACATATCATGGAATAATAGGTATTTAAAAAAAAAAATCTCTATTTTTGCTTAGTAGCATTAGTTCCTTGTTATACTCCACTTAATTCAGACAAGTAGGATTATGTTAAATGTCTGGGAATGATGAACAGAGTTTTTTGTGTTAGATCCTGGAGTCAGTTCAGCCTATCTCCACTGTTCTGGCCATGCAACATAGCCGGAAAGCAGGTGCAACTGCTTATATCAAAAGACCTGCAATACCTCTAGATAGTATGGGTTCTCACACCATATGGGGTCTCATAGCTTGCCTGTCACAACCTCTCAGGGACTTGTAGCTGCCGGTACTGCCTCTGTGCTGTTGGCAGCTCATCCTAGGACCAAAGAAACACAAGCGTAATTTATACCCACTGTCTTCCTCATTCCCTGGTCTTGCACAAGCAAAGCTCAGCTGCAACAATACATGTGGCAGTTTGTGTCATTTTCAAATGCAGGCATGGGAAGGAGTAGTAACCATCAAAGATGGTTTAGATTTTTGGGGGGGGAAATGTAGAGTTGTCAAAAAGATTGCTTTACATGAACCTTCACAAACAATACATGCATCCAGATGCTAAGGGGAGAGGAAGACCTACACTGACTGTCGTGAAAGAGTGATTTAGATCACTTAAAGAATCACCGTCAAAGGTATTAACAAAAGGTGATTTTAATGTGAATTTGTAAAAATGTGACTTAACAAAGTTCGATGGCAAGGTTCACTCTATTACTTACTACATGGAAGAAACATACAAAGGAAAATCGAGTTAGAATCGATTTAGAATCATTCGCACAAAGACCGGAGACAAAAAAGGGTTAGGGAGATCCTCCCATTGAGTCACGAGGTTCAGAGTGGACCCCCTTGCTTTCTAAACTCCTTCTCAGAGAGGAGTCTAGGTGCAGCTGGATCCAGACTTAGTCCCAGACTTGGTCAATGGTTTATGCCTAATGGTAGGGATACAAAAGGTAAGGAAAATCTCCTGTTGAATTACTATGCCAATTTGTCGGGGAATGAGTGATTATGGATCCTACATGACTTTGAGGTAGCAGCAATTTAAGATTTATTAACACTATTACAGTAAATCACAAGATTAGGTTATATGATTTTTAACAATACTTAATCATCAGCCAATTGTCAGAGTGATTTAATAAAATTTGCTATAATCATCACTACAAAGTTTCCTAAATCAAATCACACACACACAAACACGCACACACAAATATAGAGATTAACCTATTGTTGTGGTTTAACCCCAGCCAGCAACTAAGCGCCATGCAGCCACTCACTCACTCCCCCCACCCAGTGGGATGGGGGCGAGAATTGGAAAAAAAAAAAGGTAAAACTCATGGGTTGAGATAAGAACAGTTTAATAGGACAGAAAGGAAGAAACTAATAATGGTAATAATAACAATAATAAAATGACAATAATAAAAGGATTGGAATATACCAAAGAAGTGATGCATAATGCAATTGCTCGCTGACCAGTGCCCAGTTAGTTCCCAAGCCCCCCCCAGGCCAACTCCCCCTAGTTTATATATTAGGCATGACATCACATGGTATGGAATACCCCTTTGGCTAGTTTGGGTCAGCTGTCCTGGCTGTGTCCCCTCCCAACTTCTTGTGCCCCTCCAGCCTTCTTGCTGGCTGGGCATGAGAAGCTGAAAAATCCTTGACTTGAGTCTAAACACTACTTAGCATCAACTGAAAACATCAGTGTCTTATCAACATTCTTCTCATACTGAACCCAAAACATAACAGTATACCAGCTACTAGAAAGAAAATTAACTCTATCCCAGCTGAAACCAGGATACCTATGATCAAGATTTTTCTCTCTTTGCCAATTGTAGTAAATTACTGGTACCAAATGATTTTTGAAACTTTGCAAAATCTAATTGTAGTGAATTACTCACTATTCTCCTTCATCAGCATTTGTCAGCAGATGATCTTTGACCCCTTCTTCTTCATTGGCATCTATCAGCAGATGATCTTGGAAATCCTCGAGAAATCTACCCTGAGAGGTGTCCCAGCTCAGGGGGAGATACTGGGTCACAGCCTGCTGCGATCCCAGAGAGCTCAGAGGGTCTCACTTAGGATCTTTATTTATAGGATCATGCGATGATTCACTTTGGTCAGTATATTTCCATTCTGGCCACAATTCTTTTCAGGCAATTCTGGCACCTTTCAGGGCGGGCCATGATCCCAGAATAGGAGTTTCAGGTATGGTTAGGGAGTGCCTAATCGTCCTAACTCACTGTACTGTAGCCAGGACAAGAAAGTACCAGCTTGTCCCAACTCACTGCACTTGCAGCCATAACAAGAACACAATGTTAGCTGGTCCTGACATTGCAACATGGCCCAGGGGGTCTGCACCACCACACTGACAAGGTATGTTTAAGTGTAATCTGCATGTATGGACTCCCCCCTTTTGAGTTAAACTGAATATGGTCATGCAGATATTTGCAAGCTTAAGTTTTTCAGAGAGGGAACAAGACCTTTGAAATTCTCTGAGTTTGGACTGTATTTTGTTAAATGATGACAGGAATTTTTTCTAAACAAAACAAAGGAAATGGAAAGCAAAATGATCTTGTACTTCCCTGCAAGAGAGATATCACAGCCCTTAACTGTGGATGGAAATGTGAATGGAAATCTACTTTCTCTGCATCTGAATATACAGTTCTTTTTTATAATTCCAGCAGTGTTTCTCAGGAACCAGAAATATGACTTAAAAAGCAGTAAAAGGCACAGCACTCTCTTTGACTTTCACTTAGTGAGAGGAGCCAGAACAGTAATGTGTAGTTGAGCAACTCAAGTAGTATCTAGTGTGAGCATCCGACACCAAAGTCCCTACTGCTCAGCCTCACTGCTACACCCTGCTAGCTGTGTGGAAGCTAGCCCAAATGTGGCTGCACTTGCTGTCTGTCCCAGAGGCATCCCCAGAGGGTTTGTTGTCCTTTGTTCAGAAGCTGCTGGTTTGTGTTGTAACTCTTTTGCTCCAGAGCATTCTGCACATTTGCTGATCTGCATGCAGGGAGTGAAAATGGAGGGGAAATTTTGTTCAACAGATCTGAGAGAAGCAGAATAATGTGTTGGTTTGATATAAGCACCTTTTCCACACCTCTTTGAAAGAAAAAGAAATTCTGAAAGCATTATTTGGTGTGGTTATTATCATAATTTGAACCTACAAAGTAAAAATTTTTTTACCTTTTTATTTTTCCTTTTTTTGTGTCTATGTTCTTTTCTCCTGCATAACATGGAACAGCTAAGCACATTTACAATAAATGTAAGAAAGTGCTAAAGTGCTTATGGAGCCAGATACATAAAAATCCAGTGCCCTGCTCATCAGGCAGGCACATCAGCAACCCAAATGAAAAGCACATAAAAGATAGCTGTAGGTATGGGGTGCTGCCTGCTGCGTCTGAACATTTCTTAGACTCAGCAAAGGAGTCAGGCAGCCAAAGAAGCTGAGAGAAGATTGTCGTGGTTTAACCCCAGCCAGCAATTAAAGCACCACACAGCCGTTCTATCACTCCCCCTCCTCAGCTAGACAGAGGAGAGAAAATATAACAAAAGGCTCGAGAGTCAAGATAAGGACAGGGAGAGATCACTCAACCAATTACCGTCACGGGCAAAACAGACTCGACTTGGGGAAAATTAATTTAATTTATACCAATAGAATCAGAATAGGATAATGAGAAATAAAACCAAATCTTAAAACACCTTCACCCTGCTCCTCCCTTCTTCCCAGGCACAGCTTCACTCTCAAATTCTCTACCTCCTCCCCCTAAGCAGCGCAGGGAATGGGGGTTGCAGTCAGTTCATCACACATTGTCTCTGCTGCTCCTTCCTCCTCAGGGGGAGGACTCCTCACTCTTCCCCTGCTCCAGCGTGGGGTCCCTCCC
Source organism: Haliaeetus albicilla (assembly GCF_947461875.1). Taxonomy (NCBI): domain Eukaryota; kingdom Metazoa; phylum Chordata; class Aves; order Accipitriformes; family Accipitridae; genus Haliaeetus; species Haliaeetus albicilla. Next base: position 11,445,579 of record NC_091515.1, on the reverse strand, counting down.
ACGGGAGACAGTCCTCCACAAACATCTCCAACATGGGTCCTTCCCACGGGCTGCAGTTCTTCACGAACTGCTCCAGCATGGGTCCCTTCCATGGGGTGAAGTCCTTCAGGAACAGACTGCTCCAGTGTGGGTCCCCCATGGGGTCACAAGTCCTGCCAGAAAACCTGCTCCGGCGCGGGGTTCCCACAGGGTCACAGCCTCCTTCAGGCATCCACCTGCTCCGGCATGGGGTCCTCCACGGGCTGCAGGTGGATATCTGCTCCACCGTTAACCTCCATGGGCTGCAGGGGGACAGCCTGCCTCACCATGGTCTTCACCACAGGCTGCAGGGGAACCTCTGTTCCGGCACCTGGAGCACCTCCTCCCCCTCCTTCTTCACTGACCTTAGTGTCTGCAGGGTTGTTTCTCTTACATGTTCTCACTCCTCTCTCCGGGTGCAGTTTCTGTGTCCCAGCAACTTTTTTTTTCCCTTCTCAAATATGTTCTCCCAGAGGCACTACCACCGTTGCTGATTGGCTCAGCCTTGGCCAGCAGCGGGTCCGTCCTGGAGCCAGCTGGCATTGGCTCTGTCGGATGTAGGGGAAGCTTCTGGCATCTTCTAACAGAAGCCACCCATGTAGCCCTCCTGCTACTAAAACCTTGCCATGCAAACTCAATACAAAGATGCAACAAGGAAGCATCAGGAAGTATTTTGAATCAAAGCTGACTAAAACAGTGAGCAATGCAAGTATTTTCAGAAGATAGGAGTCTGTATGCTCTTTATTGATAATGACTGCATTTCAGAAATAGAAAATTCCTATAACGTGTGTTTAACTCCTCAAGTCAAAATACAGTAATGTGTCAGGATTGGCAGGCTGTTTTTATAAGAAACTGAGCTGATTTTCCTGCTAAAACAAAGGGATCATATACCAGGCAGCAAAACTTCCCGTCAAGCCAGAGGATTTCAGTCATCACCTAGGGTAGGAGACAGGTATTTTTCAAAGGAATTAAAGCAACATTTGGAAACTTCCCTGAGAGAACCTGAACAAAGATGAGAGCAGAGCTCTGTGCAGCAGCTGCAATGTTCCTGAGTCAGACTGGGAAATCTAGCTACAAGACTTACAGTCTGGACTGGCAGGATGGGTAGGTAGCAAACTGTGCTGTAGGTTCAGAAGTTCATAGAATCATAGAATACCAGGTTGGAAGGGACCTCAAGGATCATCTGGTCCAACCTTTCTTGGCAAAAGCACGGTCTAGACAAGATGGCCCAGCACCCTGTCCAGCTAAATCTTAAAAGTGTCCAATGTTGGGGAATCCACCACTTCCCTGGGTAGATTATTCCAATGGCTGATTGTTCTCATTGTGAAAATTTTTCCTCTTGTGTCCAATCGGACTCTCCCCAGGAGTACCTTGTACCCATTACCCCCCATCTTTTCCATGTGACTCCTTGTAAAAAGGGAGTCTCCATCTTCTTTGTAGCCACCCTTTAAATACTGGAATGTGGTGATAAGGTCTCCCCTAAGCCTTCTTTTCTCAAGGCTGAACAAACCCAGTTCTCTCATCCTTTCCTCATATGGCAGGCTTCCCAGTCCTTTGATCATCTTTGTGGCCCTTCTCTGGACCCTCTCCAGCCTGTCCACATCTTTTTTGCATAGCAGGGACCAAAACTGAACACAATATTCCAGGTGTGGCCTGACAAGCATTGAGTAGAGTGGGATAATGACTTCTTTATCTCTGTGAATGATGCCCTTGTTGATGCAACCCAGCATCCTGTTGGCTTTCTTTGCCACAGCAGCACACCGTTCACTCATATTGAGCTTGTTGTCCACCAGGACCCCAAGGTCCCTTTCCACAGAGCTGCTCCCCAGCCGGGTAGATCCCAGCCTGTGCTGCACTCCTGGATTATGTTTTCCCAGGTGCAAGACCTTACACTTGTCCTTGTTGAACTTCATAAAGTTCTTGTTAGCCCATTCTTCCAGCCTATCCAGGTCTTCCTGCAGGGCAGCTCTCACTTCCAAAGTGTCCACTTCCCCACTCAGTTTGGTATTATTGGCAAACTTCATCAGGGTACACTTGATCCCATCATCCAGATCACTTATGAAGATATTAAACAGTGTTGGGCCCAATATCGATCCCTGGGGGACCCCACTTGTGCCAGGTTGCCAGTTTGAAAAGGAGCTATTTACCACCACCCTCTGGGTGCAGCCTGTCAGCCAGTTCCCCATCCAGCGCACAGACCACTTGTCTAGACTGTAACACATCAGTTTCTCTAGGAGGAGGCTGTGGGAACCATATCGAAAGCCTTGGAGAAATCCAGGTAGACAATGTCCACCGCTTGCCCCACATCAACCGAGCAGGTTACTTTGTCGTAGAAGGCAATCAGGTTTGTCAAGCATGATTTGCCCTTGGTGAATCTGTGCTGGCTTTTCCCAATCATGTGCTTCATTTGACTTGTGATAACCCCCAGGATTCGTTCCATAATTTTCCCAGGGATTGAAATAAGACTGATGGGCCTATAATTTCCTGGATCCTCCTTTAAGCCCTTCTTGTAGATGGGGGTGACATTAGCCTTCTTCCAGTCTTCTGGGATGGCCCCCAATCTCCACGATTTCTCAAAGAGTACGGAGAGTGGCCTCGCAATGACGTCAGCCAGCTCTCTTAATACCCTCGGGTGGATAATGTCAGGGCCCATCAATTTGTAGGGGTCAAGCTCCTGTAATAGTTCACATATCAACTCTTCCTTCACTAATGGTGGGTCTGTGTTTGCATCAACCTGGATTTTTGTTCCCAAGGCCCAGGGCCCAACAGTGCTGGTAAAGACAGAGGAGAAAAAAGTGTTGAGAACCTCTGTCTTTTCAGCGTTGTTGGTGACTAATTCACCTCTTCTGTTTAACAGTGGGCCAATATTTTCCTTCTGTTTCTGCTTGTTGTTTACATACCTGAAGAACCCTTTCTTGTAGTTTTTGACATCTCTGGCCAATTTCAATTCGAGCTGAGCTTTTGCTTTTCTAACTGCATCTCTGTACACCCTGGCAATGCCCTTGTAGTTCTCAATGGGTATTCATCCACTTTTCCATCTCTGGTATGCTTCTCTTCTGGTTTTGAGAAGACTCAGAAGCTCACAGTTAAGCCAAGGGGGCCTCTTGCTCCGCCTACTTCCCTTTAAAGGGGATGAACTGGGTTTGTGCTTCCAGGAGAGTGTTCTTGAAAAACTCCTGGTACTTGCTAGCTCCTTTATCCTCCATGGAAGCTTCCCATGGAATCCCTCCCAACTGAGGTTTTTAAGGAAATTGTGACACTTTGGCCAAATCGCAGCAATGAAGCTGTAACAAGGACACATGTATCTAAAAATAAAATTCAGAAAGGAATCAAAGCATTACAGAGCACAGCAGAACTCAGCCCCGTGGCTGAGCAAGCAACCACACCAGGGACTCTCAGTATGTCCAAACATATGTGATCACCTCTATAACCCTGGCAGAGAGGAGAGTTTACTTATGGGTTAAAACACCAACAGATTAACCTTCCATTGAAGCTGGATTTACAGCTCAGGAATAGCTACTAGGTGGCTGTGGAATTCACCATGACATTGTAAATCACTCTTTCAATGTGCTGCACCAGAAAAGGAAGCCACTATTTGAGGAAGTTGTAAGCTGACCGCCATGACCCCCGTAAGACTAGCTTTGTGTCTTATATTGGATAAAAGCTGGGGCATAGCTACTTGGAAAATAGTTAACTGGCAGCAATGGTGACAGTGGTGTTTTAAGGGATCAGGCCTTCATCATCTGGAAGGTCTTTGCAGATATAAGTGAAGAAATTCTAATTTACAGTATTTCAGTATCTTTATGAGAAATTTTTTTTAAGGAAACCCCTTGACTTGCTGCTGCAATGACATGTTGATGGGCTAACAGAAAACATCTTAGCATAGTCTTTGGAAACAACTAGGCCCCTTCTACTAGTTGAGCTCCAAAGGGAGCAGGAGCTAAAATTTGCATTCAGTCATTTAACCAAGCTGGTACTGACAGTACCAAATGCTTTCTTATTCGAACACATCCCTGAAACTGAGTATCCACTAAGGATTTCAGCAAATTCACATATCTGGGCCTCATAAGGCAGAAAGACTTCAGATCTGTTGGGCAGCTGATAGCTGGGAGAGAACCCAGGTTTATCCCAAATGGCTGATAGTGCAGTCTTGACAAATGCTGGTTGGAACACAGAATTTCTGTTTGAAGTTTCTTATTGCAAATTGAGATGAAAAGCTAAAGACTTGAAGGTGGTTTTTTTTCTGTGAAATGGGACAAAGTATTGACTTGGGACTGTAACTGTTTTTTTAAATGTGTTTTTAGATGTAATAGATGTTAAGTAAGTTGTATACAAAGCTAAGCAAAGCACGTCATGGTAGGCAACCTGCGGCTAATGTTTTCCCCAAAAATGTAGCCTGAGTAGACACATTCTTTTAGAAAAGTGACAAACTTTTCTGAACAGAAATTTGCTTTATCAATCAAGCATATTTAACTAATGCTACCTTTGACTGAGGGCAAGTCTTGCACTCTTCCTTTCTCTCATCTTTTCCAGGAAAGGATTAAATGAGCGTAGATATGCTGTGAGTGTCGCTTGCTAGCATGCAGCATTTCTTGATCCTGTCTGCTGGCCATGAGCACCTGAGGAAGTGCCCAAACGGCCAGACTTCACAAAGGCAGTTCCAATAGCACAGCACAGCCCAGCATGGCCTGTGCCAGGCTAACCCACTGAGTGCAGTTTAATTTAAAGATGAGTGACAGAGCAAGGCAGGGTGGGGGATGATGGGACACATAAAAGGCTGTTGCAGAGAGGGTGGAAATAACTTGTGCAGGCAGTGGACAGGACAAGAAGTAATGACCTTATGGTTCAGATATTAAGAGAAGCCTTCAGCCTGTAGGCACTGCAATGAATCACTTAGGCTGTGACCGTCCATCAGTAGAAGCCTTCAGGCAACTATTATGGGAATGACATACCTGCTCCTGCAAGAAAGCAATAGGCTATGTGATTTTTTTTTTTTATTTTATTTTTTAATGCCTATTCAAGACTTGTTTTCTTTTTTAAACACATAATTAGAAACCAAGAGCAGAGTGCAATGGCTTCTTTGTCAAATTGTTTTTGCAGGGCTCTGTCCATTCCAGCAAGTGGGGGGGGAGGCCATCACTTTATGATGCTTCATATGAGGTTGATTCATAAAATATCTGTTGTGCTGTTTAAATTGTGCAGTTAACATGCATGGCAGTTTGAGCATGCACTGATGATTTTGTACGCTAAGAGCTCAGTTACATTTCTGCTGAAATTTAATGTGATTAAAATAAAGTACTGAGGAAGAAAAATTATAGTTAATATAAATGCTTTGTATGAATTGCATGATTCTTCAATTTTTTTTCTTATTCCTGTGACTTTCAAATGGTAATATACAGAAGGAGTGTGATGCAAATTAGAGAAGTTTAAGATAAAACAATGATGTAAACAGTGAATTATGTTTGAAAGACAATAAATGTGCTTGGCCTTATATAAGCAACGTGGGGTACAGTGAGATATCTCAGAGAAGTCAAGTCTGATGCCTTCTGTGGTGAGGAGAAAGTGAAAAGAAGATGTTATGGGTTTGTGTGGTGAGGTTTTGGTAGTGGGGGAGGGGCCACAGGGGTGGCTCCTGTGAGAAGCTGCTAGAAGCTCCCCTGGCTCCAAGTCAGACCCGCCTCTGGCCCAGGCCGACCCAATCAGTGACGGTGGTAGCGCCTCTGGGCTAACATATTTAAGAAGGGGAACCTGTAGTGAGTAGGGGGATTGGAATGTGAGAGGAACACTTATGCAGATACTGAGGTGTATATGGAGGGGTTAAAAGGTGGAATTTTGGTCCGTGGATGAACACTGGGGGAGAAGTAGATAGCCGAGAAAAACGCAGTCAGCACAGAAAACGGATAGTTTGTTGACCGTTGCTTGGAATGCTGACCACGGAGATAAGAGAGCTGAGCAATATTGGGGGAGGATGGGCAGTGGGCTGTTGCACAGTACAGCTGTGAGCATGGTCGGCGCGTGACTGCTGGATTATGACAATATGCCGCGTGTACAAAGTCCATGAATCAATAGACAGGATGGCTATGGCTCGTGCAATGCGCCTGGCCAGCGAGCACATGCGTCATAGGCTCCCTATGTTACAACCGAGGCGTGTTTTGGCACCCGCTGGCCACATGTGCCAAAACCCATTCCTCCGCAAATGTATAAATACCGTGATTTCCCGAAGAGCATCGGGCTGGTGTACGGCAAGGACACCGTTGCCTCCATGGGGACGCCCACGTAAAGCTGGCACCTACCGATTGCTGGGCTGAGCTCGCGGCGCAAGACGGCACAAGAATGTATGGATGGTCCATCTTCCTCACGGTCCTTGGGTCGGTATGTTAATCTGCTGTATTGGATTTGTGTGGCAAGGTTTTGGTAGCGGGGGGGGGGGTTACAGGGGTGGCTTCCGTAAGAAGCTGCTGGAAGCTTCCCCTGTGTTCGAGAGAGCCCATACCAGCCAGCTCCAAGACGGACCCGCTGCCGGCCAAGGCCAAGCCAATCAGCGATAGTGGTAGTGCCTCTGGGATAACATATTTAAGAAGGGAAAAAGTTGGGACAGACGGAAACGGCAGCCAGAGAGAGGAGTGAGAACATGTAAGAGAAACAACCCTGTGGACACCAAGGTCAGTGAAGAAGGAGGGGGAGGAGATGTTCCAGGCGCCGGAGCGGAGATTCCCCTGCAGCCCATGGGGAAGACCATGGTGAGGCAGGCTGTCCCCCTGCAGCCCATGGAGGTCCACGGTGGAGCAGATATCCACCTGCAGCCCGTGGAGGACCCCACGCCGGAGCAGGTGGGTTCCCGAAGGAGGCTGTGACCCCGTGGGAAGCCTGCACTGGAGCAGGTTCCTGGCAGGACCTGCAGATCTGTGGAGAGAGGAGCCCACACTGGAGCAGGTTTTCTGGCAGGACTTATGACCCCGTGGGGGACCCACGCTGGAGCAGTGTGCTCCTGAAGGACTGCACACCATGGAAAAGACCCATGCTGGAGCAGTTCGTGAAGAACTGCAGCCCGTGGGAAGGACCCACGTTGGAGAAGTTCGTGGAGGACTGTCTCCTGTGGGTGGGACCCCACACTGGAGCAGGGGAAGAGTGTGATGTGTCCTGCCCCTGAGGAGGATGAAGCGGCAGAAAATAACATGTGATGAACTGACCGTAAACCCCATTCCCCGTCCCCCTGTGCCTCTGGGGGGGGGGGGGGTTGGTAGAGAATCCAGGAGTGAAGTTGTGCCCAGGAAGAAGGGAGGGGTGGAGGGAAGGTGTTCTGAGATTTGGTTTTATTTCTCATTACCCTACTCTGGTTGATTTGTAATAAATTGAGTTAATTTTCCCCAAACTGAGTCTGTTTTGCCCATGACAGTAATTGGTGAATGATCTCTCCTGTCCTTATCTCGACCCAGAAGCTCTTTGTTATATTTTTCTCTCCCCTGTCCAGCTGAGGAGGGGGAGTGATAGAATGGCTTTGGTGGGCACCTGGCATCCAGCCAGGGTCAACCCATCACATCTGCTTTGCAAGATACCCTTAGCATAATGCATGTCTGTAGTTAATAAATGCTTGCTTTTTCCCTTATAGTCAGTATGTGTGTGTTCGCCTTCTCGGGAATCCTCAAAACCACCCTAAAACACGAGGTCAGTGAAGAAGGAAGTGGAGGAGGGGTGCCTGAGGAGGTTGATGCCCCTGCAGCCAGTGGTGAGACGACAGGCTGTCCCCCTGCAGCCCATGGAGGTGAACACTGGAGCAGATGCCCCCAAAGATGGCCGTGACTCCATGGGAAAGCCTGCGCTGGAGCAGTCTGTGACTGAAGATCGGCCCACGGAAAGGACCCACACCAGGAAAGTTCATGAAGAACTGCAGCCCGCGGAAAGGACTCACATTGGAGAAGTTCGTGAAGGACCCTCTCCTGTGGGAGGGACCCCACACTGGAGCAGGGGACAAGTGAAGAGTCCTCCCCCTGAGGAGGAAGGATCAGCAGAGACAATGTGTGGCAAGCTGACCCCAACCCCCATCCCCTGTTCCCCTGCGCTGCCGGGGGGAGGAGGTGGAGAGAACTGGGAATGGAGTTGAGCCGGGAAGGAGGGAGGGTTGGGGGTGTTACAATACAAAAAATCAGTTTTGTACTTACAAGTTAAAATTGTAACTACAGGGAATTGTGTTAGGTACAATGAATCATGATAGGTATAACCATAGAAACCTCATATATTTTCTATCGAATTTTGTGTTTAAGAACTAACATTATGATTGAAACAATAGACAACAGTGTAGCCAGGGGACTAGCTAATAGAGGTAATTACAAAAGTGTAGTCAAGTGATTAACTAGTATTTACTCATAAGTTTTGCAGTTCTTTGCTCTTATGACTAGATGTTCCTGTACGCTAGATGAGAACAATGTTGAAATTGATCACATGTGACTGAAATTGCACTGAGCTTCAAGATCAAAGAACAAGGACAAGAACAAAGACTTCAAGGACAGCCAACAGAATCTCAAATGGGTCGGTGGTCATAAAAGCAGCCCTTCGACTCAAATGAATTCGTCATTGCACATGATTGGATGTAGGCAGTATTATGATAATCACTAATAATAATTTTTATGCATATATATATAAAAATCTGATTAATCTGTAATTGTTATTCCATATAACCTTTTTGTGCTGAAGCTGTGGTATGCATGCTAGGTGGAATTATCCCCTGTGCATCCAGCGCTGCTAAATGAAGTGCCTGCTTCTTAACGTCACATTGGTGTTAAGGAATTTTATTCCGGATTTTGGTAACGGGGGAAGGTGTTCTAAGGTTTGGTTTTACTTCCTAAGATCCTTGTTTTGATTTGATTTGTAGTAAATTAAATTGATTTTGTTTCTTCCCCAAGTTGAGCCTGTCTTTTGCCCGTGACCATAAGTGGTGAGTGATCCCTCCCTGTCCTTGTCTCAACCCACGAGCCTGCCTTTATATTTTCTCCTCATCCCACCGTAGGGAGGGGGGAGTGAGCGAGCGGTTGTGTGGTGCTTTGTTACCAGCTGGACTGAAACCACGACAGAAGATAATACAGGTGATAGTCTGTGGCACAAGAGTCTCCAACAAACATATCCCACAGACAGCACACAAATATAGTAGGAACAAAGAGAGAAGGCAGCAGATACAGGGATGTAATTTTTGTTTTAACAGAGTTTTGGTTGATTAATGAGGAGAGAGTGAACCCCAGCACTAATGCAGACAGGCAGCAGCTGTAACACCACAGATAAGCTCTGCCTGTTTTTATCCACCAGCCCTTCCTGTTGTGGCAAGGTTTTGAGGGAGATGTGCTGTCTTTTACTGAGTTGATGAAAGTCTGGACAGTCAGCATGACAATGGTGAAGCTTTGCATGAAGTTTAGAGAAAATAACAGAACTGAGAGTCTTGGAGCAAAGGCGGAAAGGGCAAGAAGGCATCTCAGTGGAAATGAGTCAGGTCTACAATTCTGCAGGATGGAAAGTTGGACAGAAACTTGCAGCACTTCTGTGAACAAAGCGGGTTATGTGGCAATGCTGCTATAGCTACTTGGTAAAACCTTTGGAGCAGTTGTCTGCTATAGTGCAGTTTGTATCAGCAAAGTGATGCTTGTAACAGTTAAACAGTCTACATGATACATCTAAAGTTTACAGAGGCTATTTTATAGTTAGATTAATTAAATCCCTCCATCCTAAAAGATAAAGACACCATAGCAAAACTCTATAGCATTAGACCTAGATAAGCTATCTGTGTTGTGAGCGTAAAGCTCGGGCTCTGGTGGTGGGGATATGCTGGTGGTTTGGTGATTCAGAATTGCTGCAGAAGTCCGGGATTCTTATAAGCTCCCTCCTACGGCAGGAAGAGTAAAACCTGTAAAATGGGTTCTCTCTATGATGGGAAGCAGAAGTAAGAACTGCTGAGAAAAGGAACAGTTCATAGGTTTTGGAAAAAAGGATCTGACAAACTCACTTTCCATTTTTACTTCTCTCCCTTCCCCACATCCTGTCTGCTGAGTAATAACTGGTGTAACAGAAACAAACCCTACATATAACAATGGTTTCTGTGAAAAAGACGTGTTGTTTTATTTCTATAGGTTTGAGGACTGTGGCCCAATGAATATTTATTTACAATGTACCTTTCCTTTACATCTGACATGTAACTAACATGAAAAAAAATATTTATGATTCTACCCATCTCCCGTCTTCTATGTGTTGTACAAACATTTCGGCCTTATTCCAAGTAGCATACCACTGCTTTCCAAGTGCACCTACAGATTTATTCACTAATTTGCAAATCTGATGCATGCATTAAATATACTTCCAACCTATAGGAATATCCATAAAAGTCATAAAAAAGCAGCTACTTACCTATTCAAGCCAGCCAATGCCAAAGTAGACACCAGTTGATGGTAGCAAATATTCTTAAATAGAAGTTTGTTCTGCACAACAGAATGTGTGGAGGCATGCACACCAGGATCACGCACACTGCTGAGGGCACAGTGAAAGCATTAGGAACAGACACTGGCTACAAATATAACACTCTTCTCTCAAAAGAAAAGTCAGTGATTATCAAAGAACTTGCACATTTCAAAACACATTTCCTGTGTGTTCTGCCACAATCCAAAATTAATAGCATATACTATTATCACCAGAAGTGAAAAACAGTATTAGAAAATCTAAGCCAGACAGGCCTCAGATTTTAGTAAGATACTTTGCAGTGTAGGTTTGTACTGCAAATGCAACCTGTGTTTCACATTGCTATTAGAAATATCATACCTTTTTCTTGTTTTCTCAGGATTATAATTGCACTGAGAAGTCTTGTTCCATAAATACACAATTATGTTTTTTCTCATGTTAAGGGACCAGCTGGGCATAGAACCTGCCTACACTGACTTACATGCAGCGTAGTTCTTGTACCAGAAACACAGGAGTGAAAGGAAAAAGATGCACAGTACAAACATATCTCTGCACACCATGAATATTTTCATAAGTTTTATGTTTAGATAAATAACAACACAAAATGGCTATATGAGAAACAAAACAAACCAGCTGGCAACTCTAGTCTGGGAAATGACTGGTTGTGTATTTCCCCCCCCCAAAAAAAGATAAAACTCTTCAAAACACTCATAAAGGTACTTCTAAAATATCCAAGTTCTTCATATACAATTTTGTTTGTTTTTGAAATATTATATTCTACATATACCAAAAAAGCAAATAGTGGAGAAGTCACATGTTTTTCATTTGAGCTTTTCCATTATCATTACTTGTCTTTTTAAGTGATTGCAGGTGGAGGCTTGTTCTCTCCATGTAATGGTATTACCACTAGCTAGCTCTAAAAGAGTAGGAGAGTGTAATAAGGGAGCTAAGCTCTTAATATTTCTGGGTTTAAATTTCTATTCTTTTCATAGAGTGTTTTTGTCTTTTGATTAAGAGATGGAAAGTGGGTTTGATTTGTATTTAAGCTCACCTATCCTGCATTATTTAAGAGCAAGCTTCTTCTATAATACCTAAATAATTTGTGACTTAGTTTACAAAGATGTTACCTAAATATAATTATTCCCTACTGCAACATAGCTTAGGCACAACCATCTGCCATTAAGCAATGACAGGCAGCTTGAGAAGTTAAAAGACTAACAATGGAAACCTAAATGAACGATATATGAATTTTTTTTTTTTTGTGGTAACCAAACTGTACTAAAAATATTTTTTTTTAACATTGGTATGCATTTAAAGTTAAAATGAGACATCGGTCAAATAAATATCCTTTAATTAAAAAAAAAGAAAAGGATTCATTTTAAAGCACCAAAACTGTGAGTATGATGTTACATCGCATGTACAAGAAGGTGAGTTCAATACTTTGTGTACAGGTTTAAACTTCTGAGTCATGATATTAAAACCCATGAAATACACAGCAATAAACTTGCATTGCAGAAAAGCTGCACTAAAGAAAAAAGAGCAAAAGGCAGACAGTTAAAACTTTTTTTTAGTTTTTAGGTATTGTTAGAAACATTTGCTTAGGGTTTTTTACTTTTTTTAAACATTTGTTGCTTAATACTTTATAACATTGAGCATTTTTAGGTATAGTCAATTTGCAGAGTTGTTTACAATAAAATATGCATTTAATATGTCCTTTTGACTATAATAGGGTTAAAGATCTTTCTTAAAGCTAGGCACTATGTGCTAGTGTTTAACTCTACCAATAATATTACATAAAGCTAGTGAATGGCAAATTGGTTTTCTTCTGATTATTTCTCATTTATTCAACAGGCTTAAAAAGAAGTTAGTTTCATTAGCCTTTACTGGCTTCATTCATGCAAGACAATCTGCAGCCATCTGTATTTCTTAAGCTTTCATCTTATGATGCTGTATTTATATATATGTAAGATGAAATCCAAAATATACAGCAACCACAGTAACACAGCTGGGAGATGTTAAGTGAGTGTCCCTAACCCCCGACACCTATTTCCCAATTCAGAAATAAAAAAAATGTTCCTAAAAGAATCTGAGAAATCAAGTTGGTCTATGGCAAACCAATTACTGAATAGGTGACAGTTTCTGGAATAAAATCTCTGCAGAGTTTGGACTATACTCACCAAAATGGCCGTCATCCTTCTTACTCTTTCCAAATAAACATACTACTGGTTAATAGCCTTAAATATCAGCTTCAGATAATACTCTACACTAATATTAGAAACTCAGCAGAGTAAAATTCATTGCTTGGTCATTTTCCATATTAGAGGTACATCAGAGCATTCACATTTGAGAAATGAAAAACAACCTTTTCTGTCAAATTCTGAAGCTCTGGGCCACAGAATATAGAAGATCTGAATCACAATGAAAATATATAAATGTCAGGTTGCAGATTCACCATGGTCAGAGCTGGGAGTTTTGGATTAATAGTAAAATTGAATGGGAAGTGCAAAGAAACATATATACAACAGCCCCTCCCCAAAATATACTGGCATGCCCACCCACCCTCAACCCTCCTAAAAATTCAAATTTTAGTTACATGTATTAGCAATTAAATAGAAATTTATTTTGTAGGAAAAATTTAAATTACAATAAGTTTACAGGTTAAAACCCAGTCATTGCTGTACTTTTTACAGCACTGATAGTAGTATGTCAATGTGCTTACTACACCAAAGAGCAATTTGCCATCACGTTTAGGATGACCTACTGTCTGTCAGCTCTGGTAGCACTGAAATTATGCAACACACTCTCCCAGTAAGGTGCTTCTGTGTACTCCTTTTCTTTGCAAGGAGCTTTGCTTGTTAACTCATTACATTAACCCTGTAGTGCTAAACATAATATATTGTCCATGCTTATGGAATCATTACCAGAAATATATACAGGTAAGTTAATTACATAAGCATTACAATGAAAATGAAATCTGATTACACACATGAGCAAAATTGATTTACAATTATACTCTTGAAATTCAGTGCAACAAACAGAATAAAGGTAACATTAACCAATATATTCTGCTTCCTCTTCTCAATAAGTTGCATCTTCAATAATACACCTGTCATTACTTTAATATTAGACATTACAGAATATAGTGCTTCTTATACTCAAAATGATTATTTACAAATAATGTAGTGATGTAGAATTCTATCCCTGATGCAGCAACAAAAGAACACAATACATAATCATACTAATTTATTTTGTAGGTGTTTGGTGTAGGATGTAAACTGTCAGATTTTTTTTTTAAAAAAACAATCAAAACCTTAAAAGTGATGTTTAAGAAAAATAAAAAAAGCCTTCATCTACCCTAGACAGGTAACTTAACTAACACATGAAAACATAGTAAGAAAGTGAATAAAATAAGACTAGACTATTGGTCATTTTTAAAGGATCTGGAACTTCTGTGAATGAGAGAATGAAATTTAAGTTGATGCAAATTCCATTCCATTACTGTTTACCTTACATTTTTGTTATTTTAGTAGAAATTCAGTATTTTGTTTCTTGTTCCCACTCATGAAAAGATTTTTCAGTCCTAAGAAAATCATTTGCACAGCAAACATTATGCATTCCAACTCTTTTACCTCACTGGATTAGTTATACTATACTAAAACAGCTTTAATTTGAACAAAGCAAGCAAGTTTCTAAAGATGGAAAAAGCCTGAAAAAGCTGCTGAACTGCTTAAGATAAATGACTAGAAACAGAACAACACAGCCACCACAATGAAGTCCAGCCACAAATGAAAAATACCAATAAGTAGAAAGGTCTATTTCATGGAGGGTCTCTTTCCTTACATATGTTTAAGAATAAGTTTTTTTTCTGTAGTGATGCTTGCTAAGATTTCTCAAGGGCCAACACAATTCTTAGAGGTTTTCTCAGCTACAGATCTCAATGCAGGATTGTCATAATTTCCGTAAGTTTCTTGTGAATATACTTAAAGTTTCCGCATTTGGTGCTCCAGCCATCTCACTGCAAAATTTCACATTACAGAGGATGGGAAGTTTTATGCATTAGCCTGTACATTACTGTATTGGGTTTGTGTGGCAAAGTTTTGGTAGCTGGGGGGCTACAGGGGTGGCTTCTGTGAGAAGCTGCTAGAAGCTTCCCCCATGTCCGACAGAGCCAATGCCAGCTGGCTCCAAGAAGGACCCACCGCTGGCCAAGGCTGAGCCAATCAGCGACAGTGGTAGTGCCTCTGGGATAACATATTTAAGAAGGGGAAAAAAAAAACACAACACTGTGCAAGGGCAGCTGGAGAGAGAAGTGAGAATATGTGAAAGAAACAACCCTGCAGACACCAAGGTCAGTGAAGGAGGGGGAGGAGATGCTCCAGGCACCAGAGCAGAGATTCCCCTGCAGCCTGTGGTGAAGACCATGGTGAGGCAGGTTGTCCCCCTGCAGCCCATGGAGGTCCATGGTGGAGCAGATATCCACCTGCAGCCTGGGGAGGACCCCACGCCGGAGCAGGTGGATGCAACCAAAGGAGGCTGTGACCCCGTGGGAACCCTGCACTGGAGCAGGCTCCTGGCAGGACCTGTGGAGAGAGGAGCCCATGCTGGAGCAGGTTTGCTGGCAGGACTTGTGACCCCGCGGGGGACCCACGCTGGAGCAGTCTGTTCCTGAAGGACTGCACCCCATGGACGGGACCCATGCTGGAGCAGTCTGTTCCTGAAGGACTGCACCCCATGGACGGGACCCATGCTGGAGCAGTTCGTGAAGAACTGCAGCCCGTGGAAAGGACCCACATTGGAGAAGTTTGTGGAGGACTATCTCCCGTGGGAGGGACCCCACACTGAAGCAGGGGAAGAGTGAGGAGTCCTCCCCCTGAGGAGGAAGGAGCGGCAGAGACAATGTGTGATGAACTGACCGCAACCCCCATTCCCCGTCCCCCTGTGCCACTGGAGGGGAGGAGGTAGAGAATTTGAGAGTGAAGCTGTGCCTGGGAAGAAGGGAGGGGTGGGGAGGAAGGTGTTTTAAGATTTGGTTTTATTTCTCATTACCCTACTCTGGTTGATTGGTAATAAATTAAGTTAATTTTCCCTAAGCTGAGTCTGTTTTGCCCATGATGGTAATTAGTGAGTGATTTTTCCCAGTCCTTATCTCGACTCATGAGCCTTTCGTTATATTTTCTCTCCCCTGTACAGTTGAGGGAGAGAGTGATAGAGTGTCTTTGGTGGGCACCTAGCATCCAGCCAGGGTCAACCCACCACAATTACATATTCACAATTTTCATAGAAAAGTGGAGAATTATGTGAAATTCTGAGATCTAGTTAGTGACTCATGGAAGATTAAAATCTAGGACATTTTTTTTTTTAGCAGTATGTGGAAAAAAACCATTTACTTTCCACATTGAAGATGTCAGTTTTGAACTGATATAAACTGCTATGGTCAGCATAACTACTTTTTGTGTGCACATAAAATACATGTTCCTATGAGAACTCCATTTCTATAAACTAAACTATTACAGGAATCTAAGATTTTAGCTAAATATAAAACAGATTAAGGGCAGTAATTTTTCTCAATCATGCATGTTTTCAAGGCAAAGATGAGAGATCACATGACAATTCTGAAAACTGTAGTACAGTACAGCATGGCACTATTTAGATAAATCACAACACATTGGTAAACTGTAGACACAAATGTTGTGCAAGAGGACAATTACACCTATATTTTAAAGTTATACTATTTTTCCTCGGTTTGGAATTTTGCTAGTGTCCCATATGTATACTGTAAGGAATAAAAATGCAGGCTGCAAAATAGAAAAAAATGGACATAAAAGTT
Source organism: Haliaeetus albicilla (assembly GCF_947461875.1). Taxonomy (NCBI): domain Eukaryota; kingdom Metazoa; phylum Chordata; class Aves; order Accipitriformes; family Accipitridae; genus Haliaeetus; species Haliaeetus albicilla. The sequence goes on along the minus strand of NC_091515.1, from coordinate 11,429,300 downwards.
GCTCAATCACCACTATCAATTTAGCACTAACTTTCAGATTAACTGTATAATCTGAATTACTGTTCTACATCATAGTTTTGCTTTGTGCTACAGCCAAAAATTTGATTAATTCTGTTTTAAAGTGTGGTGTGACTGGAAGTACAGACAAATGTAGAGCAAAAATACATCACAGCTTACGGTACAGGCAATGTCAAATGATTATGATAAACTTTGAAATTGCTGTTATTGCTGCATGAACACACTATTAGACAGCTTACAACCACACCATATAACTCAGGGTTCAGAGAAGTGGTTTAAGAAAAAAAAACAAACCACAACAAAAAAACAACAATCATTGTGTAGTTTTAGCTCCTTGGAAAGCCAGTATCAAGTGTTTCATAGAGCTGATCTTCTTGGGACAGAAGAATACAGACCTGACAACTAATACACACAGCAAAATCGATACAACTCTGCAATAACGTTGCTTACAGGTGCTTTGAAAATGAATGTTCACTAACTTTATAAATAAGGCAACAAGGTTAAGAAAATGCCTGTTGATAGAAAGGGTAAAGTGACATCCTTTTGAGATGTTTGCTAGAGCTTTAATTTCAGGACAGCCACAGAAAAACAGCTGAAGGGTCCAACAGCTGAGGTTCCTTTAGGTTACATAGCCTACTGCTAAGGTAAGTTCTCCTGTTCCTATTTATAAAAGTAAATGGCAAGATGTGACATCTCATGTTATAAAAGTTAACACAGTACGTGATCTATTACATGACAGCAGCAATGCATAACTCCACTTAAAAAAAACCAACACATAGTAGTTTGTCTTTCATGAGAGGAATGGTGAATGGAACACACTACACAAAGGACAGGGATTGTGTATTTCTCAAACACAGTGTATGTCATGCTAATAAAATAAAGTGCTAGTGAAAAGTCAGTTTTCTTAGAATTGTAATAGGCTGACTTTACCGTAATATAACATGGAGTTTCTAGATGGCACAAGGCTATTTGTATTTCTGTACTGACAACTCTTAGTACTGTGATATCATAAGAGTAGCTGCCTGCAGCCATCAGTCATGAAGTTTAGGATTACTTCTAAGTATTCACTGCAGAGGAAGTTGTAACTCTCCTTTAAAAAAAAAAAAAGTCAGGATCAAAAGGGATTTTTTTTTTCAGCCAATAGGCTTTTAGGTATGAAATACAAATATTTTTGTAGCCACTAAAGGCAATAATAAAAAACAGCAAGAGAAGCATGATTTTCACAACTGAAGTATCAGTATGTATAAGTGTTTTGATCTTTTTTAGAAGGCTGTTTACAGTAATCAAAAGCCATTTTAAACAAAAAGAGAAAAATAATTTTAAATATGAAATTACAAAATATTGCTTCTTATAACAAATGATAAATTATAATGAACTCGGTTCAGCATAGCTAAATATTATTTTAAAAAAGCATGAAAATGTCTACTTTAAAAAGGTGTAAGACTATAAATAACCTTCTAAAAAGGTGCTGCAGTATGTCTTGCTAAATGTACCATGCTGAAAACACATTCTTGAACATGTACTGAATTCAACTCTTATTATGCTGTAGTCACTTGTTATTTTTCATACTGACATACGCGTCTTCAAACTAAGAAGAAAAAAAAAAATCTTTGTTGCATGTTACTGAATTTCAGCTACTGTAGTGCAACTAGGAATTCTGCTCATTCTGGAACATCACACTGCTACATAGCAAGCTTCTCTGCAAGGAGCTATTTAATTGTTTTTTCAAGCAGATGATATATTCAGTTCAGTGAAAGGGAGGTTTTATAGCTGGTCTGATGTCAGCCAAATCCCAAAGTTACTCTAACAGCAAGTATTCTCCCAACTCAAAACACCCCCCCTCACTTAACTGGCTACACATTACTAATGCAAATATAAAAAGTGCTTAAGAATCAGGCATTCTTAATTATATAAAACGTATATCTAAACAACTTAGCTTTCTGCCCAAAACAGAATTTTTGGAACAAATTAAAGAAAGAAGTGACCTGAAAATTAACATTTCAGGCCATTTTTTCCATATACTGAATCATTTGCCAAAGGAAGACTATTTCTTTGCCAAAGAAAGCCTCCTGTGGAATTGATGGTCAGAACTGCTTGCTCTGAATTTTCAGAAATGAAGAGGAAAAGTAATCTTCAACCAGGGTTTCTTTTCTCACTTCAGTGGCTGTGAATCACCTGTTTGAGGGGGAGGGAAGGAACATCTGAAAAGCTAAATGGCCATACAAACACTCTCCGATCAACATATTCGGCAATTCCAACATGCAATACTGAGCAGTGTCTTTAAAAGCTTTGATCCTCTTTGCTCCCAGGGTAATGACACTAACTCTGGAGCTAGGACACACAGAGTATGACCAAGTCTTTTTTTGCCTTTTGGTATTATTGGCAATGAACACGGATTAGAGCTTGAAGAGGCCCGAAATACTGGATTAGAAGACTATGGAGAGCAAAAGCTTGCTTCTTCACCCAGTTACATCGTCTGTCACTCCCAGGAATCCAGGCTTCGCATTACTTACAGTACTCTAAATGCACTATAGTGATTTATGCATACCATTATGTACATATACACAGATAGGCTTGGGATACTTTTGATAACCAATAATCTTCTGGTTTTTCATACAGAAGCTACTGCATCTTTATACTGCTTGTTCAAGCTGTATTTCAGATACACAGAATGCCTCAACATCTTTGTACATGGGTTAGAGTGTCCGTAAGGAAGGAACTGCTCTTAAAAAAAAAAGTTAGTCGTAACTTTATGTACAAGTTAATTCATAAAGCAGGTAATACAAGAGACAACTAGATCTCCTGCAGGAATTATTTACTATTAGTTTGTCTTGAAACTTCAACAATTAAGGAAATCACTTCAATGTGCATTTTAATACTACTGCTGCACATACATTAAGACACTTTTTGGCACTTGATAAACATACATCATTATATCAGATTTAGCCTTCATTCCTAAGCAAATAATTGCATTACATTTAGCCTATAACGATGTATATGTATTAAGCATAGTTTGTAACATATGTGCCAATATACTTTTGTATAACTGTTTTCAACCTAAAATCTCTATGCAACTGGTGTTTTGGATGTGCAGAGCTTAGTTAAAAATCAGATCAATCTTTTTAATAAAGCATAGTATTAAACTGATAACCTTATAATGAAGAATATTATTTTGCAATTTCTGCAACAGACTTTTCTTAGATTTTATTCTTGTGTAATAACTACTGGGTAACCAGTCTATATGTTCAAGCAAGTACACTCATCTATGTGAAAAGTATTTATTCAGCTGAATTTCACGAGGGCTTTGTTTCAATCTCTCTGTTCTCTCAGATTTTTTCACACACTTCCATATCAGGGGCCCGTTTTTCCTTTCTGAGCTGTTAGCTATTTTGTACAACCATTTTCAAATCAAATCTGTACTATCTGTTAAACAGTCTCATCTCATGAAAACAAGATTGTTTTCATAATAAAATATGGTATTGGTAAGAGAAAGCAGATCCCAGGCGTGTGAAAAACTGCAAGGAGCACACACTCAGAACTCTGACACTGCATCCTGCTTTAGGTCCGAGTGATTTCCCGGGACCTGAGCATTTGACAGGAGTGCATCCTTAAAAGGGGAAAATGCCATAACTGTAGACTGTTAAAAAGGAGACAACTGGTGCACTACAGATACTGACTGCATGGCAGTGATTTTCAACCTGCACTCTGAACAGCTTCTAAAGGCCTGCAAAAGATAGCAGAGAAAAACACATGTATTTATATTGTACAGCAATGTACACATAAGACTTCTAAGAGGATACACTTCCAATGGAAAATGTTTAGGAGGTCCACCAACTAGATTTAAAAAATTCAGTCGCTCTTGAATAAATTCCTTTTTTTTTTTTTTTTTACCAACCCATAGTGTTAAAGAGTATTCTTGCTAAATAATGCAAACAAGATCCCAAACAATAAGTTAGGTTTACTAAAACCATAAAGTCAAATCACAAAGTTTAAATTTGCTCAGTTATCTAGGAAATGAAAAGAGAATAATTGCACTAAGCCAAGTAAATTCCAAGGCATGTCTTTTTTTATAGTTATCACTTGATTTCTGAAGGGCTGTGGTAGTGGTAGTTTTCAGTATGCAAATAACAGAAAAAGTTAGATCTAAACAAAATTATTCTCACTTTGAGTTTCAGCAAGAGTTAAGTACACCTGCACTCCTAGATTTTCAACTCCAAAACTAACAGTACATTTGGTATAGAATGAGCATGCCATAATTAAACAGTATTAAATCATTAGTGTGGCCAGTGGCTAGTTCATGAAGAAATAAAGGCAACATTTATTTTCCTTTTTTAAAAATTTTAAATATAATTATTTGAAAATAGCATACCATTGGAACAGTTTGAGACATAGTACTTCGTAATCACAACAACATTCAGAAGATGATGTGCTAAGTCACCATCACTTTTTGAACAGCTGTAGCACTTTATCAATAGTCACTCTCCAGCTATGGTAATAACTAACCAGGATAGAATTGCCTGATTGTAAAAATCCAAAAAGGTTATCTTTTTTATACTGCTAGCTGTGTTGCAAGGATTATAAATATTTATCTCCCATACTCTTGAAATAGCCTTTGATTTCTAAACAAATTTTTAAATTCTTTAGAGATTGTCATACCTCTCTTTTCTCCAAATTTTAAATACTTGCAAATAAGTTTAATGGGACCTTTTATTCAGACTTAAGTTCATCCATATGCCAGTAGCAGAAAAGAACCACCACAGAAGAATAGTGCTGTATGGTAGTGTTGTAATCAAGAATCTCTTGGTGCTACTGATACAGCCTTAATTCTGAAAACTAATCTCTTGCCAATTTCTGGTTTGTTCTGAAATCATTAACTTCATCTGCTGAAGTCTATCTGTACTTTCAGGCACTGTAGCTTAGTATAATGCAAGTTCATGTGATTTGTATGAGTAGCAGAAGTATAAATTATATTTGTATATTTACTCTTTATAGTCTAGAAATTCAATTAAGTCAGAGTGTTTACAGATTGAAACCAAGCTATTAAAAAGTCAGTCACACAGGGTAACCAATGGGATTTCAATGTGTTCAGCAGTCAAATCTAATTGTCCTTCACTTGAAGCTATTCAGTCTGAAGTGATAAACATGCTAAATTTTTACAAAGCCAGAAGTAATTAGAAAATAAGTACAGGGTGTGTCAAAGAGAGGTTGTGCTGCTTTGTTACTTAAAAGCTTTTAAAAGTGTTTTGGTAAGCTACAAACAATCCCTTCGAATTTACTAAATAAAATAGAGCTTTTCATAGGAGCAGTCCTGTCACTATTCAGCAAAAGTATTCAAACAATAAGAGGCTAAGATGTTGCCTAAAAATAGTTTTCCTTACTATAAACTTTAAATTCCTTTGAAAAGTCAGTGATACTAAATTCATATGTGCATGTTTTACCACATTGGATGTCAGACAGTTTAGTCACATTCATACTAAGTCTCCTAGAATGCATAACCTGAGGCTTAGCAGCTATTGCTATATGAAAAGTGTTGAAATATATTTTTTTAATGTAGGTTAATTACAGGTTAATTTTCCCAGTCTGTACAAGGCAAACTCTCCTCTTCATCCTCTGATTCAGGTGATGCTTCCTTAATTCGTCGCAATGCTTCATGGATGCTCCTTGTCAGAGGGTCAGTATCAGGCAGAATTGTAAAGGATTCTCTCAAAACATCTTTCTGCACTTTCTTCAGTTTCACCCCTTTCCTGATCTGTGCCAAGATGTTATTGCTATCATCTTCATCGGGAAAATGAGGGGGACTTTTCTGCTCAACTTTTCTTAAGTGAAAGCTGCCACGCTTCAAGGAAGCCAGCACTTCATCCATTGGGGAACTCACTGCAGAAAAATCAAAAGACCTTCAGTATTATTTTTACTAAATTTATTCAGTCTTCTTTTGTATTTCCTACAGACCAAAAAGTAGCTACATGCAATTAATGTGATAGTCCCATACCATAAGTATAAAGGAGACTGTAGTGTTTTCAATTTTATCATTCTGTAGCTCTATTATTGTTTTAGCCTCCAAATTTATCTTCCCTATTACTAGGTCAAAACTGGATTATACAGACAATTATAATTTCTGAAACCAAATAACCTCCTATCAGGCAGGTAGCAGAACTTTTTGAAGATGGCTTTCCTGTTTGCACTCAAGAAAATCAAGACAGCTGCAATGAATCCAACATAATGAAAGTGTATATTACATTATATTTCTTGACTTTGAAACTCAGGTAATGAGTATGCATCTTAAGTATTGGACTGTGCAGTCACAGAAATGCAAGCACAGAGGAGAGCCTACATTCTCAGCACTTGCATTTTGTGGCTGATTTTACCTACTGTATGACTATTACTACATGCCAGTGAGGGAAGCAGCAGTACAGTCAACTGCAACAGCATGCATTTTCCTGCTCCTCTGGATTCATATATGTATCAGCACCTAGTCACAGCGTGCCTATATAAATTCCCTTCCTTTATAATTAATGAAAACAGAGAAGTAAGAGTTAATACTTTATCACAAATCCTTCCTTTATCACCAATTTGAAACTAGTTCTGTCCAGAAATAAAAATCAGGCTTTGGCTCTTTGAAGAGCTACAAGTAGGTAAGATCTCTATGTCAGAGAATGCAATATAATAAAGCACAACATTCCAAAATAGCTCCTCCACACTAGCACATACAACGTGCAGCACATATCAATCAATAGATGAATATCTATCTCCAGTTTTTTTGTATATTTGTATATTTTGAAAACCTGTTTTGCATTTTTGAGTGGACTTTGTCCATCAAACTAATGGCCCAGACAGTTGGAATAGACACGAGGAAAAGAGAGAAATAAAAGAAGAAAACAGGACTGCACATTTGAAGGAGGAAGGAAGGATTGTAAAATACTCATCTGTCAGACACACAAATTTCTGAAGCCACTTAGAGACTTGGAACATCTCAGGGAATACAGAGCAGCAGGTAGAGTGCTGCTGCAGATATATTAATGATACTCTTAAGAGGGAGGATATAATTTGATTTTATATTTGTCATTTTATGACATATAATCAAATTGCACACACAATACATGTTTTATATAAAATTGAAAATAAAATGGGTATCAGAAAAATAAACAATAGGATTACAGACAAACATGGAGCACAGCAGCATCAAAATTGATAATGATCTTAAGACACTGTACCTGTGACTTGCAAGAATCATAACAACTTAAAAATTCTATAACTATTCAGTTGCTTCAAGGTTTTTCAGTCATTTAAGGACAATTCTAGAAGAAACACTTCTTGTTTCTGCCCGATAGATGAAAACAGTTCTAATTTTGATTTAATCTGGACAAGGGAAAATGCCAATTGAGGGGTATTTTCTGTAGCTGTAACTGACAGAGCCAGATAGAACTTTTTATAAAAGGTTATTACAACCATATTACAATAGTTTGAACTAAGGCCCACGTGAGGTACTTTTTCTCAGTGACTTCCAGTAAAACAGTTCAGCTGAGTGCTTTTGAAAATCCCATCTCTTATTTTCAAATAAAAGCTTTGCTCTAATATAGCATGTTACATCATGTGGTGGGTTGACCCTTGCTGGATGCCAGGTTCCCACCAAAGCCACTCTATCACTCCTCTTCCTCAGCTGGACAAGGGAGAGAAAATATAACAAAGGGCTTGTGGGTCAAGATAAGGACAGGAGAGATCACTCACCAATTACCATCACGGACAAAACAGACTCAGCTTGGGGAAAATTAACTCAATCTATTACCAATCAACCAGAGAAGGGTAATGAGAAATAAAACCAAATCTTAAAACACCTTCCCCCCACCCCTCCCTTCTTCCCAGGCACAGCTTCACTCTCAAATTCTCTACCTACACCCCCCCCCCCCCCCCCCAACAGTGCAGAGGGATGGGGAATGGGGTTTACGGTCAGTTCATCACATGTTATTTTCTGCCGCTTCATCCTCCTCAGGGGCAGGACACATCACACTCTCCCCCTGCGCCAGCATGGGGTCCCTCCCACAGGAGACAGTCCTCCACAAACTTCTCCAATGTGGGTCCTTTCCATGGGCTGCAGTTCTTCACGAACTGCTCCAGCATGGGTCCCGTCCATGGGGTGCAGCCCTTCAGGAACAGACTGCTCCAGCATAGGTCCCCCACAGGGTCACAAGTCCTGCAGCAAACCTGCTCCAGCGCGGGGTTCCCATGGGGTCACAGCCTCCTTTGGGTGCATCCACCTGCTCCGGCGTGGGGTCCTCCATGGGCTGCAGGTGGATATCTGCTCCACCGTTAACCTCCATGGGCTGCAGGGGGACAGCCTGCCTCACCATGGTCTTCACCACAGGCTGCAGGGGAATCTCTGTTCTGGCACCTGGAGCATCTCCTCCCCCTCCTTCTTCACTGACCTTGGTGTCTGCAGGGTTGTTTCTCTTACATGTTCTCACTCCTCTCTCTGGCTGCAGTTTCTGTGCCACAGCAACTTTTTTTTTTCCCTTCTCAAATATGTTATTCCAGAGGCACTACCACTGTCGCTGATTGGCTCAGCCTTGGCCAGCAGCGGGTCCATCTCGGAGCCAGCTGGCATTGGCTCTGTCGGACATAGGGGAAGCTTCTAGCAGCTTCTCACAGAAGCCCCTCCTGTAACCCCCACGCTACCAAAACCTTGCCACACAAACCCAATACACATCGAAACATCAAGATTATTTTGTTCAAACGTGGCTGCCATTCTCCCCATTTTATAAACGGGATAAAAGATAAACAGTTAAAAACGAGTAGCACAGAATCACAGTGAAGTTGCAACATCTCCTAGCTCAGCCCTGTGCTCTATTCACTCGCCTCAGTTTCCAAAGAAGTTTTTGATCTTTTAACTATTCATTAACATGCTTTGCTGAATGATTATAGATTTAGTTCTCAATTGTAGTTAAACTACTGTAATTATATTCTTACTTGGCTGTTGTGGTTTAACCCCAGCCAGCAACTAAGCACCACGCAGCCGCTCGCTCACTCCTCCCTGCTCCCAGTGGGATGGGGAGGAGAATCAGAAAAAAGTAAAATTTGTGGGTTGAGATAAAAATGGTTTAATAACTAAAATTAAATATAATACGATAATATCAATAATAAGAATAAAATATAATAATAATAATTGTAATGAAAAGGAATATAACAAAAAGAGAGAAATAAAACCTAAGAAAAGTGATGAACAGTGCAATTGCTTACCACCAGCTGACCAATACCCAAGCAGCGATCCACCCCTCCCAGCCAACTCCCCTCAGTTTATATACTGAGCACGACATTCAATGGTACGGAATATCCCTTTGGCTAGTTCGGGTCAGCTGTCCGGGCTATGCTCCCTCCCAGCTTCTTGTACACCTGCTTGCTGGCAGATCATGGGAAACTGAAAAAATCCTTAACTTAGGATAAGTGCTACTTAGCAACAACTAAAACATCAGTGTGTTATCAACATTATTCTCACACTAAATCCAAAACACAGCACTGTACCAGCTACTAGGAAGAAAATTAACTCTACTCCAGCCGAAACCAGGACATTGGCTCTCAAGGGGACTTGAGAGTTTGTGGCTTTTTGTATGAAAATTTGAAGAAACCTTGAAAAAAGCAGTCTCAAGGTTTCCTGTGTCCCAAGACAAGTATTCATTTTACTAGGTCATATATTATGTAAAATTCTGTTATTAAAACACTGTGCCCTCAGGTGAAGCATATAATCTTTGCAGTGCTGGCTGTAAACAAGATAGGAAAAAAGAATCTTTAAGGCAATGTTTAGCTCCATTTTCCATCTAGTCTAACGTGGTATATCATAGGATCAGTTTCATAAGTGTTTTCTGTCTAACTGAACAAGTATACCACACGCTGTCATACAGGTCCTAACATTTGTTTGAGTTGCCAATGTTTGTCAACTGAAAAGGATTTAACAACTTTCCCATTAATAATTATAAATAAATCACAGCATACACTTCTCTATATAGCAATTCAAAAGAGGAATTGATGTGCATTACAATTAAATACACAGAAATGAAAACATTACCTCTCCTCCTGTGTAAACCCTCTAGATAACCGGTCTTCTTAAGCTGCTTCTTGGCACTGACTAGCTGACTGCTGTCAAACAGATGTGCTGTTGGGACACTGGAAGAGTGCTGGACTCCCTTCTCCTCACTATGATGTTTAATAAAGCTGTCACTTTTCTCTAAGGATTTGGTGTCATCTTCCTTGGAGGGCAAAGGTAGAAGTGGAGGTGGTGGAGGCAAAGGGGGTGGTAGCGGTACTACAGTAACAATCTCTGGTTGAAGCTCATTACTGGGGAGTGAAGAAGTACTAACATGAGGCAGTTCAGAGGTAACACCATTGGGAGGTAACAAGATATCTTGAAGTTGTTCTAAGCTTGTGGATTCCTGCACTTGCAAAGGCTGAACTGCATTTTCCAATTCCACCTCTTCACTTTTCTCTTGGATTTGTATGGTTGCTGGCAAAGATTGAAGCTGATCTATGCAGGACACTGAGCTGGCTGCACATTTTCTTCTTGCATGAGCCAGTTGTAGTCTGGGTGATTTAAGTATTACTTGCCCAGGGTACCGCTAAAGTGAAGAAGTTATTTACAATTAGATAAGTACATGCAACACACTATTTTAAATACCAAGTACTCATCATTAGGGTTTGCCTTTCTGACAAGTAGAATTCATCTACTATTTTCATTCATTTTGCTTTGGGCATAAAAAAACCCCAAATATATCCTCACCTTTATGCAAAAATGATCCATTTTCTTAATTTTTATTCTTGGTTAAGCCATAATTTACATGTGATTGGTCTAGTCAGGGATACACATGGATTAAAGTTAGGATTTCACTAAGAACCAGATTGTACATTCAAAACTGTGTTTTCTGAAAACTAAAATTCAAAATTCCCTCATTTCCCTTTTCTAAAACTAGTCAGTGGCGCTCTTTGCAGCTAAGTCCTCTCTGACCTAATATGCTGGCCTTAGATGTGAATCATACTGCTTAAAAAGGTATCTCTTGGAAACATCAAACATTTTGAGAATTTCCAAAGTGTTTTTAATTTAGTTCTTAAATTTGCTGCTTCAATATCTATCTTTTCAAATTAGCTTCATACATAGCCATTTCTATGCAAAAGTAAAAACTGCTTCTGAAATGCAGGTCTAAAACATTTTAGACAGTTGTGGCAGGCCTAAAGGAATAGAGATCATATCAATATAAACGTGCTCATACATAAAGTCAGTTCATTAACAGGTGCTGGTTAAAATAAGTAAATTTGCTTTAATTTACAGAAGCTATGCAATTCAAAAGTCTTGCAAATAATGATATGAAGAGTGTACTGCTAAGCAAGACAGTTTTCCAGTAAAGAAACTTCTCATATCTATATTTTTTTATGTATTCAGCAAAACAAACCAAAAAAGTCTTCACCAATTAATACAGTCTCTGCTTTCCTGCACTTTCATCCCTCTCCTTATTCTCTCCCCTTCATTCCATCTTCTATCCATTTTCTGATACTTACATTGTAATAGGAAGGGGCAGGTATTGGCAGGTGTTATTGCAATCAGTGATAGTGGGGGTATGTCTGATGATAATGGTCTTTGTGGGAAATACCATTTAGATTATACATTTTTTCAGAAAGTTTGCTATCTGTCTTGTCACAATGTGTAGATGCGACAGCGAACAGAAGCTTATTACAACTCTAGGAACATAATAGCCAGAGAAATTCGCTACCACCAATGCCATATTTTGTTGTAAATTTTCCAAAGAACAGTTAACTATACAATGACAGAGAATAGCTAATAGCATAGTATAATCCTGGAATGAGTGAAAATTTCATTTGCAAGAAATTGGTGGAAAAGAACAACTCTTCTTCTGTTACCTGTTTAAACGTGCGAAGTCTGTCCAGTGTTTTCTGTCGTTCCTGACTAACCCAGGAGCTCTTTCTTTCCTCTTCATCTTGTAGTTGATCTCGCTTCTGAGAAAATATATGGAAAACATGTAAATATTACATCCAATGCTATGGTTAGCATCATAAAAAAACCAAAACAACTGAATTAAAATAACTCTTCTACTAATTGTTAGGTATTACCTAACAATCTACTTCTCAAACAAACACATTTCTGACCTTCAAAACTTTGCCTGTCTTCCCCTTAAAAAAACATTATGCATTTCATGTTTTATAAACTTGAAGAAATGCAAATCTCAGTAAAGAAAGATTTCAGTCTGGAACTGGAGCACTTGAAGACTAGAACTTTTAACCTTAAAAGATGATAAATAACTAGAAATGTAACAGAATATTATACTGAAAAAAAATTCATAAATTTAAAATTGTATAAGTTAGCCAGGCAGAAAACCAGTATCCATATTCTCTCATTCCAAAAACAAAATGACAGTTCAAATTGCAAGGTTGCACATTTAAAACAAGTCATATTAAAATTTTTACAGCGCAAGAAATCACAGAACTCAGTGCCACAAAGATTTGAAGCCAATATTGAGCAAATTAAGTAAACATTTTCATTATAATTTACACTAATAAACTAAAGCTTTGTATTTAAATTAAGCTGTCATTATTTAATCCAGCTTGATTTTCTGTAATCTTTAAATAAAGGTTTGAAGCTCTTCCTTGCAGCTAAGATGGTTATATTTTTTTCTTGTTTGGGGATCTTACCTCAGTGAAAACACACATTTGGATACACCTCCTTTAAATAGTCATCCATTTTCACAACACTTCAGCAAAGTTACTACATCTTTGAAACAAAACACTATGCTTCAGTGTCCTAGTTTAACCCCAGCTGGTAACTAATCACCACACAGCTGCTCACTCACTCCCCCCCACCCAGTGGGATGGGGGAGAAAATCGGAAAAAAAAAAGGTAAAACTCGTGGGTTGAGATAAGAACAGTTTAATAGAACAGAAAGGAAGAAACTAATAACGATAATAATAACAATAGTAAAATGACAATAGTAATAATAAAAGAATTGGAATATACAAAACAAGTGATGCACAATGCAATTGCTCACCACTCGCTGATCGATGCCCAGTTAGTTCCCGAGCAGCAATCTGCCCCCTCCAGGCCAACGCCCCCCAGTTTATATACTAGATGTGACATCACGTGGTATGGAATACCCCCTTGGCCACTTTGGGTCAGGTGCCCTGGCTGTGTCCCCTCCCAACTTCTTGTGCCCCTCCAGCCTTCTTGCTGGCTGGGCATGAGAAGCTGAAAAAATCCTTGACTTAGTCTAAACGCTGCTTAACAACAACTGAAAACATCAGTGTGTTATCAACATTCTTCTCATACCTAGCTCAAAAACATAACACTATACCAGCTACTAGAAAGAAAATTAACTCTATCCCAGCCAAAACCAGGACATTCAGTCAAATTTATTGAAAGTGGACACTAGTTATCAGATGGCAAAAGTCACTGTATGTATAACTTCAGAAGTTATCAGGAAAAGTGATAGAACAGGCAACTGTAAAGAAAACCTCCTGAGCAGAAACAGCAGGTTTAATTCTTAAAAGACTCACAGCATTAAGTATTACTTTTAAAAGATGATGATCATCATCATTAAAAAATATGTCCTTTATAAAGGGCCAAGTCCTGTGATTTCAAGTGAGATAAGTATAGATGCATTAGGGAGAGGAAGAGAAGAACATGTCTGAAAAATGGTAGACAGGAAACAGGAAAAGGAGAAGAGGACTAGAAGCATGTGGTGAAAAGAAAATAACTGAGCAATGGGGCAAAGAAGTTAAAACAGAAGCATAAAGAAAAGCTTATAGCAAAAAGAAAGGATAGTTCTCCTGCCGCCACACCTGCATGTTTCATATGCAATCAGGTCAAACTTTTCCTGAAGCAGTCTCAAAGTCGAGGGTTTTTTTGTTTGTTTTGGGTTTGGTTGTTGTTGTTTGGGGGAGTATTTTGGTTTTGGGGTTGTTGTGGGGGGGTTGTTTTTAAATAAGAATAGTGAAATTGTGATTCTTATTCAGTTTCAGGTTTGGACACCTTTGAGATTATCTTTTCAAAATTCTTCATGAAAACCAGTGGCTGAAAACCTATTTTACAATAATAGCAGAAATTTTCAGTCAAATTATTAACAGAAAAAAAGAAAAAAAAATTAGCATAAGGTTCTTTATAAAGTGCAAGCGGGCAACTCCATGAAGTAAATAATGAAAAAGCCCTGTAGAGTTTCAGAGACAAAAATGTCCTTCAGCTTTGTCATCTTATTTTTAAGAGAGTGATAAATGGACTGCAATCCATGTAGCAAATTCCTTCGCCTTATTGTAAGAACCGAAAAAAAAATAAATCTATTTTTCTAACTTCTTGAAAGAGCACGCCAATATGTGCGGTCTTTCACAAGTAGCCTTTTCATAAAATAAATTATGCAGCTGACTTCCTGAACAAATGTATCAATGTTAAAAATGTATAAGGATGAAATAGAATCACTTCTGCTAATCTAACTGAAGCCTGAATTAAAAAGACTTGTGTTTCAATGCATCTTTGTCAGTGATCTTTATTAAATATTGATACTATATCAGCTCCCAAAACCCAGCCCAGTATTTGAATATTCTTTAAGATAAAGTCTATCACTAGATAAATTCTAACACAACAGTCAGACTAGCTAGCCTATTCTCTGCAATGAGACTGCACAGAGAATTGTGGAGCATACAGCTGGAACTACATACTTTATACAACACAATTCAAGTGATTTCTTCTGTAGATAAAAGAAAAATAACGAACAAGCTTATTAAGATTCAAGAATAAATGTGTATGGTTTCTTTACTCATTTCAGCATATCTGACACTGTACTCAAAGATGTCTGGAATCATCTATGTGCACATGATAACAAACTCCATGCAGCCTAACCCTAGCAGTAATCACTTAGACTGTGAACCCAGTATTAATGAACTGTTTTATTTGCTTGGGTTTAATGTCATCTGTGGTGGTGTGCTCCCCCCCAACCTGACCTTTATTTCCTGTAATCCTGATCAAGTGATAACCACCAGTGACGGCCGTAATGGATGCATCCAACTCAAAGTGGATTCAGGGAAGACAGATAACACAATAGCCAAGGGCTAATTTGAGCAATGCACCCACCTAACCACAGTGCTGGTCAACATCCGACTCAAGCCAAATTTGGAAGAAACTAACATCTGTAGTTGGTATGCAAATATGACTATGAGTCAATTATCTTACTCCATAAATAGTGGACAGCCCAGGGCCCATTGAGCTCTCTTGCATGGCAGCGGGCTGCACACCAGGATCTCCCCTTGAGTAGGGATGCCTCTTAAGGTTACTCCTCGAGGTTGAGAGAGTCCTTGCTGCAACAGATTCTCATTAAGTGATTAATAGCATGCTAAATTGAAATCTTACCTAAGTGATATAAAGGATTGATCGCACATATATAATCCTTTAGGCATAAACCATTGACCAAGTCTGGGACTAGGAGTGGATCCAGCTGCACCGACTCCTCTCTGAGAAGGAGTTTAGAACGCAAGGGGGTCCTTTCTGAACCTCGTGACTCAACGGGAGGGTCTCCCTGACAGTTTTGTCTGACCCTGTCCTCTATGCAGTAAATATCAAGTGAACCTTGCCATTGAATCTTGTTAAACCACTGTCGCATTTACTATCAAGCTTTGTTAAGTCACTGTTTTATATCAATAAACATATTGCTACTTCTCTCTTAAGAGTGAAGTACGTCACTCCATCCGCGACGTCATCCTACCACAGCTATAATACTCCCCCTTATCAGCATAATATGATAGAGAAATCCACGCCATCCTTTTAAAACAGCTATCACTCCAAATGCTCTACTAATTAATGTATAATGAAGAATGCAAGCTATTAACTAAAGGCTAAACTCAACCGCAGAAAACTCAAACTTACTAGCTGAACATTATGGTGCATTTTGTATTCCTCCTCACTCTGGTGATATTGCTGGATCTTTTCATTATGCTTTGCGATACAGATCTCCTGTAGAGACATAAAATGTCATCTATAAAATATAAATTTAAAATATCAGTATACAGTGTATAATGTCACATTTAGCAAATGACACTAAGAATTAGAAAAATAAAAATTACAAAGCCTCAGACAAGCTAATTTAACCAAGCTAATTTATCTTACAATAAAACCATAAAATGGAAACAAACCCAAGACAAACCAACCCAAACCTATTACTTTTAACTGTCAAAAGAATACATACAAGTAACAGCTGCTTGAAAAGTTTATTCTACAATACTAGTACAAAAGTGGCAAGAAATACTGATTTGTCAAATACTTCATAAAACCTTTGTGCAACTCCATGTATTTGTATACATGGATAATAACTAACTCTCAAATATAGTATGTATTTCTGTTTAGGCAACTAGGCAGCTTCTCATTTACAAGTGTCAGTTCATCTTTTGCATCTACAATTTGCAAGCACAAACATTAATAAAGTTGTTACAATTTTATGCATACACAAGCAAGTTCCCATTATACCGAGTTCACGTCTGTAATGTCTGGTTTAAAAACAAGCATTTATTACATTGCCTGTGTATAAGAACAGGTTAAAAATAAAACAGGACATGTTACAATAGATGACAGGAAGAAGCAGGACACTCAAAGTTAAGGTAGATTATATAAAAAGAACTGAATTAAATATCAGTTGCAAAGAAAAGGCATGTGCAAGAATTTATAGTAGCGAAGAGACAGACAAGCTCATAGGACAGTACTGAGGGCCAGGAAATCAGACAGTATGGGCAATGAAATTAGGCCCGGTACAAGCACCGGACAGAACTAGAACAAGGTCAGATGTGCAGTTAGAAACAGGACTCATGGCTGTGTAAGAGAGGGCAGTGTTAGGAAACAGTTTGGAGCGTGACTGCAGCTAGAAGAACACCAAAGTGACAGGCTTTCCAGGCATCAGTCAGCTTGACTTACTGGGTGGAGCCAGACAGGAGCTTTGCTGTCACAAGCATTGCTTGGGGCAGCTGATGGAGTATCAGCCATCAAGCAAGATACTACAGTAGTGGCAGAAAGACACAAAAAACAAGGAGGGGAGGGATAAAAAAGCTCACAATTTTGGACACTGGGAACTGCAGAAAAAGCTACGTTCTCCTAAAAGGTATGGACATACTGTGATCAGGGTTCCTGTGTAAGAAAGAAATACCATGCTGTCTTGAATGTTTCTAAACAGTAAGACCATCAGTTTTGCTACTGTATACAGGTAACACTCCAACAAGAGCACAGGTTTCTGTAGAGATACTGTCCCAGGTTCATCAGAGGTGTGTGTGTATGTATATCTATACATATCTAAACTCTGCTGGGTTTTATGTATGTTTGTGGGTTTTTTTCCCCTGATGAAAAGAGTTTAATACAGCTGGAAAAGTTAATCCATTTCATTTGTAACTGCAAAAGTACAAACTACTTAATTTCTACATTTCAAAGACACAACAATAACTTTGGAATATTATTAGAGAATCTGAAAGACTTTTTGTAACACTACTACTGATTTACCTTTATAGTTTATTCTCTATTTATGTGTTAAGTTCGATTAAAAGAATATTTAAAGTAACAAGAAAGACTGTATGTTAGGTTTGGGTTGTTTTTTGTGGGCTTGTTTGGGGTTTTTTTTTTGTTTGTTTGTTTTTTACAGGTTAGCAAGACTAAAGAAATAAAAACAATATGTAAGATACTTTAATATGCAAAATACAGGAATATACTCTCATAAATACTTGGGGGCACACTTTTATGAAACATTTTTCTCTTTAGCATAAATATTTAAATCTTTCTGATTAAGAGCAATAATGAAAGATATTTTAAGCATGTAAAGAAAGAGGTTAAACCAGACCAAAACATATTTAGTGCTGAATTTCATAGAATCATTTAGGTTGGAAAAGACCTTTAAGATCATCGAGTCCAACCGTTAACCTAACACTACCAAGTCCCACTAAACCATGTCCCTAAGCACCACATCTACACGTCTTTTAAATACTTCCAGGGATGGTGACTCAACCACTTCCCTGGGCAGCCTGTTCCAATGCTTGACAACCCTTTCGGTGAAGAAATTTTTCCTAATATCCAATCTAAACCTCCCCTGGCACAACTTGAGGCTGTTTACTCTTGTCCTATTGCTTGGTAGTTGGGAGAAGAGACTGACACCCACCTCGCTACAACCTCCTTTCAGGTAGTTGTAGAGAGCAATAAGGTCTCCCCTCAGCCTCCTTTTCTCCAGGCTAAACAACCCCAGTTCCCTCAGCCGCTCCTCATAAGACTTGTGCTCTAGACCCTGCACCAGCTTTGTTGCTCTTCTTTGGATGTGCTCCAGCACCTCAATGTCTTCCTTGTAGTGAGGGGCCCAAAACTGAATACAGTATTTGAGGTGCAGCCTCACCAGTGGTGAGTACAGGAGGACAATTGCTTCCCTAGTCCTGCTGGCCACACTTTTTCTGATACAATACTTCTTTGTACTAATAAAGAAACAACCTACTTTAATGTAATTAAGTCTCTGTGACTTGAAATAATAAAAAAGACTAGGAGGGGCTGAAAACATGTTGCAGCACATCTGAATCATCATAACTAATTACAGAAATGGTCAAAAAAAACCCCACCAAAACCAAAATAGGTTGCAATCTCATAGGGACAAATACAGGGGTCTACGTGTAGACAAGATTAAGTGACTGCAAACAAAGGATGAATAAAAAATAGTTAGGTGGCAACATTAAAGAAAATGATATGGATGATTATGGCAGATGACAAGCTGAACATAAACCAACAATATCTCATACTCTGGCAAAAAAGAAAACATAATTGGGTGTATGAGCAGAAATACAGCCTGCCACACGTGAAGTAATCCATCCTTCTCAGCACTGAGAAAGCAAGAGCATTATGTCCAGTTAGAGCCACACATCAAGAAAGATTTTGATCAACTGTATACAATTCAGAGAGCGTCAAGAAGTAATGTTCATTTTCAGTCACCTGACTGATTTCTGTAGTATCAAATTGTACTTCTATTGAAAAGACAGAAAGGGAGAGCTAAGCAACCATTTCAACCCTCATCACTGGATACACTACCGTGTTTAAGACTAGTAATACATAATATAGGTAAGAGATCTGTATTAGTATTATATTTAACTATTTCCAGTGAGCCTTGCTTTCAGATTGAAAAGCATCTCAAGTAAAATGTTAGCTTCTCATTTAGTAAGCTCAGTATGTGCAGAGAGCATATTTTATTATAAGCATTCTATGTAGTTATGTCCTTATATTATTATTATAATAATACAGCATACCAAGTAACCCTATGTCAGCTGTCACTGCAACTAATTAACACCTGCTTTGGCATGGGCTATGCTTTAAACTGTGGGCTTGAAGAGTAGTAAAGGTGTGGGAGCAGCTCGGAACACCTGGCATTTGAATCAAGAGTGAACTTTAGAATTTGTTGTGCTGCAAGTTTGCCAAGTCTTTGAAGAACTAGTTTTACAAGGTCAGGTCGGAGGATTGCCTGGTGTGTGCCTGGGAAGATGTGACTGAGGACAGTCACGAGTTGATCAAACAACTGATATTATCTACATCCTGTTTGGCTGTATGCCCTTAGTTCTTTCCAGATCCTTGTGGAAACATATATAAGTCTGATCCTTTTGTGAAATAAACAGAATCTTGTACAGATATCTTGAGTGGTTAATCCAGTCTCCGCAAAAGGTGTCCTATTAAATGGACGCAACACGTGAGGAAGCTTCCTAGGTCAAAGCACACGTTATGAACATGCCCCAAACAGTTTCACTGACCGGTTGCTTCTCCCAGCCTGCTCATGATAAGGAATACTTTTCCTGGATGTAAAATAATTAGATTTCTTCATAACTCTGTTTTTTCAAAGATATTTTTCTAGATGCCTTCTACATTTTTTTTTTACCTTGACTCTTTTTGCTATAAATTTAGCTCCCTAATAAAACAGCTGTTTGTTTCATATGATAACCTAATTAATACTACTGTGCAGCCAGCAGGGGGTAGACTGGGATAACAGTAGACATATTGTGCATGAAAAATCCATAACTAGCTTTCAAGAAATAAGAAAAATAATGAGATTGCTATTAAAATCTTATTTTTTAATAACTAAGTCATCAACACAAAGGAACATCAGGAAATGATTGCTTAACAAATGCGAATAGGTTTGTATAAAAAAAAAAGAGAATAAAGAGTTTATGCTCATGTTAGTACAGTGAAAGAACATCAACTTCAGTAAAACCATGCATTTAAAAAACACTGGCTCAGTAACTCAGAATCACAACTGAAAGAGGTTTCTAACAAACCTTTAGCAAAAGTTTCTAAATAAAGGTTTGGTACAAATATTTGACAACGTTATTAAAAAATGAAAGCATCAACTGCAAAAACAGGGAAATAATTTCTAAAAAAAAATGAATAGAGACTATAGTCACAGAAGTTTATATTACATAAAATCTTATTCTACACACAGTAATCGATTCCCTTTCACTGCGTTATCTCCTCAACAGACAAGATTTTCAAATATCCAGATGATGAAACTACCTCCCCTGAAAAATAAAAACCAACAATAGAGAATTGTTTCCTACTGTTTTCTTAATCATGATATCTGCTGCTAGAAAGGAGGCAATCTCCTAAGGGAATCTTCAAGTTGCTAGGAGGAGGAGGAGGAGTAATGGTGGTGTCAGGAACACAATCTGAAAATCATTAAGCAGACTCTCATCTCAGTTCAGCAATAAATGTTTCTTAATTGAGAAAGACATAGACAGACTGACCTTCAGCAAGAGTTTTACCACATAGTATGTACTTTCCAAATCCAACCTAAAAAAAAAATCATTCTTTTCTCCACTTAGCGTTCAGTCATCGCTGCGCTCATTCTCACCATCTAGACTCCACTTTTCCATCCCATCTGGTTCTTTGTTCTGCGTGCTTAAAATAAACTGCAAACTCTATAAGAGTAAGAACCCTGTTTTCCTCACAGGTTTCTAAAGTACAACGATCCACATCAGGCACTGTAAGTAGTGTTCATTAACAATGTTTTGCAATATCACTAGAATGGTCACTCAAGATACAATGCTTCCATATGCTTGAATCAAAGTGTGATGGGTTGACCCTGGCTGGATGCCAGGTGCCCACCAAAGCCGTTCTATCACTCCCCCTCCTCAGCTGGACAGGGGAGAGAAAAATATAACAAAGAGCTTGCGGGTCGAGATAAGGACAGGAGAGATCACTCACCAATTACCGTCACGGGCAAAACAGACTCAGTTTGGGGAAAATTAACTCAATTTATTATGAATCAACCAGAGTAGGGTAATGAGAAATAAAACCAAATCTCAGAACACCTTCCCTCCACCCCTCCCTTCTTCCTGGGCGCAACTTCACTCCTGGATTTCTCTACCAAACCCCCCCAGCGGCACAGGGGGACAGGGATGGGGTTTACGGTCATCGCACGTTATTTTCTGCCGCTTCATCCTCCTCAGGGGCAGGACGCATCACACTCTTCCCCTGCTCCAGCGTGGGGTCCCACCCACGGGAGACAGTCCTCCACGAACTTCTCCAACGTGGGTCCTTCCCACGGGCTGCAGTTCTTCACAAACTGCTCCAGCATGGGTCCTTTCCACGGTGTGCAGTCCTTCAGGAGCACACTGCTCCAGCGTGGGTCCCCCACGGGGTCACAAGTCCTGCCAGAAAACCTGCTCTGTGGGCTCCTCTCTCCACAGATCTGCAGGTCCTGCCAGGACCCTGCTCCAGCGCGGGGTTCCCATGGGGTCACAGCCTCCTTCAGGAACCCACCTGCTCCGGCGTGGGGTCCTCCACGGGCTGCAGGTGGATATCTGCTCCACCGTGGACCTCCATGGGCTGCAGGGGGACAGCCTGCCTCACCATGGTCTTCACCACGGGCTGCAGGGGAATCTCCGCTCCGGCGCCTGGAGCATCTCCTCCCCCTCCTTCTTCACTGACCTTGGTGTCCACAGGGTTGTTTCTCTTACATGTTCTCACTCCTCTCTCTGGCGGCTGTTTCTCTCTGTCCCAACTTTTTTTCCTTCTTAAAAATGTTATATCACAGAGGCATTACCACTATCGCTGATTGGCTCGGCCTTGGCCGGTGGCGGGTCCATCTTAGAGGTGGCTGGTATGGGCTCTCTCGAACACAGGGGAAGCTTCCAGCAGCTTCTTACAGAAGCCACCCCCGTAACCCCCCCCCCCGCTACCAAAACCTTGCCACACAAAACCAATACACAAAGACACAAGAATCTTGATTTTTCAGGTAATTACTAATAAGCTGTATTGGGTTTGAGTGGCAAGGTTTTGGTAGAAAGAGGGCTACAGGGGTGGCTGCTGTGAGAAGATTCCAGAAGCTCTCCCCATGTCCGATAGAGCCAATGCCAGCCAGCTCCAAGACGGACCCACCGCTGGCCAAGTCTGAGCCAGTCAGAATGAGTTACTAAAATGAAAAAAAAAAAAAAAAGTTACAAGGATAATTAAGCTCGAATACAAATATCAGTATTTAGTCAAGATTGCCTATGCCTTCTGTAATTACTTTATTTAACATTTTTAGAGTTTTTCTGTATTAGGTATATGTGTTTTGATTTGTGGGGAAGTTGTTTTAGTTTGTTTTTTAAGAATTTGGTTTTTTTAATAAGTATTTTTTTTTAATCAGTTTAAGTTTGTTTGTTTTCAGAATGAGATTAGGAGGAAATGAATTGCTTTGCCTACAATCTTTGAGAACAGTGTTTAGTGTCCTCTTCTTTTGGAGCAAGACATAAAAAATGGAAGATGTATCATCTGGGTGTTAAATTTCTGCTGTTGCTGTGAAACTTTAGGCAAGAGACAAGCCTACAGGAGGGAAGGGAGAAACAAATACCAAATTCTGTGTGCTCAGCAGAGGCTTATTAGAGTAGGACAGCTGAATTCTTTGCAGATTCCTTCTTTGAAAAAAAAAACAGAACAAAAGTTCATAACAAAGTTAAAGCATTTAGAAGCTTGAAAATGCAGATTAGTGTTGTCCATGATAGAAGTCTTTTTTTTCTTTTTATCTTTTAACTTGATTGTATGCTAGATTTTCAGGTGTATTTTGCCTCATTTAGTGTGAAGGATGGATCATTTAGTATGGGTGAGGAATCAAAGCTGTACTGTGAAGCACTTACTTAAATATTGCTGAATTTGGAAAACCTAATGAAAAAGGTAGAAGACTATGGAAGGAGAAAAGGATGGCTTATTATGAAGTGGAACACAACTCTGGAGAACTGACTTTTGCCAAAATTTGTATTTAATTATGTATTAGTCATCTGACCCTAGAACAATGCATTCAGCAGTGATGTTTCTCTTTTTTTGGGGGCTCACAGCTTCAGAAACCTAGTTTTGTTTGTAGAAATGCTTAATATTTGTAAGTGCTGCTCAAATCCATGCGGACCTCCTTCTAAACGTGGCAAAATGCTTACCAGATATCATGCGTTCTTGAAAAAAGTGGACATTGCAAACACAACAGTGTTTGGGACCTACTTTTTTGTTTTTTAAATAATATGGGAATAATCCTGCTCGCCCCATGGCCTTTGGGGGACACACAAGTAAAAGCCAATTTGTAATGAACTGTATTATCAAATTGAGAAATGCTCACCAAAGAAGCAATTCTGTACTCGGTTCAAGATTAAAATGTAAGATACGCTTACTAGACATATTCTGTATGTCTAGTATGACCGTATTTTGTATGGTAAGTGTGAAAAGTTGTATTGATAAGCCAGCCAAACACTCAGAACTATAATTATGTTCATGGAATGCTAGAGAAGGTATAATAAAGGAATTGAAGACAGTATTGTAATTTATATACACTTAAAAGCTGTGCTGAATTTGTATAGGCATTTTTAAATGTCACTATTTCTGGACTGTTGCTGTTTTAGATGTAATAATATGTAAAGACATTCAACCAGTGAGTTTTAGCATGTTAATTTCACTGTTTGGATTACTGGTCCATTTCTTCTGATTTCAGACTCTTGGCTGTAACACAGGCATCAGGCAAGTGAAGCTCGATATTCAAATGCTGTATTATATGTTTTGGGCTATCTGTGTATTTCCCCCAAAATTCTGAAGACAAGTATAAACTTAAAACCGGAGTGCAAACAATATTTATAGATTATTTTATCTAGCATTTTGAATTCTAAATGGATTTTAAGATGCTCTTTTTGCTAGAAATCAGACTTCTAATGAACTAAAAAAAGCTGTAATATTTTTGATCTTAAAAATATTTCACATTTATACCCACAAATTTTTCATTTATCAAAAGGGATCATTTCCCTGTGAAAATTTAGCAATTTTTTTGTATGTTAAGAATATACATTGCCACAGCAGAAAAGTGGGAAGTAGTAGGCATCAGTAGCTGGAAAACCAAAGGTGAAATACTTCTCCCAAAATTTGGAAGAAGCAGAGCTAGCTACCTGTGCTCTGGTGCCTTTGATTTCAGATAGTTAAATCTTATTTTTTTCAGATCCTCCATATATAGTGCAGTCTTCTTCTGAAAGTATGGAGGGGAGGGACCGGTTCTAGTGGTTGATATTTGGCTATAGAACTTACTGACAGATTAATAGGATCAAGCCTTAGCCCTTTAAGACCAAGATATAAAGTAGTCTTTGATACAGGTTACCAAATCTGGTTATTTAAAAAAAAAAAATCTTTCAGAAGAATAACTTCATGTGCAAAAAAACCAAAGCCTTTTACGTATGTACAGTTGTATCCACTGGCCTTCACAGAGAGAAAGAAACTACCTTCTTAATTTGTATTTTTATGGTCTTATAATTGTGGACCAGTACTTCACAGTCATGGTGAGTAGGCACTGTGTTTGATCAAACCCCAGGTGAAATCAATGGGAGGCTTTCTTTTGTTCATGCTTTTTTTCCTTTTTTTTTTTCTTTTTTCTTTTTTTTTAAATGTGCTTGGTATTAGACTATAGATAAAATGTAAGATAAATTGTTTTATAACCTACACATAGATGCCAGCAAAACTTTGACACAAGCATTCTTGAAGGTCTGAGTTGGACTGGATTTGCTTAACTGAGCACTGATAATATCTTGATACAGGTGAGAGACTACAGTCATCATTACCTCTCAATTCATCTTCAGGAAATGAGAACATTAAAATGTAGTTATACATTAAATATATTTAAAAGCACTCTTAGTTTCATTGCATACATATTTATTATCTTCACTGACATGTTAATTCACTTGAGCATGAGGGGGTTTTAAGGACTTTAAATATACTAATGTTGAGGTCTAGCACTAGAAATAAGAGAGCAGCATATAGCTTAATAATTCATTTTTTTGAAATTGTAGAATGCTTTATTAGTCTATGTTGTGCTTCTCTTTCAAGCTCCTTTAAGCAGATACTAGTGTAGTTAAAAATCTAACTGTGGCTCAAACGTCTATAGATTTATTTGTTGGTTTAATACTTGGTGGTGAAGTGCAGTAGTGAACCTTATAGCTAATTTGACTTTGATTTGTGTAAAATTAAATACTTTGAAATAAATTATGTTGCACTGAATGTTTTAACTTTTGGTTTAAAAAAAATGTTTTTGCAAAGTATGAAACAAGTTCAAAGGAAAATGTAAGTTTAGCGATGAGGATAGCTAGCAAAATAGAGAGAATTACTTAAAAAATACTTAGAGAAATACTTGGGGGAAAAAAAATCTCTCAGAGTCAACTGAAGATGTGTTTGGGAAGGGAGTGGGCATCAGTGCTTCATACTCTTAATTTGTAGTCTTGCTCCCATACATCAAATGGATAAGTTCTGTATTACTAAATCCATGTTTTTATCATTGGCTCTAGAATAACTGATGTCTTAGTGAGCTGGTTTATGAACTGTGCGGGGTTTTTTGTTTTGTTTTTTTTAAGTCTCATAATATTTTTGAGTGCATGGTGGTCTTGCAGTGAAAAACATGAAAACAAAGCTATATAAAGTGCATTGGAGGACACTAAAGCAAGCACTGATTTAAAATGTATAGATTACTTGGCATGGCAATCAGCTCAACTTCATTCCTAAGTTTCTTTTGGTATATCTGTAGCTGAAGATGTGTCCTCACATCATCAGAAATCATAGATAAGCTTGGCTTTTGAAAAACCCATAGAGCAGGGAATAAATGGTAATCTAAGTTTATGCAAAATGGCTAGATTTGCAAATGAAGGTAATAAACTTTGTTGAAACTATTGTTTTCTTGTTTGAGGAACTGGTATAATATGCTGAATTATGCTGTGATAGTCTTTATAGTCTCAAAGTCTGTTTAGGAAGGGCTGTATGCCAGTTTCTGTTTACATCCTAAACTATAAATCCTGCAGATTTTTTATATAGCTTTTCTTTATGTGAACTCATGCCAAAATGTTTTGCTGACTTAAAGTCAGGATTTTATGGGCTTTCTGAAAAAAATAGTGCTCTAAACAGGCGATCTGATGGAAGGCAGGCTGGTAGTCTGAGTCAGTGAGGAACCTGAACTCTTGGTATGAGATTGCTAACTACAAAACTGTGGCATGTATCTGATCACTTAAATCTGCCTATCTGCAAGGTGAATGGAGTACAAAACTGCTCTGGATGTTCAACTGTAAAACTGACCAACAAGACTTGTAGAAAAATCTCATTATGTTTGAATGCCAAAAGTTTTGGTTGTGTTTTGTTGGGTTTTTTTAAAGTTCCCTCACAAAAGGCTGGGCTGGATAACAAACAAAATGGCAGGTGAAATTGTCAATAAATGTAATGCATGTGCAGAAAGGTGATGACAACCTCCAACAGTAAAACTTAACAAAATCCTATAGTTGCAGGCCTGTTTCTCATGTCTTCTCACAGTAAGCTTACTTTACTCTCTTCAAAGTTCAACATAACAATCTGAACTTTTCCAGAGAAGAATGTTTCTGTGCTCCAGTAGAAGAGTCTTGCCTCTCTGATTCATTCTCACTTGCTCACAGGCTAGACTAGGGACCTCCCTTCAGTTTGTTTCCTCTGAAGAACTCATTGGTTTTCTTTTGGAAATATATCCATACAGTGTAGAACAATGTTCTTTTATGTTCTGTTGCTCTGAAGCAATAGCCGATGGAAATAGATGTTTACCTGATGTATTGAAGTTAATGGCTTCTGCTGTTTCTTCCTCTTCTTGTGTGCTTTCCAACAACCACCTTTTGTGAAAGCTGTCATAATTTTCTTAGTTTCAAAGCATTATCTGAAGTAAAGCTTGCAAAACATGAAAGTCTTCAAAAGTGAGTCTCATCTTCACACACACAAAAAAGAATTTTATCTTAGCCAATTTTACCACGAGGCTTGGTTTCTTCTCAAAGAGAATATAGGGTTTTTTTTAGGAAGAATTAGCTGGAATGGGCTTTTTGAGAAAATGATGACTAGAAGGGAAACTATATTTGGCTATGTGATCTAGTTGTGAGATGAGAAGTTTTCCTGTTAGACCACACTTTCTTCAGAAATTCAAGTCTAAACGAGGAACTTACAGACCAAAAGGCGAGTTTGAGAAAATGCTAGGGAACCAAAAAGCCTTTTAGGTTAGAAAAAACTTCAACTATATCAGAGATTCTTAATTTTTAACTAAAATAATTTTTTTACTGAATTGAAAGCAGATACATATTGTATTGGGTTTGCATGGCAAGGTTTTGGTAGCTGGGTGGCTTCTGTGAGAAGACGCCAGAAGCTTCCCCCATGTCCGATAGAGCCAGTGCCAGCCAGCTCCAAGAAGGACCCACTGCTGGCCAAGGCTGAGCCAATCAGTGACGGTGGTAGTGCCTCTGGGATAACATATTTAAGAAGGGGAAAAAACTGCTGCGCAACAGCAGCCGGAAGAGAGGAGTGAGAATATGTGAGAGAAACAGCCCTGCAGACACCCAGGTCAGTGAAGGAGGGGGAGGAGATGCTCCAGGCACCAGAGCAGAGATTCCCCTGCAGCCTGTGGTGAAGACCATGGTGAGGCAGGCTGTCCCCCTGCAGCCCATGGAGGTCCATGGTGGAGCAGATATCCACCTGCAGCCTGGGGAGGACCCCACGCCGGAGCAGGTGGATACGCCCAAAGGAGGCTGTGACCCTGTGGAGAGCCTGCACTGGAGAAGGCTCCTGGCAGGACCTGGGACCCCATGGAGAGAGAGGAGCCCACGCTGGAGCAGTCCATTCCTGAAGGACTGCACCCCGTGGAAAGGACCCACACTGGAGCAGTTCGTGAAGATCTGTAGCCCGTGGGGAGGAGTCACGTTGGAGAAGTTCATGGAGGACTGTCTCCCATGGGAGGGACCCCACGCTGGAGCAGGGGAAGAGCGTGAGGAGTCCTCCCCCTGAGGAGGAAGGAGCGGCAGAGACAACATGTGATGAACTGACCACAACACCCCAGTCCCCGTCCCCCTGCACCGCTCAGGGGGAGGAGGTAGAGAAATCAGGAGTGAAGTTGAGCCTAGGAAGAGGGGAGGGGTGGGGGAAGGTGATTTGTTCTTATTTCTCATTATCCTACTCTGATTTGATTGGTAATAAATTAAATTAATTTTCCCCAATTCGAGCCGGGTTTGCCTGTGATGGTAATTGGCGAGTGATCTCTCCCTGTCCTTATCTTGACCCACGAGCCTGTCATTATATTTTCTCTCCCCTGTCCAGCTGAGGGAGGGAGTGATAGAGTGGCTTTGGTGGGCACCTGGCATCCAGCCAGGGTCAACCCACCATGCGTATGTTTAAAAGAAACATCATTTAGATCACAACACTTCTTAGTTTTTCTTTCCTCACTCTGTCCATTTAAATTCTCTGGTGCCTTTTTTTAGTCATATCTAACGTGGTCAATAGTCATTCTAATAATATGTTTCTGTTTAGTTTATAAAATGACCTGTGCTCTTTTATGGACTATAAAAATGAAAGATGCTGGCATCATAAAGGTATGCAGTGAGCAAACTGAAGCATAAACATGTTATGCATGCATTGCAAATTGTAATGGAATGCAGAAGCACATAAGAACTTCCTTTAATTCCCTAATGAGAGTTATTGTCTTCACATATTGTCCTGGTTTCAGCTGGGATAGTGTTATGTTTTGGGTTCAGTATGAGAAGAATGTTGATAACACACTGATGTTTTCAGTTGTTGTTAAGCAGCGTTTAGACTAAGTCAAGGATTTTTTCAGCTTCTCATGCCCAGCCAGCAAGAAGGCTGGAGGGGCACAAGAAGTTGGGAGGGCACACAGCCAGGACAGCTGACCCAAACCGGCCAAAGGGATATTCCACACCATGTGATGTCATGCCTAGTATATAAACTGGGGGGAGTTGGCCTGGAGGGGGCAGATTGCTGCTCGGGAACTAACGGGGCATCGGTCGGCGAGTGGTGAGCAATTGCATTGTGCATCACTTGTTTTGTATATTCCAATCCTTTTATTATTATTATTGTCATTTTATTATTGTTAATATTACCATTATTAGTTTCTTCCTTTCTGTTCTATTAAACTGTTCTTATCTCAACCCACGAGTTTTACCTTTTTCCTTCCGATTCTCTCCACCATCCCACTGGGTGGGGGGAGTAAGTGAGTGGCTGCGTGGTGCTTAGTTGCTGGCTGGGGTTAAACCACGACACATATATATTTATTACAGGTGATTATTTATTGAAGAGAATATAGGAAACAAAGTCTTCAATACTCATGAGCCTGTTCATGTTGCTATTTAATGGTCCATGTGTGTTTCCCTTTTCCTCTTTAAATTCTCAGCTAGGATAAACTGTAGGTTTGAGAGAGTGGTCTCTTCCTCCATTTCATGGAGGTGTTGTAGGTGGGGAGGTAAGCTGCTGTACGTTCTTCATAAGCTGCAACCTTCAGAGGCGGGTTCTCTCTCTTTCCTCCCCAACTTTTCTCCTTATTACAGCTGTGGTCTTAATTAAACTACCATTTTTTTTCCACGGGCTTACTTTCTAGTTCCTATGATAAGATACAACTCTACATAATTTATATGTCCTATATAAATATACCCAAATTATATTATTTAAATTGAATATTATGATTTAATATATATTTGCTGCAGTGGCACTGTACTGGGCTAAGCAGAATCCACTGTCAAGGAAGGATAGGGGGACCGTGTATATTTTACCACTATGTCTCAGTTGTTCATCTCTGTTTTTCTCTGGTGATTGTCTGTCCTGCCCTGTAAGGATGACGGGCATAAATTTCATTAATGACTGAGAGATTATAATAATTTTCTAGGTAGGTTGCACTTGAAAACTGATAATTCTTCTCTCAAGTGATTGGTAATTGTCAGTATTTACATTCACAGTATGGCTATCTGTTTTTTCTGGGATTTTTTCCCCCCATGTTTCCCCAGAGTGTGCCAGGAGCATGGCCAAAAGTGGCTGTTTGCATGCCCTCTATCTTTTTTTTAATCACAGTTATTGAGCTTAGATTATAAAGAATGATATTAATTACCTTTGGAAAGGTTGCTAGCAGTATTTTCTTTTACACTGGTTTTGGTTGTTTTGTGTTTTTATAACTCAATTTTTCTTTGTTACATTTCTTGATGGAGAAATTGAATCAGGTGGAATGCACTGGCTGGATGGGAAGAGATTGCTTTTCCCCTGGGGAACACTGGAGCACGTTCAGGTCAATGGAGAGGCTGTCAGAGGCCACAGAGCGTGTATGTCAGGCAAGCCCAGAAAATGAAGCCTTGAGCTTGGGCAGGAACACCACTTTGGTACCTTGGAAGCGGCAATCTCTATTCTTTTCTATTAGGTCAATGACTTTCTGAGGGGTTTGCAACTTCCAAGGTACCAAAGTAGTTTGCTGCCACTCAGAAAGTCATTGACCTAATAGAAACAAAGATGGGAAGCAAGGACCTGCCTTTAAGGACATAAGCTTAGTAGGGCTCCGTGTTATTCAGCAGCATTAAGAGCAGCTACAGTAAATACCTCTAACATAAATACCCATCAAAATGGCTACGTTCTTTTCTCCCCAACAAGTGTTGCAAAATGGCACACAACAACTGGCTTTGCCTATTCTTTTTGCTCAAATTAAAATCTTTGATTGCCTCGTTGAAATACATGTTATACTAGCATGTACTTTCCATATGAAAGTATTCTGAGTAGTTAATAGAAACAAGTTTATTTGGTGACTTCTAAGTAATTAAAGGTTCCTTTAAAGCTAAAAGGTAAACTGAATCTTAAATATATAGATTTAATAATACATGGTATTGTACTTGGTACTCTGTAAAACAACTTTTAGTAAGTAGCAAATATAATCCATGAAAATTCTGAGACTTGGAAGTTGTATCTTGTCATAGTTTCAGCCCAGCCAGTAACAAAGGACCACGCAGCCGCTCGCTCACTCCTCCTGTCCCCCTCCGGTGGGATGGGGAGGAGACAGTGGAGAGAAAAGAAAAAAAAAAACCTGGAACCTCGAGGGTTGAGATAAAGGCAGTTTACTGGGACAACACAAAGAAAAAAAAAAGGTTACAACAACAACGGTACTAATGAAAGAGTATACAAAAAGAGTGATGCACAGTGCAACTGCTCACCACCCGGAACCCGATGCTCCGCCACTTCCCCCACCGAAAGTTGAGAGAGCTCCCCCTGGCCCGCTCCCCATTTATATACTGAGCATGATGGCACATGGTATGGAATAGCTCCTTGGCTAGTTCAGGTCAGCTGCCCCGGCTATGCCCCCCACCTCCCAGGTTCCTGTAAAAATTAACTCTATCCCAGCTGAACCCAGGACATTATCCACCCCTTATTCTATACCATCTACATCATGCCCAGATCTTACATTTTTCCAATCAACCACTACCACTTTCCTTGTCTTATATATAAGTATATGGACACCGTCCTACCATACACACACACACACAAATAGTATTCCCTTAATCGATGGGCTATCCCTCTAATGTGTCCATCGATTTTATTTAGTCCATGACTTTGGGGCTCCATCTGTTGTAACAGTTCTTCAGGATAGGAGAGATGTTGTGTGATGTTGGGTGGTTGTATGCTGCCTCTGGAACTTGTGGCTAGTACATTTGGTGCAACTCACGCCCTTGGTCTGCAGGTCGAAGATGTTGATCTTGAGGAAATTGCTGGGTGCCAGTTCAAGTTCTATCACTGTTGTACTTGGCTCAGTTTCAAAGTCCATCCTGCAGTCATTTGGGTAATTCTTACAGTAATGCCATTGATATGGCATATAGACACTATAGATACAATGACATGCATTGGCAGGTTATTTAGCAGTTAAATATCATACAGCCCAATTCACTGGCTATTCTCTCCCAAAATCAAATCTCCCTGAGGTACACATCGAACTTCCCCATTCTTCTGCATCACCCACCAGGTGTACCCAGGTCCCTGAGCAAAAACAACCCCTTGAATGGGTTTGCCTCTGCTTGAGGGAGGACTAACCCAGACTGTCTTTCCTAACATACTCTTCATGTGCACTACAGGGACTTTATCCCCTTCTACAGTATGTGGAAGTCTTGGTTGGGCGGGGCCAGCCTGATTGGCAGATCCTCTAGTATTAACCAACCAGGTGGCTTCTGCTAAATGTGTATCCCAATGTTTGAAAGTTCCACCCCCCATTGCTCTCAATGTAGTTTTCAGCAGTCCATTGTATTGTTCGATTTTTCCGGAGGCCGGTGCGTGATAAGGGATGTGATATACCCACTCAATGCCATGTTCTTTGGCCCAGGTGTCTATGAGGTTGTTTCGGAAGTGAGTCCCATTGTCCGACTCGATTCTTTCTGGGGTGCCGTGTTGCCATAAAATTTTCTCTTTAAGGCCCAGGACAGTGTTCTGGGCAGTGGCATGGGACACAGGGTATGTTTCCAGCCATCCAGTGGTTGCTTCCACCATTGTAAGCACATGGCACTTGCCTTGGCGGGTTCGTGGGAGTGTGATATAGTCAATCTGCCAGGCCTCCCACTGTTTATATTTCAGCCATCGCCCCCCATGCGACAGGGGTTTTTGCCGCTTGGCTTGCTTAATTGCAGCACATGTTTCACATTCATGGATAACCTGCGCTGTAGCGTTCACCGCATATCAAGGTGCCGCGATTAGATCACTGGTCGGCCCGGACCAGGGAAAGAGACAGATAGCACACACAGTGTGAGCGCCAACTTCCGCCTTTTATTGCGCAGTCAATTCCTTTTATACTAACAAGGGTAGGTGGGATTACAGACACATCATAAGGCTGCGACTAACCCTCTAACTTTCCGTGACATCGCGAGATCTTCCGAACGCCGAACCCTACACTGCGCGATAGTGTCCATGGTCAAGTCCACCCCTCGATCACGAGCCCATCTATATATGTTGCATCTCTTCCCTGATGGCTTGAGGTATCATGGGCTCACTGAGCCATAAATAGCTCACCCCTATGTTGCCACTGCAGGTCCACCTGAGACACTTCAATCTTGGCAGCCTGATCTGCCTGTTGGTTTGTTTTGATGTTCTTCAGTGGACCGACTCTTGGGTACATGAGCATCTACGTGACGTACTTTTACAACCAGATTCTCTAGCCGGGACGCAATACCTTGCCACAGTGTGGCAGCCCAAATGGGTTTACCTCTGCGCTGCCAGTTGCTCTGCTTCCATTGCTGTAACCACCCCCACAGGGCATTTGCCACCATCCATGAGTCAGTATAGAGACAGAGCACTGGCCAATTTTCTCTTTCAGCAATGTCTAACGCTAGCTGGATGGCTTTCACCTCTGCAAACTGACTTGATTCACCTTCTCCTTCAGCAGTCTCTGCAACTTGTCGTGTAGGACTCCATACAGCAGCCTTCCACATCCGATGCTTTCCCACAATGCAACAGGACCCATCAGTGAACAGGGCATATTGCCTCTCATTTTCTGACAGTTTATTATACAATGGGGCCTCTTCAGCCCGTGGCACCTCCTCCTCTGGCGACATTCCAAAATCTTTGCCTTCTGGCCAGTCCATGATCACTTCCACAATTCCTGGGCGACTGGGGTTTCCTATGCGAGCTCGTTGTGTGATCATTGCGGCCCACTTACTCCATGTGGCATCAGTTGTATGATGTGTAGAGGAGACTTTCCCTTTGAACATCCAGCCCAGCACTGGCAGTCAGGGTGCTAAGAGGAGCTGTGTTTCAGTACCAGCCACTTCTGAGGCAGCTCGAACTCCTTCATATGCTGCCAATATCTCTTTTTCAGTTGGAACATAGCGAGCCTCGGATCCTCTGTATCCCCAACTCCAAAACCCCAGGGGTTGGCCTCAGGTCTCCCCAGGTGCTTTCTGCCAGAGGCTCCAGGTAGGGCCATTCTCCCCAGCTGCAGTGTAGAGCACATTTTTAACATCTTGTCCTGTCCGGACTGGCCCAAGAGCTACTGCATGAACAATCTCCCGCTTAATTTGTTCAAAGGCTTGTCGTTGCTCAGGCCCCCATTTAAAATCATTCTTCTTCCGGGTAACTTGGTAGAGAGGACTTACAATTTGACTGTAATTAGGAATATGCATTCTCCAAAAGCCCACAACACCTAAGAAAGCCTGTTTCCTTTTTATTAGTCGGTGAAGACATAGCTGCTATTTTGTTGATCACGTCCGCAGGGATCTGACGACGCCCGTCTTGCCATTTTACTCCTAAGAACTGGATCTCCCGTGCAGGTCCCTTGACCTTACTTTCATTTATGGCAAAACCAGCCTTCAAAAGGATTTGGATTATTTTCTTCCCTTTCTCAAAAACCTCTTCTCCTGTGTTGCCCCATACGATGATGTCATCAATGTATTGCAGGTGCTCTGGAGCTTCACCTTTTTCTAGTGCAGTCTGGATCAGTCCATGGCAAATAGTGGGGCTGTGTTTCCACCCCTGGGGCAGTCGATTCCAGGTGTACTGGACGCCCCTCCAAGTGAAAGCAAACTGTGGCCTGAACTCCGCTGCCAAAGGAATAGAGAAAAATGCATTAGCAATGTCATTTGTGGCATACCACTTGGCTGCCTTTGATTCCAGTTCATATTGAAGTTCTAACATATCTGGCACAGCAGCGCTCAGTGGTGGCATGACTTCATTCAGCCCACGATAATCTACTGTTAGTCTCCATTCCCCATTAGATTTCCGCACGGGCCATATGGGACTATTAAAGGGTGAATGAGTCTTGCTGATCACTCCTTGGCTCTCCAATTGGCAAAGCAGCTTATGGATGGGGATCAGGGAGTCTCGGTTGGTGCGATATTGCTGCCGGTGCACCGTTGTGGTAGCAATTGGCACCTGTTGTTCTTCAACCTTCAGCAACCCCACAAACGAGGGGTCTTGGGAGAGACCAGGCAGGGTAGACAGCTGTTCAATCTCCTCCGTCTCCAGTGCAGCTATACCAAAGGCCCAACGGTACCCTTTTGGGTCCTTGAAATACCCCCTCCTGAGATAATCTATACCAAGGATGCACGGGGCCTCTGGGCCAGTCACAATGGGGTGTTTATGCCATTCATTCCCGGTTAGACTCATTTCAGCTTCTAATACAGTTAGCTCTTGGGATCCCCCTGTCACACCAGAGATACAGATGGGTTCTGCCCCTTTATAACTTGATGGCATTAGGGTACATTGTGCACCAGTGTCTACTAGAGCCTTATATTCCTGTGGGTCTGATGTGCCAGGCCATCAAATCCACACTGTCCAGTAGACTCAGTTGTCCCTCTCCTCCACCTGGCTGGAGGCAGGGCCCCTCTAATCCTGGTTAGAATGTCCGTTACTCACTTTTTGCACACGTGAATCAGAAGTCCCTTCAAGAGGATCAGAAATGAGATCAGCCCTTCTACTGCGTCTGGGGGACTGCTCACGGGAAACTGGAGCAGCAGTTTTCCAAGAAGACTCCTCTTTTCTGGTTGCTTTTTCTCGCAACTCCTGTACCTGTGCATCCAGGACTGAGGTAGGTTTTCCATCCCACTTCCTCATGTCCTCCCCATGGTCATGCAGGTAAAACCATAGGTTAGCCTGTCGTGTGTACTTTCTCTCTCCTCTCTCTTGGGCAGAGGAATGCTCACGCCCAATAACTGCAATGCAGGCCTGTACAGGTGAGGAGGAGGACATATCCACTCTGAATTGCTGGAACTCTTGGGACAATTCCTCTACAGCCAAGACACAGGCCCATAGGGAGGAAGAGAGACTTCCTTCATATTGCCGGAGTTGGACAGCCAATTCATCCACCGTTTGTCCATAGCCTTCTTTCCAGGACGTTACTGCCAATGAGTTGGCATAGGTTGGTGGTGCACTTTGTAGAAACTTCCGCCACATCGGTTGTGTGCATTGGACTTCATCTGGATCTGTGGGTGAGTGCCCATTTTCTGGATCATTATAAATCACCTCCAGCATGGCTAATTCCCTCAGGTACTGGATACCTCTCTCCATGGTGGTCCACTTGCCTTGGTGACATGTAACTTCATCCTTGAAGGGGTATCTTTCCTTTACACCTGAGAGAAGTCGCCTCCAGAGGCTGAGGACTTGTGTTTTTCTCCCAATCGCCTTGTCGATGCCCCCTTCCCTAGACAGAGATCCCAACTGCTTGGCTTCCTTACCCTCTAATTCCACACTACTAGCCCCATTATCCCAGCATCAGAGCAGCCAGGTAACAATGTGCTCACCTGGGTGGCGGCTAAAATCTTTTCGCATGTCACGCAACTCACTCAGGGAAAGAGATCGGGTGATTATTTCAGGTTCTGCCTCTTCCTCCTGTTCTCGCGATGACCCTGGTTCATCTTCATCTCTCACTAAGCGAACTGATTTCTTTGTGTGTTTCTTTTTCTGTACAGGGGCGACTGATACTGGCACAGGTTGGTTCTCTGGTTTAGCTGCAGTCTCTATCACCGGGGTTGGGGTAGCCACGGTGCCTGTCGCCCTGTTTTCCATCTTTTCCCCCTTTTCCCCCTGAGGGTGCTGCCTAATATCAAGCAGTGTTTGGTAGATACTGGGCAGGGCCCAGCACAGTGCAGCGAGTTGTACGTCTCTGGAATAGCCACAGCATTTTTCTTTCAAATATTCTATCACTTCATGAGGGTTCTGTAGTTGTTTGGGAGTGAAATTCCAAGCCACTGGAGGTGAGAAGTTCTCTAGATACCCGCCCATATCCTCCCACATGCCATGCCACCCATGAATATCCAGCTT
Source organism: Haliaeetus albicilla (assembly GCF_947461875.1). NCBI lineage: Eukaryota > Metazoa > Chordata > Aves > Accipitriformes > Accipitridae > Haliaeetus > Haliaeetus albicilla. The sequence goes on along the minus strand of NC_091515.1, from coordinate 11,392,217 downwards.
TGGGACATATCTCTGGGTGGTACTCTTAAAAAGCCTTTTTGTAGCCCTAAACAAGACCTGAAACATAGTCAGGAGGCATAGCACTAACAGCACACTGGCTTGCGCATCCCAAGGATATTCAAAATTCTCAAAAGCTGTTGTAATTAGTCGGAAGGAGAGAAGGGAGGCAAACGGACGGGGGGAAGTATCCCCCCCTAACTTCCCCATGGATTGGGTGTAATTACCAATAAAATCCGACAGAAGGTGCCCAAAGTATGGAAATGATATCACTGCCTCATACAGATACCAGCTTAACCTCATGACCAGTGATGTAATCATTTCACAAGTCGACATTGCCCAGTACAGCAAAATGATAATCCCAGTCGCTCTCCCAGAGGTGAGAAACGTAACTACAGGCAATACATAGAGCATATAAGAACTTACAAAACGCCACCATGTAAACAAATGAATCAACATTGTGACTCACATCTATTTATCTAGTATAAGAAATGCGTATGACAAATTTGTTTCAACACACTCTGGCCAGATCTGTCGTTATCTCAACCCTTCGGGCCCCACGTTGGGCGCCAAAAAGGACTGTCGTGGTTTCAGCCCAGCCGGTAACAAAGGACCACGCAGCCGCTTGCTCGCTCACTCACTCCTCCCGCCCCCCTCCGGTGGGATAGGGAGGAGACAGAGGAGAGAAAAGAAAAAAAAAAACCTGGAACCTCGAGGGTTGAGATAAAGGCAGTTTACTGGGACAACACAAAAAGAAAAGGTTACAACAACAACAACGGTACTAATGAAAGAGTATACAAAAGGAGTGATGCACAGTGCAACTGCTCACCACCCGGAACCCGACGCTCCGCCACTTCCCCCACCGAAAGTCGAGAGAGCTCCCCCTGGCCGGCTCCCCATTTATATACTGAGCATGATGTCACATGGTATGGAATAGCTCCTTGGCTAGTTCAGGTCAGCTGCCCCGGCTATGCCCCCCACCTCCCAGGTTCCTGTAAAAATTAACTCTATCCCAGCTGAACCCAGGACATATCTGAAATGAAATATTTTGAAGTTTTATTAAATTTGCTAATTATGCTAGAAATTTGAAATTTAATAATACCTTCTTATTTCTGAGGTAGGCTTTCTTGGATGAAATACGTCCACGCCTTGCTTCCAGCTGGCGGATTTTTTGTTGTAACTTTTGCAACTCCTCTTTTTGCAAGTGTACAGATGTTGCCATATCCTCTTTTTCAAGCATGGCTTCCATACTTTCGTAAGTGTCATAATATACCACTTCATCTCTCTTCTCTGTTTTAAAAACATCAGCAATGAAAAAGTCAAATCAATAGTTTGTATTTGATTGACATTTTGTTTTGTTCAACAACCCTCCCCCACTGAGTTGCAAGATTTAACTTAGAAGAAGGCTATAAGTCCCTTCAGAAGAAAAGCAAAATCAAAAGGTCAGAGGAAAAGCACTAAAGAGCAAAGCACTGTAGGGCTTTAAAGTTTTTATGAAAAACAGAAATCAATACCAATGAAGCACAGCCTGGTATTCAGGTAAGCTCAGAGCATTAAAGAACAAATGCAACTGTAAATGTACAATTGTGTCTGTAGTCAAACTTGATCACAATGTCCACACATGTCTTTGGGTCTCTTAACTAATACAAGGGACCCATGATGTGCAGCAATATCCTCTGGTCTTCACTACAAAGTTCAGGATGTACAGGCTCTCTCAAGTCTTTGGCATGAGATTCTTCTGCCACAACCTACTATTAATTTCATGAAAGGGGAATTAGACAACAAAACACCAAAAATCCTCTCTTAAGAGGTTTTTGACCTCCCAGTCACTGCTACTGCTCAGAGACTGCAGTGGGAGGGTAACTTCAAGGCAATCCTTCAAAGCATTACAGGCCTGAAAAGGAGATCATTACTAATAGTTTTATCAACACTCATCATTTTTAGCCTCCTGAGTGAAGCATTCAGTATAACATTGACCTCATTTCTGAATGCTGCTTTCTCATCTCTTGCCAAGAAGGAAAGAGTGATGATTATAAATCCTTGGAGAATGTTGGGATGAAGAAGCAAGGGCCTCTTGTTCCTTATTTCACTGTGTCCTGGTTTTAGCTGGGATAGAGTTAATTTTCTTGCTAGTAGCTGGTATAGTGTTGTATTTTGGATTTAGTATGAGAATAATGTTGATAACACACTGATGGTTTCAGTTGTTGCTAAGTAGTGTTTAGTCTCAAGTCAAGGATTTTTCAGCTTCTCATGCCCAGCCAACAAGAAGGCTGGAGGAGCAGAAGAAGTTGGGAGGGGACGCAGCCAGGACAGCTGACCCAAACTGGACAAAGGAATATTCCATACCATATGATATCATGTCCAGTATATAAACTGGGGGAGTTGGCTGGGAGGGGCAGATCACTGCTCAGGGACTGGCTGGGCATTGGTCAGCAGGTATCAAGCAATTGCATTGTGCATCACTTGTCTTTCTTGGGTTATATTTCACTCTCTTTTTTTTATCTTCCTTTTCATTACTATTATTATTTCAATTTCAATTATTAATCTGTTCTTATCTCAACCCATGAGTTTTACTTGTTTTCGATTCTCTTCCCCATCCCACTGGCTGCATGGTGCTTAGTTGCTGGCTGGGGTTAAACTACAACATACTGGCATACCAAGTAGGATATTTTTGTAATACACCAAGAGGGATATGCATTAATGCTGGCTGAAACAGGTAGATACAGCTGGCATGACTGTCAAGTGTCTACTCCACAGTACCACCAAACCTTCTCATTTCACCTTCATCAATCAAATACCTTTCAGGAAGACTGTAGCTTCCTCCTGCTACTAGATTATTTGGGGAGAGGGGCAGGGTTTTCTTCAGAACACTGTCCACTTTAAAAGCTGTTGTCACTTTGTGTTATTTGTGTGTGTCGTGGTTTCAGCCCAGCCGGTAACAAAGGACCACGCAGCCGCTCGCTCACTCCTCCCGCCCCCTCCGGTGGGATGGGGAAGAGAATCAGAAAGGAGAAAGAAAAAAAAAACCACCACCAAAACACGGAGCCTCGTGGGTTGAGATAAGGACAATTTACTGGGACAACACAAAAAAAGAAGTTACAACAACAACAACGGTACTAATGAAAGAGTATACAAAACGAGTGATGCACAGTGCAACTGCTCACCACCCGGAACCCGACGCTCCGCCACTTCCACCACCAAAAGCTGAGAGCGCACCCCCCCAGCCCGCTCCCCATTTATATACTGAGCATAATGTCACATGATATGGAATAGCTCCTTGGCTAGTTCAGGTCAGCTGTCCTGGCTGTGCCCCCCCTCCCAGGTTCCTGTGAAAATTAACTCTATCCCAGCTGAACCCAGGACAGCGTGTAAGGTCTCCGCTGCAACCAAAATTCTGATTGTGTCATGCTAATTTCAGCTCACCACAGGATATGGCAGGACCAGAAAAGAAAGAACATTACTACATTAACCCTAAAATAAAAACTAATAGAAACAGACCTACTTGAGTCTTTACTTTAGTGCTCTGTTAAAAAAAACCATAAAATTTCATCCATTCATAAAACAGGCAAGTCATTAGAACCCACTTTGAGACATCAGTGAGTAAAAAAGAAAACTCGTGGCTAACAACTATATTTTGCTACACACTCATAAAATGAAAGAATTTACATGCAAATTTTGTTTTAGAACACTTTCATACAGAGTTAAAGATAGGAATTATACAAGTGAAACCCCAATAGCTCAGCTGCAAATGAATCAAATCTACCTAGTTCTAACATAATGCTAAATTATGTTTTACTGTTTGAAAAAAAAAAACAAAAACAAAAAAAAACCAAAACAAAAAACCCCCACAAACCTTGGCAACTCTATTGCAACCTCCATCAAACATTCCAAGAGTTTTCAACAAACAGCTTTTGAGCTTTTCAAATGCCTATAAATTTGGTAAGTGCTTAAGCTTCTGACGACTCCACCACTTACAATAAAACAATTAGAATGATTCCTCTTTAGATACGATCCACACCATTTACACTTGTTGAATCCACCCCCCAACCAAAGCAGGAACCAACTATTACATTCTCTGTTGATAGCAATGCATCCGCCACAAAAAACATCTTACAAGGATGTATGGATAGGATAAGACCCTTTAAAAGTCTAACCTAATAAATTCACATTTTGTGAATTACAGTGCAGGTATTTGGTTAATGGGTTAATGACAGTAAAAAATTATAAACAACAGTAGTAGTATGACAATCTATTATCATTTGATACTTTTCAGATCCAGTGTGCTGAATTTGCAAAAGAAAATGTTTTTCTTCTAGCTTATGACCTTGCAAATTCAAACTGGCCATCAAATCAAATTATGCTCTCAAAAAATTCTCAGTTGGGTCTTCATTAGTACTTCTGCAGATGTCCCTCAAATCAGGACAGAATCCAAAACTCTCCAAAATATCTCTGCAGAGCCAATACAGTCAAAGAGTAAAGAATAGCAACAGCCTCTAGAAGTCACTAAGATGCATGTATTTCAAATCATACAGATGTGTTCAATTAAAAGGCTATTACTTTACTGACTAATTACGCTTTAAAAAGGAAGCATAACAGAAGATGCAACAGACCATTCTTTTCTAATTGACTCCATAGGAAACAATGCATATTAAAAGATCACTATATTTTGGAGACGCTCTTATTCAGATTATCAGATTAGGTACAGAACAGTCTTGAAGAGATGTAGCCAATTCAGTGTCACATTCTTCACAAGATTAATTGTTATATTCCCCCTGCCTGAGTAAAGTCTGAAGAGGTAATTTCATCCCTTGAACAAAATACAATTTAGGAATTGTATTTTTCATTTTCTGTCCTATGAGATATAACCGAGAGTTGTTAAAAAAACCAGTAATTCCTTCTAACATTGACAGCTGCCTATAAAAAAAATCCTTTTAGATTTAATATTAAAGAATACTTTAATTTAAATTAACAAATTTAAAACAGCAAAGGAAGCCAGAACAGTGAACTATTTTGTTGTCATGGGGGAAGGAGAGGGTTGTTTAACTGACTGGGGGTTTTATTTTCAGTCAGGTTGGGGGTTTCTTTTGAGATTTCTGGAGAAAACATTAGTGACAAGTCATAATGACCTATGGTATTTTTACAGCAAGCTTAATCTCCAAGGGCCCTTAGGTTTTACTATTACTACATCAAAGAGAAAGGATTTTGATAGATATTTCTTAGCCTCCTGTTCAAGGGATTTCCTTTGGTCTGCAGGTAAGAAAACCATACAGTACCAAAATTAAATGTCTGATTTCCCAAGTACAAACAACTATCTATCAGTAAAGCACTAACTAGCTCTCCACAGAGGCAAAGCTGCCACATTTCTTTGAAGTCATTTACAGAGTTTTCAATCCTCATCCTCCATACATGCAGTTAATGTTGTTGCCATGACAGGCCTGAGAGGAGAAGATTCACACAGCAGTGAGAATAATCTGTGACACCTGTGTTTTCTCTTTCCAGAGGCAACTCACAATACAACCCAGCTTCAAATCTCTCTTAAATGACTTTTCTATCCATAACAAAATTTGCTATGCAAGCCCTATGCACTAAATAAAACAGAGCTTGTGTGAATAAAAACATTAGGTATAAAAAGGTCCAAAGGACAGAACTGGATTCAAAATGCTGTATGATTTACCTGTACCAATTCCATAGTTTGTAAGTACACAGGATATAGTAGGTTCTCAAAACATAAGGTTTGTATCACTACTCTAAATCAGTGACATGGCAATACAACAAACTTCAGTTTAGCTGAAGGATTCTAATTTGCAGGAATACCTTTTGAAAACCAATCACTTCAAATAAATGAATAATGCCAATGCAATTTTTTTTAATGAGGCAAGTCCGGTAATTAAAACATTCCCTCCTCCCTAAATCTAGTTTTCCAAACCTTACATAGTATCTTATAAGCTTACTTCCAAACACAGACAACGAGAACCAGACCAAAACTTCTGTATATATATGCATATAGAATCATAGAATCATTTAGGTTGGAAAAGACCTTCAATATCATTGAGTCCAACCATCATCCATGCCCACTAAACCATGTTCTGGAGTACCCAATATACTTGCTTTTTCAATACCTCCAGGAATGGTGACTCAACCACTTCCCTGGACAGCCAATGTCTGACAACCCTCTCAGTAAAAAAATTTTTTCCTAATATCCAACCTAAACCTCCCTTGCCGCAACTTGAGGCCATTTCCTCTTGTCCTATCTCCAGCCACCTGACAGAAGAGACCAGCAACCACCTCACTACAACCCCCCTTCAGGTAGTTGTAGAGAGCTATAAGGTCTCCCCTCAGCCTCCTCTTCTCCAGACTAAACAACCCCAGTTCCCTCAGCCGCTCCTCATAAGACTTGTGCTCCAGGCCCCTCACCAACTTGGTTGCCCTTCTCTGGACACGCTCCAGCAACTCAATGTCTTTCCTGTGGTGAGGGGCCCAAAACTGAACACAGTACTCAAGGTGCGGCCTCACCCGTGCCAAGTATAGGGGAACAACCACCTCCCTGCTTCTGCTGGCCACACTATTTCTGATACAGTCTAGGATGCCATTGGCCTTCTTGGCCACCTGGGCACACTGATGGCTCATATTCAGCTGGCTGTCAACCAGCACACCCAGGTCCTTTCTCTGCTGGGCAGCTTTCCAGCCACTCTTCCCCAAGCCTGTAGTGCTGCATGGGGTTGCCGTGACCAAAGTGCAGGACCTGGTACTTGGCCTTGTTGAATGTCATACGATTGGCCTCAGCCCATCAATCCAGCCTGTCCAGATCTCCCTGTAGAGCCTCCCTACCCTCAAGCAGATCGACCCTGCCTCCCAACTTGGTGTCGTCTGCAAACTTGCTGAGGGTGCACTCAAACCCATCGTCCAGATCATTGATAAAGATATTAAACAGAACAGGGCCCAAAACTGAGCCCTGAGGAACACCACTTGTGACCTGCCGCCAACTAGATTTCACCCCATTCACCACAACCCTCTGGGCTTGTCCATCTAGCCAGTTTTTCACCCAGCAAAGAGTACACTTATCCAAGCCATGAGACGCCAGCTTCTCAAGGAGTATGCCATGAGAGACAGTGTCAAAGGCCTTGCTGAAGTCAAGGAAGATAACATCCACAGCCTTTCCCTCATCCACTAGGTGGGTCACCTGGTCATAGAAGGAGATCAGGTTGGTCAAGCAGGACCTGCCTTTCGTAAACCCATGCTGACTGGGCCTGATCCCCTTCTTATCCTGGACTTGCCATGTGAGTGCTCTCAAGACAAACTGTTCCATAATCTTCCCTGGTACCGAGGTCAGGCTGACAGGCCTGTAGTTCTGTGGATCCTCCCTCCGACCCTTCTTGTAAATGGGAGTCACATTAGCAAGCCTCCAGTCCTCTGGGACCTCCCCTGTTGACCAGGAACGCTGATAGATGATGGAGAGTGGCTTGGCAAGGACCTTCACCAGTTCCCTCAGTACTCTTGGATGGATCCCATCGGGACCCATAGATTTCTGAGTGTCCAGATGGCGTAGTAGGTCACTAACTATTTCCTCCTGGATTAAGGGGGATATGTTATGCTCTTCATCCTTACCTTCCAGCTCAAGGGGTGGAGTACCCTGAGGATGACTGGTCTCCCTATTAAAGACTGAGGCAAAGAAGGCATTAAGTACCTCAGCCTTTTCCTCATCTCTGGTTGCTACGTTCCCTTCTGTATCCATTAAAGGATAGATATTCTCCTTGGGATTCTTTTTACTGTTAACATATTTGTAAAAACATTTTTTGTTGTCCCTTACGATAGTGGCCAGATTTAGTTTTAGCTGAGCTTTTGCCTTTCTAATTTTCTCTCTGTATGATCTAACAAGATCCCTGTACTCCTCCCAAGTTGCCCGCCCTTTCCTCCAGAGATGATAAACTCTCCTTTTTTTCCTGAGCCCTAGCAAAAGCTCCCTGTTCAGCCAGGCCAGTTGTTTTCCTCAGCGGTTCGACTTGCGGCACATGGGAATAGGCTGGTCCTGAGCCATTAAGATTTCCTTCTTAAAGAATGACCATTCCTCCTGGACCCCTTTGCCCTTCAGGACCGTCTCCCAAGGGAATCTCTCAACCAGTGCCTTGAAGAGGCCAAAGTTTGCCCTCCGGAAGTCCATAGTGGTGGTTTTGCTGACCACCTTCCTTGCCTCACCAAGAATCAAGAATTCTATCATTTCATGGTCGCTAAGCCCAAGACAGCCTCCCACCATCACACCTCCCACCAGTCCTTCCCTGTTTGTAAACAGTAGATCTAGCAAGGCTTCTCCCCTGGTTGGCTCACCTACCAGCTGTGTCAGGAAGTTATCTTCCACACACTCCAGGAACCTCCTAGATTGTTTACTCACTGCTGTGTTGTATTTCCAGCAGACATCAGGGAAGTTGAAGTCCCCCATGAGAACAAGGGCACACAATTCTGACACTACTGCCAGCCGCTTGTAGAATGATTCATCTGTCTCTTCAACCTGGTTGGGTGGTCTATAACAGACTCCCAGCACAATATCTGCCTTGTTGGCTTTCCCTCTCATCCTCACCCATAAGCACTCCACCTTGTCATCAGAATCATGTAGCTCTGTACAGTCAAAACATTCCCTAACATAAAGAGCCACCCCACCACCTCTTCTACCTTGCCTATCCCTTCTGAAGAGCTTTTAGCCATCCATTGCAGCACTCCAGTCATGGGAGTCATCCCACCATGTTTCCGTGATGGTGACTAAGTCATATCTATCCTGCTGCTCAATGGCTTACAGCTCCTCCTGTTTATTGCCCATGCTGCGTGCATTGGCATAGATGCACTTGAGCTGGCCTATCGAATCCACCCCTAGCATCGGCACGCTGCCCCCAGGCTCATCTCTGGTGCACCTAGTTTTATCCCTTACCCCCTTCAAACCTAGTTTAAAGCCCTTTCTGAGCCCTGCCATCTCATGAGCAAGGATTCTCTTACCCCTTTGAGATAGCTGGACACCATCTGTCACTAGCAAGCCCGGTGCCGTGTAAACCTCCCCATGAACCAAAAACCCCAAAATTCCACCGATGGCACCAGCCTCTGAGCCACGTATTAACCAGGTGTGTTTTCCTGTTCCTTTCAGTATATTTCCCTGCCACTGAAGGGATTGAGGAAAACACTACCTGTGCTCCCGATCCTTCCACTAATCGTCCCAGTGCCCTGAAGTCCCTTTTGATTGCCTTTGGATTTCTCTCTGCAATCTCATCACTGCCAACCTGCACAACCAGCAATGGGTAATAATCAGAGGTCCGAACCAGACCAGGGAGTTCCCTGGTAATGTCTTTTACTTGGGCCCCAGGGAGGCAGCAGACTTCCCTGTGGGATGGGTCAGGTCTGCATATTGGGCCCTCTATCCCCATCAGAAGGGAATTGCCTACGACAATTACCCTCCTTTTTTCAGAGGCTGTCAGAATGCGTGGGGCTGCCCGACTAGGCCTAGGCACCTCCCTAGATAGGGCTTCATCTACACCCTGATCTTCACTGACCTGGTCCTCAAGTTCCAGAGCCCCATACCTGTTGCATAGGGGCAACTGGGAAGGTGAGGGAGACCGGGAGGGGATTCGCCTGCCTCCCCGAGCAGGGACCTGTATCCATTCCCCTCCATCTCTTAAGTCCCCTCCTGCCTGGTGGCAGGAGGGCAGGGGAACCTCCACTTCTCGCGGAGCCTCCATCTGCTGCCTTTGCCTCAGGGATGGTAGGGTGTGGGCCCACCAGTCTATCTCCCTCTCACACTCCCTGATACTCCTCAACCTTTCCACTTCCTCCTTCAGCTCTACTACCAAGCTGAGCAGATCATCCACCTGATCACACCTCACACAAGAGGCATCCCTGCTGCCCTCCATCATCAGTGATAGACTCAGGCACTCCCTGCAGCCAGAGACCTGGACAGCTGCATGTTTATATGGGACCTCTGTCTGCGTCACCACATTTTTCCTAACAATGGCTTTCACCCGAGTGGCAACCATACCTGGGTCTCCCTCCGGGCCGACACCCACCACTTGAGTAGCCTTCTCGAGCTGGGAAGAGGAAGACGGGGGCTGCACAAACTGCCACGCTCCTGGTTGCTGGCGCTCCTCAGGGCCGTTCAAATCTCCCGCGGTTGCCCCTGGCAACGCCCACGCAGCGTCAGCCTCTCTTGCGAGAGCCGCCGGCTCTGGACAGGTCCCTCTGCTCTTTCCCAGCGCTCCTGGGCCTCGGGAACCTCCCAGTCCGCCTCAATCTAGTGCTTAGCCACCGACTTACCGTTGCCTCTGCTGGCCTCGCCGCTGACCATTACGCCGCGTTTTATGCCTTACAAACAGGTGTAAATTTTAATTTAACAGTACTTATGTTAGAAGATCCAGCTCTTCACATGGTAAAGAAACTGTTCTCATTTCATTCCCACAGGCTTTACTAGACTCTTAGGAAGAGAATTATCTTTCACAGATTACATCTTAATTAAAATGCATAAAAAGCACCTGACATCAGTCTTCTGATGCTTTCAAGTTGTGCTGTCAGCAGCAGCTCTTCACATTTCAAGATCTCAAGCTGCACTTCATATAATTGAAGCTGTAGATCATAATAATCAGCTTCTAACTGGTCCAAATGGGCTATGGCTTCTGTACCACCTTTCAGACTCTGCATCTAAATGGAAAGAGGAGAAAAAAAACACACCACACAACTCCAGGATAATAAGGAGAAAAAAACCCACAGACTTTACAATTACAGCTAGATACAATCTCGTACGCTAAATATAACATGTTAAAATTGAACACATCAAGAGAAGAAGGTTTTGATCAGCCACATACTTTCAGACATATTTAATACTTGACATTTTTTCTGCATGGTAATAATAAAAAAAAAAAACCATGGCATTGGATTGCTCTTTGTGATTGTCAAAGTGACAAGTCACATAGCAAGTAATGCGAAACATCCCTACCGCTCTTTTACTCTACTAGTTGATTCTCTGAAGATACATAATGAAATTAGTATTTTCTTATCTTCAATGCAAAAAGTCTAAAAGCTGTTTTGCTAACAGCATCTAGAAAACTACAGTTAAAACTATCACTTAAGTTGAACTTGAAATTACATGCACTGATCCTCTTATAATGACAACTTAACGGAGAAGATTCTCTACAAATTAAAAAAAGTGAAGGGGATAAATCAGTGCTTTTTATCATATTTTATATATTTTATTGCATAGTTAACCTTCTTAAAGCAGAACATCTGTCAAGCCACAGGTTTTTATATTACTTTTCCCAGTTTTTCATCCAAAATTCTCATAACCTCTATCTAGCAATGCAGTTTGAAAGGAACAACATGAGAAAACTTAAGAAAACACCAAGTTCTATCTAATCAGAATGTATTGGATTTTACAACATCATTGTTTCTGGAGTCTTTCACAGGAAAAAAAAAAAGAGATCTATATTAAAATATTTATATATACTTTAGTACTTATTTGTCATGTCTGACATAGAAAAGTGACACAAGAAACAACGAAAGAGAACTCAAATCATCCTCTTTCATTCAGCCAAACAAGAATTAACAGATAAATACAGTTGACTATTCAGACCATATTCAAGAAATACTGATACTCAATACCCTGTTATGGACAAAGGTTTACAGCAAATATCCAAGAAAATGAAATAGTAGGCAGTGCAGTGATACTTCCCTAAAATGTTTCACCAGCCTCTAGCACTGCTTGCAGCTCAAGACTTCTTAAGCCGCAGTGCTGCCTTTTATACTAGACTTACTGGAATTTACTTCATAAGTTGTCCTATCCCGTTTTTACAGCATTGTCGTGGTTTAAACCCAGCCAGCAACTAAGCACCATGCAGCTGCTCACTCACTTCCCCCCCACCCAGTGGGATGGGGGAGAGAATTGGGAAAAGAAGTAAAACTCAGGGGTTGAGATAAGAACATTGTAATAGAATAGAAAAGAATAATTTAAAAAAGATAAAGCTAATAAAATTAAAATAGTAATATGTCCTGGTTTCAGCTGGGATAGGGTTAACTGTCTTCCTAGTAGCTGGTACAGTGCTATGTTTTGAGTTCAGTATGAGAAGAATGTTGATAACACACTGATGTTTTCAGTTGTTGCTCAGTAGTGTTTAGACTATAGTCAAGGATTTTTCAGCTTCTCATGCCCAGCCAGGGCACAAGAAGTTGGCACAGGACACAACCAGGGCACCTGACCCAAACTGGCCAACAGGGTATTCCATACCATGTGACGTCCCATCTAGTTTAGGAACTGGGAAGTGGGGGCAGGGAATCGCCGCTCCGGGACTGGCTGGATGTTGGTCGGTGGGTGGTGAGCAATTGCCCTGCGCATCATTTGTACATTCCAATCCTTTTATTACTACTGTTGTCATTTTATTAGTGTTATCATTATCATTATTAGTTTCTTCATTTCTGTTCTATTAAACCGTTCTGATCTCAACCCACGAGTTTTACTTTTTTTCTCCCGATTTTCTCCCCCATCCCACGGGATGGGGGGGAAGGAGTGAGCAGCTGCGTGGTGCTTAGTTGCTGGCTGGGGTTAAACCACGACAGTCCATTTTGGTGCCCAACATGGGGCACGAAGGGTTGACATAATGACAAACCTGACCAGAGCTTGTTAAAACAGATTTGTTCTAAGCATTCATTATATTGGTCTAATAATCGCTGGTCATTATGTTGATTTATGTGTTCCTAGAGTTGTTGCTCTGGTTTTTAAAGTTCTGTTATGTATCACCTCGCTTGCTGTATGTAGTTCCTCTTCTGCTGCTTATCATCCGTGGGAGGTGGATTCAGGTTTTCGCTTTGATGTATTGTGTAACACTGGTTTATGGTACGATAAAGTCATCGGCTGTGGGATTAATCCGGTATTTGCACTTAGCATTATCACCTTTATACTGTGGGAGCCATCTATGGGAAACTATTAATAATTATAGCATTTACCTTTCCTCCTTGGAAAACCAGTCTGTGGGTGGGATACCTCTCTTCCCCTCTCCTTTCTCCTTCAGTCCAGTTGCAATGGTGTTTGAGAATTTTGAACAATTTGAATACTCCTGGGATGTTGGGACTAGCACGGTCCTAGCCCTACTGCTAGGAATTAGCATGCTTCTGAATGTGGTTCAGCTCTCGTTTAAGGTTAAACAGCTATTTAAGAAGATCACCCAGAGATCTGCCCCAAGGCTGGATAATTATGAGTGGCAGGGTGTGTGGGGTAGTATGGGCAAGTACCTAGAAAAGTGGGCACCTCCAGTGTTTTGGAAATTCACCCCTGAACAAGTGCAGGATCCAGAAGAACTAGTAAAATATTTGGAAAAGGTATGCTGTCACCCCGGCAGCTCCAGAGAGATACAAATCACTGCAATGTGCTGGGGCCTGGCCCATGCCTATCGAGCCCTGTTCGACACCACTCAGTACCCTCAAGGGGAAGAGAAAGTCTCTGGACCTAACAACAAAACGATGAGCACCGCGGCTACCCAAACCTCGGCAATGGGCGCTGCGGCCTCTCCAGCCCCAGCAACGAGCATTGCAGGCACCCAGACCTTGGCGACAGGCACCGTGACCCCTCCAGCCCCGGCAACGAGCACAGCAGCTACCCAAACCTCGGCGACAGACACTGCGGTTATCCAAAACCTGGAGAGCAATACTGCAACTGAACCAGCGGACCAACCTGCACCAATATCAGTTGCCCCCGTACAGAAAAAGAAATATACAAAAAAATCAGTTCGCTTAGCGAAGGATGAAGGTGAACCAGGGTCATCACGGGAACTGGAGGAAGAGGCAGAACCAGAGGTAATAACCCAGTCCCTATCCTTGAGTGAGCTGCGGGACATGCGAAAAGATTTTGGCCGCTGTATAGGTGAGCACATTATCACCTGGCTCCTCCGATGCTGGGACAATGGGGCTAATAGCTTGGAATTAGAAGTTAGGGAAGCCAAGCAGCTGGGATCGCTTGCCAGGGAAGGTGGCATTGACAAGGAAATTGGAAGAGGGACACAAGCCATCAGCCTCTGGAGGCGACTCCTGTCAAGTGTGAAGGAAAGGTGCCCCTTTAAGGAAGATGTTATATGTCAATCAAGCAAGTGGACCACCATGGAAAGAGGTATCCAATATCTGAGGGAATTAGCTGCGCTAGAGACGATTCATCATGACCCGGACAACCCACAATTACCCAAAGATCCAGACAAAGTCCAATGCACACGACCCATGTGGCGGAAGTTTGTACGGAGCGCACCATCGTCCTATGCCAACGCATTGGCAATAATGGCCTGGAAAGACAAAGAGGCACCGACAGTGGAGGAAGTGGCTCGCCAACTCCGTCAATACGAAGAAAATCTCTCCTCCTCCCTACAAGCCTGCATTTCAGCTGTGGAGAAGCTGTCCCAGGATTTCCAGCAATTCAAAGAGGATATGTCCTACTCCACACTTGTAAGGACCAATGTCTCAGCTATTAGGAGTGAGGGTTCTTCTGCCCAAGAGACAGAATATAGAAGGTACACACCGCGAGGTGCCCTGTGGTTTTACCTATGTGATCATGGAGAGGACATGAGGAAATAGGACGGAAAACCTACCTCGGTCCTAAATGCACGGGTACGTGAGCTGCAAGGAAAAACCACCACAAAAGGGGATTCTACCAGGAAAAATGCCGCTCCAGTTTCCAAACAGAGTAGAAGGGCTGATTTTATTTCCGATCCTCTTGAAGGGACTTCTGAGCCAATTTTACGAGAAGTGAATACTGAATACTCCGACCAGAATTAGAGGGGCCCTGCCTCCAGCCAGGTGGAGGAAAGGGAAAACCGGGTCTATTGGACTGTGTGGATTCGATGGCCTGGCACGTCAGACCCACAGGGGTATAAGGCTCTAGTAGACACCGGCGCACAGTGCACTCTAATGCCATCAAGTTATAAAGGGGCAAAACCGATCTGTATCTCTGGTGTGACAGGGGAATCCCAAGAGCTAACCATATTGGAAGCTGAAGTAAGCCTAACTGGAAATGAATGGCAGAAACACCCCATTGTGACTGGTCCAGAGGCTCCATGTATCCTTGGCATAGACTATCTCAGGAGAGGGTATTTTAAGGACCCAAAGGGGTATCGATGAGCTTTCGGTATAGCTGCCTTGGAGACGGAGGTCACTGAACAGCTGTCTACCCTGCCTAGTCTCTCTCAAGACCCTTCGATTGTGGGGTTGCTGAAGGTTGAAGAGCAACAAGTGCCAATTGCTACCACGACGGTGCACTGGCAGCAATATCGCACCAACCGAGACTCTCTGATTCCCATCCACAAGTTCATTCGCCAACTGGAGACCCAAGGAGTGATCAGCAAAACTCGCTCACCCTTTAATAGTCCCATATGGCCCGTGCGAAAGTCTAATGGGGAGTGGAGACTAACAGTTGACTATCGCAGCCTGAATGAAGTTACGCCACCGCTGAGTGCTGCTGTGCCAGATATGTTAGAACTTCAGTACGAACTGGAATCAAAGGCAGCCAAGTGGTATGCCACAATTGACATTGCTAATGCATTTTTCTCAATCCCTCTGGCAGCAGAGTGTCGTCCACAATTTGCCTTTACTTGGAGGGGTGTCCAGTACACTTGGAATCGATTGCCCCAGGGGTGGAAACACAGCCCCACCATTTGCCATGGACTAATCCAGACTGCACTAGAAAAAGGTGAAGCTCCGGAACACCTGCAATACATTGATGACATCATCATATGGGGCAACACAGCAGAAGAAGTCCATGAGAAAGGGAAGAAAATAATCCAAATCCTTCTGAAAGCTGGTTTTGCCATAAAAGAAAGTAAGATCAAGGGACCTGCACAGGAGATCCAGTTTTTAGGAATAAAATGGCAAGATGGATGTCATCAGATCCCAATGGACGTGATTAACAAAATAGCAGCTATGTCTCCCCCAACTAATAAAAAGGACACACAGGCTTTCTTAGGTGTCGTGGGGTTTTGGAGAATGCATATTCCAAATTACAGTTTGATTGTAAGCCCTCTCTACCAAGTGACCCGGAAGAAGAATGATTTTAAATGGGGGCCTGAGCAACAACAAGCCTTTGAACAAATTAAATGGGAGATTGTTCATGCAGTAGCCCTTGGACCAGTCCGGACAGGACAAGATGTTAAGAATGTGCTCTATACTGCAGCTGGGGAGAATGGCCCTACCTGGAGCCTCTGGCAGAAAGCACCTGGGGAGACCCAAGGCCGACCCCTGGGGTTCTGGAGTCGAGCATATCGAGGATCCGAGGCTCGCTATACTCTAACTGAAAAAGAGATATTGGCAGCATATGAAGGAGTTCGAGCCGCCTCAGAAGTGGTTGGTACTGAGACACAGCTCCTCTTAGCACCCCGACTACCAGTGCTGGGCTGGATGTTCAAATGGAGGGTCTCCTCTACACATCACGCGACTGATGCCACGTGGAGTAAGTGGATTGCACTGATCACACAACGGGCTCGCATAGGAAACCCCAGTCACCCAGGAATTTTAGAAGTAATCACAGACTGGCCAGAAGACAAAGAGTTTGGAATGTCGCCAGAGGAGGAGGTGGCACATGCTGAAGAAGCCCCGCTGTATAATAAACTGCCAGAGAATGAGAGGTAATATGCCCTGTTCACTGATGGGTCCTGTCGCATTTTGGGAAAGCATCAGAGGTGGAAGGCTGCTGTATAGAGTCCTACACGACTAGTCGCAGAAACTGCTGAAGGAGAAGGTGAATCGAGTCAGCCTGCAGAGGTGAAAGCCATCCAGCTAGCATTAGATATTGCTGAAAGAGAAAAGTGGCCAGTGCTCTATCTCTATACTGACTCATGGATGGTGGCAAATGCCCTGTGGGGGTGGTTACAGCAATGGAAGCAGAGCAACTGGCAGCGCAGAGGTAAACCCATTTGGGCTGCCACACTGTGGCAAGGTATTGCGTCCCGGCTAGAGAATCTGGTTGTAAAAGTACGTCACGTAGATGCTCATGTACCCAAGAGTCGGGCCACTGAAGAACATCAAAACAACCAACAGGCGGATCAGGCTGCCAAGATTGAAGTGTCTCAGGTGGACCTGGACTAGCAACATAAGGGTGAGCTATTTATGGCTTGGTAGGCCCATGATACTTCAGGCCATCAGGGAAGAGATGCAGCATATATAGATGGGCTCGAGATCGAGGGGTGAACCTGACCATGGACACTATCGTGCAGGTTATCCATGAATGTGAAACATGTGCTGCAATTAAGCAAGCCAAGCGGTTAAAGCCCCTGTGGTATGGAGGGCGATGGCTGAAATATAAATTTGGGGAAGCCTGGCAGATTGACTATATCACACTCCCACAAACTCACCAAGGCAAGCGCTATGTGCTGACAGTGGTGGAAGCAACCACCGGATGGCTGGAAACATATTCTGTACCCCATGCCACTGCCCGGAACACTATCCTGGGCCTTGAAGAACAAGTTTTATGGTGACATGGCACCCCAGAAAGGATTGAGACAACGGGACTCACTTCCGAAACAACCTCATAGACACCTGGGCCAAAGAACATGGCACTGAGTGGGTATATCACATCCCCTATCATGCACCAGCCTCTGGGAAAATTGAGTGATACAATGGACTGTTAAAAGCTACAGTGAAAGCAATGGGGGGCGGAACTTTCAAACATTGGGATACACATTTAGCAAAAGCCACCTGGTTAGTCAACACCAGAGGATCTGCCAGTCGGAGTGGCCCAGCCCAGTCCGAATATTTACATACTGTAGAAGGGGATAAAGTCCCTGTAGTGCACATGAAAAAGATGTTAGGGAAGACAGTCTGGGTTACTCCTGCCTCAGGCAAAGGTAAACCCATTCGTGGGATTGCTTTTGCTCAAAGGCCTGGGTACACTTGGTGGGCGATGCGAAAAGATGGAGAAGTCCGATGTGTGCCTCAAGGGGATCTGATTTTAGGTGAAAACAGCCAGAATTAAACTGTATGATATTAGTTGCTATATAACCCTGCTACTGTATGTTCTCATTACTATAATTGTTATATGCTATATCCACAGTACTATAGTAAGAATCACTTAGATCAAGCAAGAAAGAACTGTGATGAAACTGAGCAAAGCGCAGTAGTGATGGAACCAGAACTGACTCCAGCATGCAACAATCCAACGGTGCACACCATCCTCCTGCTGCGGCCAATGTCACATGCTCGTCACACCGCACTGAAGCCCAATTCTGCTCTACCCACTGAGAGGACTTTGCACCATCCCTCCTGCCCAGACAGACTGGTATGACAGATGGAACCCAGAGTCAGAAACTAAATGAACTCAACAAACATTTTATGAACATAACCCATGAACTAAAGGAATGATATCTCTGTGTGTGTATACATACATATATATATATATCACTGTTCATATGTCTCAAAGGGATGGAAAGGTGATGATGATTGATCAGGATGTAACTAAAGGTATGGGAACTGAGCATGACATCAATGGTATAGAATAAGGGGTGGATACTGTCCTGGTTTCAGCTGGGATAGAGTTAACTGTCTTCCTAGTAGCTGGTACAGTGCTATGTTTTGAGTTCAGTATGAGAAGAATGTTGATAACACACTGATGTTTTCAGTTGTTGCTCAGTAGTGTTTAGACTATAGTCAAGGATTTTTCAGCTTCTCATGCCCAGCCAGCAAGAAGGCTGGAGGGACACAAGATCCTTTTATTACTACTGTTGTCATTTTATTAGTGTTATCATTATTATTATTAGTTTCTTCTTTTCTGTTCTATTAAACCATTCTTATCTCAACTCAGGAGTTTTACTTCTTTTTCCTGATTTTCTCCCCCATCCCACTGGATGGGGGGGAGTGAGTGAGCGGCTGCGTGGTGCTTAGTTGCTGGCTGGGGTTAAACCACAACATAATAATAAAAGAATTGGAATATACAAGTGATGCACAATGCAATTGCTCACCACCCACTGACCAACGCCCAGTTGGTCCCCAGGCAGCAATACCCCCACCTCCACTCCCCCCAGTTCCTATACTAGATGTGACTTCACAAGGTATGGAATATACCGTTGGCCAGTTTGGGTCAGCTGTCCTGGCTGTGACCTGTGCCAACTTCTTGTGCCCCTCCAGCCTTCTTGCTGGCTGGGCATCAGAAGCTGAAAAATCCTTGACTTTAGACTAAACATTACTTAGCACCAACTGAAAATAGTGTTATCAACATTCTTCTCATACTGAACTCAAAACATAGCACTATACCAGCTACTAGGAAGACAATTAACTCTATCCCAGCTGAAACCAGGACATTATCTCAACCCACAAGGTTTTAGCACCTGTATCATTATCCTTCGACAGGGATTTCACAGCTTAATTAAACACTTAAGGAAACAGTTCTCTAAATTATGTTTCTTCCCATATGAGATTGATAGATGGAAGCCTTGTGAATTACTTCTTGTAACTTCTATTTTTAAAATTTATTCTACTATATTGTATACTTACTAAATGCATCTTTTGTATATCAATTATTATCCTGAAAGGATCAATAAGTCTTTAAGTGAATATCATAAATCTTACAATCAATAATGTATAATTTATGTTTCAGCCCAGTGTGACACTAAAATGTCTTGCTATGCCATTCTATTACTCTGCATCCATATTGAGTTACTAATTGTGACCAAAACAGTAAGTGACATGACAGCATATTCTGAGTGAATTAGAGGCTAGTTTTCAAGACAAAAGGACTGATTCTCTAGAACCATCCAATTTTTCATATAAGAGTGATAATGTTCATTTGCCAGGCAGGTGTTGTGGTTTAAGCCCAGCTGGTAACAAAGCACCACGAAGCTGCTCACTGACTCCTCCCCCCATCCCCCAGTGGGATGAGGAAGAGAAAATATAAAGAAAAGCTCGTGGGTTGAGACAAGGATAGGGAGGGATCATTTGCCAGTTATGGTCATAGGCAAAAGACAGGCTCAATTTGGGGAAGAAACAAAATTAATTTAGTTTACAACAAAACAAGGATATTAGGAAGTAAAACCAAACCTTAGAACGCTTTCCCCCCACCCCTACCTCCTTCCCAGCTCAACTCCACTCCTGGTTTTCTCTACCTCCTCCCCTGGGCAGCACAGGGGGACAAGGAATGGGGGTTGCAGTTAGTTCATCACACATTGTTTCTGCCACTCCCTCCTCCTCCTCCTCAGGGGGAGGAATCCTCACTATTCCCCTGCTCCACCATGGGGTCCCTCCCACAGGCTGTAGTCCTTCATGAACTTCTCTGGCATGGGTCCTTTCCATGGGCCAACTTCAGTCACAGACTGCTCCAGTGCAGGCTTTCCCATGGAGGCACGGCCATTTTTGGGGGCACCCAACTGCTCTGGCATGGGGTCCTCCATGGGTTGCAGGTGGGCATCTGCTCCACTATTCACCTCCATGGGCTGCAGGGGGACAGCCTGCCATCTCACCATGGGCTGCAAGGGCATCACCTACTTCAGTGCACCTCCTCCCCCACTGACCTTGGCCTCTGCATAGGTGTTTCTCTCACATTCCAATCACCTCCCCCACTCTAGGTTCCCCTTCTTAAATCTGTTCTCCCAGAGGTGCTACTGCTGTCGCTGATTGGGTCGGCCTGGGCCAGAGGCGGGTCCGACTCGGAGGGGGGGGGGTGAAGCTTCTAGCAGCTTCTCACAGGAGCCACCCCTGCAGCCCCTCCCCCACTACCAAAAAACCCCGCTGCACAAACCCAAAACAGCAGGGTATCCTGGGTTTTGGCATTTTCAAAGTATTTTCTCATCATACAAAAAAAAAATATAGATAGGAAAAATTTTTTTTTTTTAAAGTTAATGCAATGTCATTCAAACTTCTACCACACCTAAGAACTTTTGCTTTGTCAGTGAACTGTGAAATTCACATAAATTTATACATTTTTTTCTTTAAAAAAGATGTTCCCAAATTTAAGTCCACAGACTTTGTATAAAGACTGCATAGAGACGTAAATGGGCTGTCTTCAGAAGTATCAGCTAATCACATTATAGCAGCTCAAAATTTCATTCAGCCGCACCAGTATCTGCCTGATAAAGGACCTGTCTGACAAACAAATCTTAGCCCTGCAAGCATACATTATAGATACTACAAGCTACCTGGTCTGTTTTAGGGGTACAATATCACTGTATTCCAGGTGCAACAGCAATTAATGGGAAATTAATATTGTATGGTCCTCAGCCAGATATCCTAGCTACATAATATCCCCTCATGAAAAAGAAAAATGGGGACCTTTAATTTCAACCATTTATTTTAAAATTTTATGTGAGATACTATATATGTGTGAAAATTCAAACCAACATCATCACTTTTAGGAAAATTTCAGCAATGTTAAAAATTTAAGAGTGATTCAATTCTTAATGTTACAAATTGCTAACTGTGGTAAGTTGACCCTGGCTGGGTGCCAGGTGCCCACCAAAGCCACTCTACCACTCCCCCTCCTCAGCTGGACAGGGGAGGGAGAAAATATAACAAAAGGCTCATGGGTCAAGATAAGGACAGTTTAATAAAGTGAAAGCAAAGGTCACACGCGAAAAGCAAAGAAAAACAAATTATGTTATTCTCTACTTCCCATCAGCAGGCGATGTCTGGCCACTTCCTGGGAAGCAGGGCTTCAGTACGCGTAGTGGTTGCTCTGGAAGACAAAATGCCCCCCTTCTGTCTCCCTTTACTTAGCTTTTATATCTGAGCTGACGTCATATGGTATGGAATATCTGTTTGGTTAGTTTGGGTCAGCTGTCCTGGTTATGTCCCCTCCCAAGATCTTGCCCTGCCCCAGCCTGCCATTGAGGGAAGGGCAAAAATGTTGGAGAGACAGCCTTGATGCTGTGCCAGCACTGCTCAGCAGTAGCGAAAACACTGGTGTGTTATCAACACCTTTCTAGCTACTGATGCAGAGCACAGCGCTAGGAGGGCTGCTATGGGGAGAATTTACTCCATCTCAGCCTGTCCTGGTTTCAGCTGGGATAGAGTTAACTGTCTTCCTAGTAGCTGGTACAGTGCTATGTTTTGAGTTCAGTATGAGAAGAATGTTGATAACACTGATGTTTTCAGTTGTTGCTCAGTAGTGTTTAGTCTGAAGTAAAGGATTTTTCAGCTTCTCATGCCCACCCAGCGAGAAAGCTGGAAGGGCACAAGAAGTTGGCACAGGACACAGCCAGGGCACCTGACCCAAAGTGGCCAACATGGTATTCCATACCATGTGACATCCCATCTAGTATAGGAACTGGGAAGTGGGGGTGGGGATTCGCCGCTTGGGGACTAGCTGGGTGTCAATCAGCGGGTGGTGAGCAATTGCCCTGCGCATCATTTGCATATTCCAATCCTTTTATTACTACTGTTGTCATTTTATTAGTGTTATCATTATTATTATTAGTTTCTTCTTTTCTGTTCTATTAAACCGTTCTTATCTCAACCCACGAGTTTTACTTCTTTTCCTGATTTTCTCCCCCATCCCACTGGATGGTGGGGAGTGAGTGAGTGGCTGCGTGGTGCTTAGTTGCTGGCTGGGGTTAAACCACGACACAGCCAGACCCAGTACAGTATCTAATCTGTACTAGTAATTTGCTGCATCCTTGGTAGGAAAGATATGCATGTAAAAAAGGTCTCAGGTTGATCAACACAGTGAAAGAAACATGAAGAACTTCAAAATGATAATGTAATTATAGGAAAGAAACATTTTGCAGTTGGACAAATAACTAGAACTGAGGACATCAGAGTTCAATTTCCTGCTATGCCACAACTTCCTGCAATAACTCAAGCAAATAATTTCATCTCTCTGGCCCTAATTCAAGTAACAGCGTTTAAGGTCTTTGTTGTCTCATTCATAGTAAGTGAAGAACTTAAGCAGGAACTTAGCTTTCTTAATAGTTCTATGGCAGAAAAGTATCATCTGTAAACCCACACGCAGGTAAACAAAGATATAATGGATTAAAACAGAAAGCCTCTGACAAGAACTATAAACATATACTAAAAGGACAAGCATCAAAATTAATAGAAAAATAGCCAAACATGGAATACAGAACTGAGGGCCATAAAATCCAGCTTTCCACCACCATGGAATGCTTTCCAATAAATCTGAAGTTAACTGCTTTCATAAACTGAGTTCTTAAAATAATTTCCATGTTATTGTTCTTACTCTGCTTTTGTAAAAACAAAAACAAAACAAAAAACTTCCACAAAACTCTCTGCTTGTTACTCCCGTTGGAACTCTGTTCCAGATATTCCCTCCTAACTGCCAGACATCTTCTTCCGTATTTCCAATGTATTCACAATCAGATAATACTATTTGTTCTTGCGCCAGTACTGAACAGCAACATGCATTGCTCTTCTTGACTAATATTTATTCCCTTTAGTATATTTATAGAGAGCAACTTTGTATCATCTCAGCCTTCATTTTATTTGTTGAAACAACTTCAAATCCTCTTGTAAAATAGACCCCATTCCTGGCATCATTGTGGTAGCCCTCCCTGCAGCTGCTCCAGTTAGAACTAATCTTTCTTGGGTTATCAGAAACGCATGGAAGAAAGGTATAGAAGAAATCTCACAAGTCCATGTGCAGTGATACTAACACCTCTCCTTTTGCTGCAAATACCTGATTTGACAGACTGGAGAGCATCTGCTGCTGTACCACCCTGTTGCGTTGGCAGCTCAATCACGTTGCTACCAAGTTATAAGACTATGGTTATTCTCATGTGCTATCATTTACAAAGTAATTCACGGTAAAAAAATTGTAATACTCTTCCCTAGCAATACGTATTAATAGCTATTATTAAATTTTCTATTATCCAGTCTTTTAAATAATCTGTTATTGTTCAAATAGAATACAAAGTCATGTTTCAATCCACCTCATGTGAATCCTGACTGTTCTCTAATTCAAATATTCATTTTAATTCATCACCGTTGCTGTCTGAGAAATCTCAGAAGACGGGAGTAAAATTCAGAAAAAAGCTTGGGTCTTTAAGTGTGAATACAGAAGCTCATCCTCAAAACCAACAGAAAATAATTTTAAAGAATTTCTAAATTATTTTATGGGAAACAAGGAGCACTATGACCAGTGATTAAAGGCAGGCTCTCACTCATATCTAGCAACTTGTGGAACAGAAGTATTCCTCCAACCAATTAAATATCAGGAGTCAATTATAGTCAGGCCATGATACTACAGGACACAATATTATAAAAAATGAGGTTAAGACGATCACTCACAATTAGTATCCTTGGCAATCAGAAAAAATTCAAACACTAAAAGAAACATCTTTCCCCATGAAAAGGGTGTACCACTTTTTTTAGAAACTCTCTTCTTTTCTAAGACTAAGTGTTCAAAAATCCATAGACAGCCTGCTAAACACCAACAGTGTTCTCAAACAGTCAGATCTGGTCCTTGCTCTGAATTTTCATTCTTTCAGTCTATTAATTCTCAACTCAAACTCTTACTGATAAATTAGTTTCTCAAGCATTTTAATCTTTTTAAAGGAATATCCAGTTTTTATCTTCTATGCCTAGGAAAAAGTAGCTAAATGATTTTCCCGAGAAGGTATTTCAGTTCCAATTTTCTAACACTGCAGTGAGTCAGTTTTAAGTGACCATAAATACCTGATCTTTTTCTTTCTCTTGGCAAATGGGAACTAAGCATCAGTGATGCACAAAATCCTCCAAACAAACAAAGAAACAAAGTATCTTCAAATGCTGGGGTTTGCCCTCTTTAATACTCTTTAAATTAGATTACCCAGTCATTCTCTGGGAAAAACAGTATAAATTATGTTCTAATAATGTTATTTAAAAAAACCCCAACAACTTATGTGGGATTTTGATAATTATATCCAAAGTAGGTTATCGTTTTTTTATGAGTAATTTTCTAATAATTTCTCACTACATTATTAAAAGCCTAACTATGATTATAAGTTTTATCTGTAGAATGCACCCCATTACTTCACTTGAGGTCCTTAAAACCTTCTGCTTTTTGCTTTCTTTAAACACAATGACCACTTAAAATAGTTTTTATTTCAAAGCCTTTTTGAACTTTTGATTGAACTGGAGAATATTATACAAATATTTAATGTAAGGTTAAAGAAAAAAATAAAATTGTCATTTTTACTGCCAATTTTAGTTTGCCAGTTTGAACACTGAAAGAGAAGAAAGCAAAAGTATTCCTAATCTGTTATTAAAAATAATAACTCAAATATGTTTAAATAAATATTCAGAGATTTCACAATTTTAGTTTCTTACTTAGCCTTTCCAAAAAGCTGTCACAGAAAGAAAAAGTTAAAAAAAGACAAGGAAAGCTACCAAGGTGAAACATACTTTTCTGAAAAATATGTCGCATCTTTACCAAAATCACTGTGTATTTCTTACAGAAGAAGATTAATTTTCCAGAAATAACTATTCATGCCTTCTTGAATAGAATCCTTAATAAAATTCTTATCTTTGCCAGCACATCCAACTCAGACAAAAGTAAAATGACAGTTGTGAAATCCAAGATATACTTAAATACTCAAAGATAATGATAACACTAAAAAAATGACAGCGGTAATAATAAAAGGATTGGAATGTACAAATGATGCACAGTGCAAATGCTCACCACCTGCTGATCAATGGGCAGTTAGTCCCTGAGCGGCGATTCCCCCCACTCCCACTCCCCCCAGTTTGTATACTAGGCATGACGTCACATGGTATGGAATACCCTGTTGGCCAGTTTGGGTCAGCTGCCCTGGCTGTGTCCTGTGCCAACTTCTTGTGCCCCTCCAGCCTTCTTGCTGGCTGGGCATGAGAAGCTGAAAAATCCTTGACATTAGTCTAAACACTACTGAGCAACAACTGAAAACATCAGTGTGTTATCAACATTCTTCTCATACTGAACTCAAAACATAGCACTGTACCAGCTACTAGGAAGACAATTAACTCTATCCCAGCTGAAACCAGGACAGTATCCACCCCTTATTCTATACCATTGATGTCATGCTCAGTTCTAATATACAGAAAGGAAAGTACTCTTAGAATTATAAAATATGAAAAACATTCTTAAAAAACCCAAGCAGTACTTTTTTGGAATATGATTTTGTTTATGAAAATATCACAGGATATACTGGACTGTGTGGATTCGATGGCCTGGCACATCAGACCCACAGAAGTATAAGGCTTTGGTAGACACTGGTGCACAGTGTACGCTGGTGCCATCAGGATACAGGGGCACGGAACCCATCTGGATCTCTGGAGTGACAGGGGGATGCCAAGAATTGACTATATTGGAGGCTGAAGTGAGCTTGACAGGGGACAAGTGGGAAAAGCACCCCATTGTGACCGGCCCAGAGGCCCCTTGTATCCTTGGCATTGACTACCTCAAGAGAGGGTACTTCAAGGACCCAAAGGGGTACCGATGGGCTTTTGGTGTAGCCACTGTAAATGCAGAGAAGATCAAACAGTTATCTATCTACCCTGCCTGGCCTCTTGGAAGATCCCTTCATTGTGGGATTGCTGCAAGTTGAAGAACAGCAGGTGCCAATCGCTACCAGGATGGTGCACCGTCGGCAATATCGGACAAACCAAGACTCCCTGGCTCCCATCCATGAGCTGATTCATCACCTAGAGAGCCAAGGAGTCATCAGCAAGACTCATTCACCTTTTAATAGTCCCATATGGCCAGTGCAAAAGTCTGATGGAGGGTGGAGGTTAACAGTAGATTATCGCGGCCTGAATGAAGTGACACCGCCACTGAGTGCTGCTGTACCAGACATGTTAGAGCTCCAATATGAACTGGCATCAAAGGCAGCCACGTGGTATGCTACAATTGATATTGCCAATGCATTTTTCTCCATTCCTTTGGCAGCAGAGTGCAGGCCACAGTTTGCTTTCACATGGAGAGGTGTCCAATACACCTGGAATCGACTGCCCCAGGGGTGGAAGCACAGTCCTACCATTTGTCACAGACTAATTCAAACGGCACTGGAACAAGGCGATGCCTCCGAACATTTACAATACATAGATGACATCATCGTGTGGGGCAATGAGGCAGAAGAAGTGTTTGAGAAGGGAAAAAGAATAATTCAGATTCTTCTGAAAGCTGGTTTTGCCATAAAGAAAAGCAAGGTCAAGGGACCTGCACAGGAGATTCAGTTCTTGGGAATAAAATGGCAGGATGGACGCCGTCATGTCCCTATGGATGTGGTTAACAAGATAGCAACTATGTCTCCACCAGCTAACAAGAAAGAAACACAAGCTTTCCTAGGCCTTGTGGGGTTCTGGAGAATGCATATTCCAGGTTACAGTCAGCTTGTGAGCCCTCTCTATCGAGTAACGCGGAAAAAGAACTATTTTGAATGGGGCCCTGAACAACAACAAGCCTTTGAGCATATCAGACAAGAAATAGCTCGTGCAGTAGCTCTTGGGCCTGTCCGGACAGGACCAGATGTGCAAAATATACTCTACACTGCAGCTGGGGAGCATGGTCTCACCTGGAGCCTGTGGCAGAAAACACCAGGAGAAACCCGAGGTCGACCATTAGGGTTTTGGAGCCGGGGGTACCGAGGATCAGAAGCCCACTACACCCCGACTGAAAAAGAGATACTAGCAGCATATGAGGGGGTTCGAGCCGCTTCAGAAGTTGTTGGTACAGAAGCATATCTCCTCTTGGCACCACGATTGCCTGTGCTACACTGGATGTTCAAAGGAAACATCCCCTCTACGCATCATGCAACCAGCGCTACATGGAGTAAGTGGATAGCATTGATCACGCAACGGGCTCGACTGGGGAAATCTAACCGCCCAGGAATTCTGGAAGAGATCATGGACTGGCCAGAAGGCAGAGATTTTGGAGCATCACCTGAGGAGGTGGCTCGTGCCCAAGAGGCACCACCATATAATGAGTTATCAGAAGACGAAAGGTGCTATGCTTTTTTTACTGATGGATCCTGTCGTGTGGTAGGGAACCATCGGAAGTGGAAAGCTGCTGTGTGGAGTCCCACACGCCAAGTCGTTGAGGCCACTGAAGGAGAAGGCGAGTCAAGTCAGTTTGCAGAAGTGAAAGCCATCCAACTAGCCCTAGACATTGCTGAACGAGAAAAGTGGCCGGTACTCTACCTCTATACCAACTCCTGGATGGTGGCTAATGCCCTATGGGGGTGGCTACAGCAGTGGAAGAAGACCAATTGGCAACACAGGGGTAAACCCATCTGGGCAGCAGCATTGTGGCAGGACATTGCTGCCCATGTAGAACACATAACTCTAAAGGTACGTCATGTAGATGCTCACATGCCCAAAAGCCGTGCCACTGAAGAACATCGAAATAATGAACAGGTAGACAAGGCTGCCAAAATAGAAATAGCTCAGGTGGACCTGGACTGGGAGCGTAAGGGTGAGCTATTTGTAGCTCGATGGGCCCATGAGACATCGGGACATCTAGGGAGAGATGCAACATATAGGTGGGCTCGTGATCGAGGGGTGGACCTGACCATGGAGGGCATCACACAGGTCACTCATGAATGTGAAACATGTGCTGCAATCAAACGAGCCACCAGAGTAAAGTCTCCCTGGAACAGAGGGTGGTGGCTGGGCTTTCGATATGGCGAGGCCTGGCAAATTGACTACATCGGACCACTGCCACGAACACGCCAAGGCAAGCGCTACATACTCACCATGGTGGAAGCAACTACTGGTTGGCTAGAAACATATCCTGTAAACCATGCCACTGCCCGAAACACCATCTTAGGCCTCGAAAGGCAAATTTTATGGCGACACGGTACCCCAGAAAGAATTGAATCAGACAATGGGACTCGTTTCCGAAATAACCTCATAAGCTCCTGGGCAAAGAAACATGGCATTGAGTGGGTGTACCACATACCCTATCACCCGCAAGCATCTGGAAAAATTGAGAGATATAATGGACTGTTAAAGACTATGTTGAGAGCGCTAGGCAATGGGACATGGAAGCATTGGGATACAAATTTAGCAGAAGCCACTTGGCTAGTTAACACCAGAGGATCTGCTAACCGTCCTGGTCCTGCCCAAACAAAACCCCTACATACTGTGGGAGGAGATAAGGTCCCCGTAGTGCACATGGGGAAGTGGCTGGGGAAGGCAGTGTGGATTGCACCTCCCATGGGAAAAGGCAAACCCATTCGTGGGATTGTCTTTGCTCAGGGACCTGGGTGTACTTGGTGGGTAATGCGGAAGGATGGGGAGACCCAGTGTGTGCCTCAAGGACATTTAACCTTGGGGGAAAAATAATCTGTGATGTGAGTTGTATGTTGTAGGAAGTAATGTAGCAGGAATGACCTGAACTGCAGAGGAGTGAACTTTGCAAGGAACCAGACAAGTGCATCGGTGACCCAAACCAAGCCGGTGTTGGTGCCCAACGATCGAACATACTGCTTCTCCTGTCCTGACCACTCATCTTGATGGATGGGGCCCAAGTCATAACCTGTGTGTGAACATCAGGAAGAGTGGAAGAAGCCCATGGAATATCTATCTCTTAAAGGACAGGGGATAGTAATTAATAAGAATGTATAAATCCGTACGTTGGGTATAAAAGTGGTTTAAGTATGTAGTTTCAGTTGTAAGTGTTGGTAAGAAAGGATTTCAGTAATGAGAATTAAATACAATGGCATGGTTAGAAGATATCTGTATTAAGTTATGTGGAACCTGAGCAGGACGCAAATGGTATGGAATAAGGGGTGGAGATTGTATTGGGTCTGGCTGAGATGGAGTTAATACTCCCCATAGCAGCCCTCATAGCACTGTGCTCTGCATCAGTAGCTAGAAAGGTGTTGATAGCACACCAGTGTTTTGGCTACTGCTGAGCAGTGCTGGCACAGCATCAAGGCTGTCTCTCCAACATTTTTGCCCCCCCTCAATGGCAGGCTGGGGCAGGGCAAGATCTTGGGAGGGGACATAACCAGGACAGCTGACCTAAACCAACCAAACAGATATTCCATACCATATGACGTCAGCTCAGATATAAAAGCTAAGTTAAGGGAGACGGAAGGGGGGGCATTTTGTCTTCCGGAGCAACCACTACGCGTACTGAAGCCCTGCTTCCCGAGAAGCGGCTAGACATTGCTTGCTGATGGGAAGTAGAGAATAACATCATTTGTTTTGTCTTTGCTTTCGCGCGCGCAACCTTTGCTATCACTTTATTAAACTGTCCTTATCTTGACCCACGAGCCTTTTGTTATATTTTCTCCCCCCTGTCCAGCTGAGGAGGGGGAGTGATAGAGCGGCTTTGGTGGGCACCTGGCATCCAGCCAGGGTCAACCCACCACAAACATTTATCATGTAAATTAAAAATTGTTTTTGAAGTGTATCTTTAGAACTGAACTATATGCTTCTAAGAGGAAAAAAGCGAAAACTAGTTACTGAATCCTATATATGCAAGAAGGGACTTGTTGGAATTTAAGTCTCCAGTCACTCATTTCCATTTGTCCAAACTATTTTACATAATTAGAGAATTACAAAGGATTCTCACTGTGATTTAATGTTTCCATTTACTGTCATGAGGACAAGACTTGACAACCAATCCACGAAAGCACTCTGGTCTACCTGAAAAGGAAAGTTTTCATCATTCCCATCAAACAAAATTTAGAACAACAACAGATGGAACTTAAGAGGTACAAATCAGGAAAATAAAAAAGCGCAATATGTAATTTGTGTAGTTTCTTTTAATTTTTTAAAATACAGATAACCATAGGGCTAACATAAAAATAAAATTAAAAAATTATAACTAACCTAATTTTCTCTTCAATTCAGACTTCACAAACATTGCTCAAATTCCAAGTATCTACATATGCAAAGTTACAGCCCATATGCAGCTCCTCCTACTGTACCTGAATTGCTTAAAACCCTTACCACACTATACTTGCAATTACCCTCCTTCCACATATGAAGATGCATTCATGATATATTAGAATCTCTAGTTTTCCTAGATAAATCAAAATATTAAAATTGTCATTTTATTGAAATTCAGAAGACCCTATCACTATTTAAAATACACCATCATTGACATGGACAGCTTCTGCAAGCAATTTTTGACGTGTGACTGGAGTAGTCTTCAAACAACCTATACACGAAAAAAGCAAATACATTTATTTGGTTTACTTTTTATAAGAGCTTGTCACAATGACAAAGAAATTAAGTGAAGTATTAAAAAGAGGAGTCTTCTTAAAGTTCAACTGCCAACTTCAGCAGTTTTATATTATTTTATCCACTAAATAACATCCATGAAGATTCAAAAGAATCAAATAGTTTCTTGTACTTCACAAATATCTATTGCCTCCAAACAGAAGGATTGAGTCCCCCTGAAGTGTATGCACTCAGTACAGCTGGTTGGCAGACCAATTATCTGCTGTACTGAACAGGCGCACAGAGCAGAAGAGAGGCTGCAGCATGTTCAGCAGAGGTATGGCTTTAGTGGCTTTGGGAAATTTTGGTCCCAGATCTTCATAATGCTACAGATACTTGCTGATACAAGTGGAAGGTAGAGGAACAGGTGGTGCTTGGTCTCTGTAGGCCTGTCGAGTCAGGGGTGACATGATATCCAATATGACTCCTTAAGTTTTAAACCAAAAGATATATTCACACCAGGACAGAGATAATCACTAATAAACACAAAGAACAATTCTGAGATTGATCCTTGCTGTGCTACATTAACAAATGTCCTGCACTCTGATCCAACAGTGCTCCTTCCAACACAGCCTGCCCTTAACTCCAGCTTACATAGGCTTTATCAAGGTTGCAAATTTTTGTGCTTATCTCCATGTTCTCCAACTGAACTAACA
Source organism: Haliaeetus albicilla (assembly GCF_947461875.1). Taxonomy (NCBI): domain Eukaryota; kingdom Metazoa; phylum Chordata; class Aves; order Accipitriformes; family Accipitridae; genus Haliaeetus; species Haliaeetus albicilla. The sequence continues at coordinate 11,360,442 of NC_091515.1, read as the reverse complement.
CAGTACTTGGAAAACTCTGTATTGAAACCAAAATCAGAAGATGCTGTTCCTGCACAGGCAATTATTCATAAAAGTTTTTTTAAAATATTATAGAGAAATCCATTTTATTACGAAGGTGAGAAAGAGACAGGTGATTTGCATATCATAACTTGGAAAATGTAGTAGCTTTCTAGATATTTACAGTGTGAACACATTTTAGGAAACAAAAAAGTGCTTGATTAGCATACTAAGTGAAAACTACAGAAACAAGGGCATTTTTATTGTCCATCTTAAATAAAAAAATAAAAAAAAAATCAATCAGCAAGGTGGCTTTAGATTTGGAGAAGAGGGAATTATTAAGTGCAAGAAAAACAAGTATATTATTTCCCATGTGTCTCCCTTTCCTACTCAGTGGAGGCAAATTTATATAACCAAACACAGCAGGAAGGTCTTCACTTCTTAAGCTTAAAGGAGAAACTGTATCACTTTTCTTTATGATAAGACTGCAACCCTTCTTCTCCAGTATGGGATTCCCAGTCACTTTTGTCACATCCAACTCTGCATACTTAGGGCTATGACATTTCGGAACAGAAGTTGGTCCTGATATCTCCCCATCAACCATGTTTTGACCCAGAGCTGTCTATACCTTGTAACTCACTATCCCAAAATACCATGCCCATGCACACCCATCAGATGTTCCTCATTCCTCCTTCCCAAAAAGCCCCAACCTCTCAGTTCAGAGTCCTCCATCCTCTCACTATACTGCAACAAATCTCTACTTTTTTGATCCAACCCCTAATGTTTTTACACATCAAAACAAGCAATCATTCATTTACCAGACTGAGATCTCATTCAACAAAAATTCACGGAAGGACGCCACTGGGAGAAAAATAAGATGTGCTAGGGAAAAGACAATGCATGGCTGCCCTAAACATCTGAATATATTAAATACAATATTTCCAATTGTATTTGCTGGATTGTCTCATCAACTCTTGGCCAAGGATGGCAGCAGCCTGATAAACTCAAGTTTCCAGACAACTCTTGGCTTTCTAAATATAGAGCATTGAAATGAAGCAAACTTTTTAGTTTTGTGCTCTGGGTCTTGCATGTACTCTCTCTTCCTTGCAGATCAAGCTGTCTTCTACAGAAGGTCCTAAAATAGGCACATAGTCTATCAAGCTTGGAAACCTACCAATCTATACAGTGCTAAAGTCATGAGTTCTCTGGATAACCTTTTCATAACAGAGCCACCAGTTTAGTCAAATTTTGCTGAAAGATTTGAAAAGTGCTTTAAAAAACAAGCAACTGATTGGTTAAAATGTAAATTAATATTAGTATGACAGAAAGCTCTTAGCACGGAATATCCATATGATAGCAAACTTTAAAAGAGGATTTGTAATATTTTTGCTTTTGAGGAGGTGTCATAAAATCCAATAAATGTGGGCTTTTTTCTGCTAAGACATTTAAACACAGTTTAATGCATGCACTCTTTCCTCAGGAAAGCTGTAGCTAGCATAACTCCCTCTGGAAGACTGCCTTAATAATTAGGGTAAGCAGAGACAAAGAGAGTGCAGTAGAAAAGGCTAGTCATCTGTATCTTGCATCTGGAATGTCAAAACTACTCCAAAAAGGTGATCATGCCTCTGAGAGCTAAAGTGTGGAGATTACATAGCAGCAGATTTCTGTTCCTATCCCTTCTCTTCATTTTATTAATCTCAGTGGATAGCATTAACAGTAAAAACTGTCTTCCTGATTGACTAACCAGGAAAAGGTGAACAGAAAACATAAATAAGTGGCACAAAACCCACCACACCTACACTGCAACTCCATTTGCCTAACATGGTAGAATGTGGTAAAAGTTAAAATACAGACTTTTATTATTAAAAGCTGAAAAATAATGACTTTAAAGTCTGTTGTTTTTTGTTGTTTGTTCCCCCCCCCCCCCCCAAGTACATTCTTCAAGGTTTGGTTTTTTTCCTGCATGTTTTATTTTTCTATTTATTGGTATGAAAAATTACCTCCTCCTTCAGTGCATGTTTCTTCTGCTCCAAACAGATTTCTTTAGCACGCATCAACTGCAAAGTCTCCTTAGAAACTGCATACTGAAGCTTTTCCATACGTTCCACTGCTGCTGCCCATGCTGCCTTACCAAATTTTTTCTGGTCTGCTCGCATTCGATCGTACACAGCTAGAGAAGGGAAGAAAAAACAGACAGCTTACCAGTCTACTCTTCAGATTACTAGTGATTCTACTGTAGAGACTATGCACATATTTGTATCTAAAAACATACAAAGTTCTCTTAGCAGAGAATAGTCATTCTACAGAGCATTAACCTTCATATCTAAGATGTAAGTATTCTTAGGACTTGTGTAAATATGCAATTAGCTATTTGTTGATCATTAAACCATTATAATTCCAATTTTTGTTGCCCACAGAGGAACCATTCTGAATACACAGTACTTGAACACTTGAACCACACATTCAGAAATCCTGACTTAATAAAAGTATCTGGTTAATATTATCATGGGGCCTTAAACTACATCCCAAATTTTCCCTGCTTCTGAAAGCCCCAATCATCAGCTACTAAAGTCTCCAGTTTCCCTTGATAACTTTTACAGCACATTCATAACTTTAACACAAATCTGCAGAGTGAAATAAGAATTACAATTTAAAACAAAAATTTCAGTTTGACCTCAAGTGCGATTCTGTAAGAATACTGAATTAAATTTAAATGAGAATATCTATTTTTTTTACCTCAAAATGCAGGTTGCTTTACAAAATTAATTCAAGTTAACTAAAAAAAGTACAATCTGCCCTTACTATGCAGAGATGAATGAGAATCTTTTCAGTAAGAGTTCAGAGTAGCAGTAGTCCCTTGCTTGATTCAGACTTTTTCTTCTTGAGCACCAGACATCATTTAGGCTGACACACGAGACTTTCACAATTTTTAATATACAGAACAATCACATGATACTGTACACTTAGCTTTGCAAAGCAAAGGCCATGAGAGTCACAGAACCAAAGGGGTAGCGTGTGCACCTTGTGAAGTTCAACAAGCTCAAGAGCAAGGTCCTGCACCTGGGTCAGGGCAATCCCAGGCACAAATACAGGCTGGGGGATGAGCGGTTTGAGAGCAGCCCTGCAGAGAAGGACTTGGGGGTGTTGGTGGATGAAAAACTGAATATGAGCCAGCAATGTGTGCTTGCAGCCCAGAAAGCCAATTGCATCCTGGGCTGCATCAAAAGAAGCGTGACCAGCAGGTCAAGGGAGGTGATTGTGCCCCTCTGCTCTGCTCTTGTGTGTAGAGAAATTCCATGTGGGGATGGACGACAGGACACCAATATGATGATCAAAGTCGCCAGTTTATTGAGCCTAGCTGATCATTCTTATACAATTCTCTAAGTTCCTTAAAAGCTCTGATTGGTTGCTGCATGCAAGCATATAGTGTCCACGCGCACAAGCATAAAATATGATTGGTTATATCGACACTGTACACGCGCATAAACATAAGATATAATTGGTTATACTAACTCTGTACACGCGCATAAACATAGGACATAATTGGTTATATCAACTAAAACAGGCAAAACTTGTCTCAGTCTAATTGGTCAAGATAAACTGCCGAATTGAGGTTCTTTGTGCCAAGTTCCCTTTATCATGGAATGCGCACCTGTGTTCTTCTAATTGGCATCTTTCTTTTTTCTGTCTTCTTGTTTATTCTGTTCAAGGCCTTCTAAAGGCGTCTGGAATGCTCTTGTGACCATTAGCTAAATATGTGTCCACAATTCCCCCTTTTTTGTTTTTCGTCAATTACCACAGCCTTACTTGATCTATCAATTAATTTTTAAACACATTGCAACATACAAGGCACACAAAATAAAAAAAACCCAAACACTAAAAGATAAACCAAAACTATCTTAACTAATGATTTAAGAGCAGCTCTATTTTGTAAGGTTGTGTGTCTAATACTATCTACATCTAACAGTAAATCAGATAATACTACACCAATCTGTATTCAGGGACCCCAGAATTTGTGATTCCTGGGGTGGCAATGAGGGTGAATGCCCGATCCGTGGAAACCAGGCATTCCCATCCATTGAGTCCATGACCTGCTGCACAGGGGTCTCCATCAGTAAGTTCTTAAACTTTGTTGATGTCAGTGGAACCCCCTATTAAACCTGTGAAAAAGGGATTGCTTGGTGTTGCTGTACTGAGGTATAAGCAATCTTGTCTGGTCATGTCAGCCAGGGTCATCCAGATGTTTTCTTTGGTTTGCGGCGGTATCCATGACTACGTCCATCCGAGGACTGTGAGGAAGATGGACCATCTGTACATTCTTGTGCCATCTTGCTCCGTGAACTCAGCCCAGCAATCGGTAGGTGTCAGCTTTACGTGGGTGTCCCCACGGAGGCAACAATGGCCTTGCCGTACACCAGCCCGATGCTCTTTGGAAAATCCCGGTATTTATACATTTGCAGAGGAATGGATTTCAGCACACGTGGCCAGCGGGTGCCAAAATCCACCTCAGTTGCAACCTATGACGCATGCGCTCACTGGCCAGGCACGCTGCACAAGTCATAGCCATCCTGTCTATTGGTTCATGGGCTTTGTGATGCGGTTGCAATGCACAGAGAATCTTGACCTGTTATGTTGGCCAAGGTGACCTACACGTTAGTTTTTGGCTGAGGTGGTATTCATATTGCCGCACCATCTAGGATGTTCCAGATGATGATGGTCGTACAAATCGAGCGGGAGTCCATTGTGGGCCTGTATCTGTGGAAACACAATCATAACCTTGTTCCCAGGTTATTAATGGAAATGGACCTTCCCATTGCCCTGTTTCTAGATTCTTAACTAAAACCATGACCTTACCCCTAATTTTGGCTTTAGCTAACTTTTCTTGTGGAGAGAGATTCCCTACTCTCCCTTTTTGTATTTCGTCAGTTAACACCTGCTGTATTGCCCTTTGCAAAGATCTATGAACACAATTAATTAAACACAGTAAAAACAACATTATACCTAATAAAATACACAAGAATAAAAGACTGTTCAGGTAATGCCAATGACACACAAAAAGAGGTTTGATTAATAGCTTTAGCTAGTGACACCCAAACATTCTTACTGTCCCACGGCGTTAAATGATGTGGATCAATCACCGGTGTCACTGCCATGCTGCTTACTACAGTCAGTGTGTTCCATATCAATCTCAGCATAAGGTTTCAAATTTATGGGTAAATCAGGAACGTATCTGCCAGACATGGATGATGTGATTTTTTGTTCAATTGCTGCCAAGGCTTGCCGCCCCAGCGCACTTAGTTGTCTTGTAGAAGTTAAGCTATCGCTGCCCCGCAATAAATCCAGCAGCGGCTGTAAGTCTGTATTTGTAATACCACAATAAGGTCGAATCCACTTTGGGTCTCCGACAAGTTTTTGTATGTCATGTACGTTTCACATGCCCTGGTTGACCACACTGATAACATGTTAAAGGGCCTTTGTGTGGACCGCGGTATCCTTTTCCCTGTCTCACCATCAGTCGTAACGCTACAGCGAGTGCTGCAGCATGAGCTTCAGCATGTATTTTTGCTTTCTCTTGTTCCTGTATTATAGGTAAGTGATTACAAGCCTCGATGATATCTACTAATGTAGCTGTTCGCAGAAGTGATGCAATGATTTGTCTGCATTTTGCATTTGCATTTTGAATGGCTAAGTCTTTTCCGACAGCAGGGCTGGCAGTTTTTCTCGCTTCGCGGCAGCCTCCAACTGTGCCAGCTTTTCTATTACTAAACTGCAACTGCTGCGAAGTGAGCTCCGGCCCCTCTTCATGCTCTTGAGGCGACCCAGGCGCAGACGGAGGCAACGGAGGGTATATGCTAGGTATAATTTGTTCATGTTGAATGGTGGTATCTGGGGGCTGTTTTCTCGTAGGTGGATTTTTACTCGCTTCCTGATTCCGTAGGGTTTCCTTTAAGCGTACGGTTAGGGAGGCTTGGGAACTGTCAGATGGCTGATTAATATCGGCAGTCCCAGGGAGTGGAGCAGAAGTCAAGGGCACAGGAGCAGGCGGACAAGCTCCAAAAAGTCTCTCTCGCTGCATTATGTTTTTCTCCCCGCTTTTCCCCTTCGCTTGCGGTTGGAGAGAGAGCAGCAAAAGCAGACGCAGATGCTTTACGATCTGCTTTCATTTCTTGCAGAGGTGTCTTAATTAATTTCCATAAAGTTGCAAGACCTTTAACTTCTTCAGACCCGTCACTAATTTCATCCCATAGGGAGGTTCCGATAGCTTTCCAGGTACTAAGCTCAAAAGCTGTACCCACACTAATTAAAAGGTTTCTGTCCTTGCTCCATTGTAGAAGCCACTTTAAACAAGCTTTATCATATTTTTTGCCTCTCTCAGAGAGTATATGTTGGGGGAGCTTAACTACCGCTTCTTCTTCTTTGGAAAGCGTAGACCCCATCTCCTCCCCCGACCGCTCACCTCCTTTACGGGCGAGTCCTTTTTAATATCCATCTCTGTTTTTTCAGCCAGCCTCATAAATGTCTTTATGGCTGCCTTTTCCTTCGCAGATGCTGCGAAACCCATGCCGCCTTTTATCACGTAAGCTTACGATTCCTGCCTCTCTCGAGCAGCCCGGCGCTTTCTTATAAGCCCACCGGCATCCGCGGCAATCTCCCCCGCCTTTTCAGTTGTTAGCGTTCCCCTCTTGTTCCTTACTGGATCACGTCGGAGGTCACCAGATGTAGAGAAATTCCATGTGGGGATGGACGACAGGACACCAATATGATGATCAAAGTCGCCAGTTTATTGAGCCTAGCTGATCATTCTTATACAATTCTCTAAGTTCCTTAAAAGCTCTGATTGGTTGCTGCATGCAAGCATATAGTGTCCACGCGCACAAGCATAAAATATGATTGGTTATATTGACACTGTACACGTGCATAAACATAAGATATAGTTGGTTATACTAACTCTGTACACGTGCATAAACATAGGACATAATTGGTTATATCAACTAAAACATGCGAAACTTGTCTCAGTCTAATTGGTCAAGATAAACTGCCGAATTGAGGTTCTTTGTGCCAAGTTCCCTTTATCGTGGAATGCGCACCTGTGTTCTTCTAATTGGCATCTTTCTTTTTTTTGTCTTCTTGTTTATTCTGTTCAAGGCCTTCTAAAGGCATCTGGAATGCTCTTGTGACCCTTAGCTAAATATGTGTCCACACTTGTGAGACCCCACCTGGAGTACTGTGTTCAGCTCTGGGGCCCCCAACATAAGAAGGACATGGACCTGTTGGAGTGAGTCCAGAGGAGGTCCATGAAGATTATCAGGGGGCTGGAGCACATCCCCTATGAGGATAGGCTGAGAGAGTTGAGGTTGTTTATCCTGGAGAAGAGAAGGCTCCAGGGAGACCTTATTGCGGCCTTTCAATACTTAAAGGGGGCTTATAAGAAAGATGGGGACAGACTTTTTACAAGGGCATGTAGTGATAGGACAAGGGGTAATGGCCTTAAAGTGAAAGAGGGTACATTCAGACTAGATATAAGGAAGAAATTCTTCACTGTGAGGGTGGTGAGGCACTGGAACAGGTTGCCCATAGAGGTTGTGGATGCCCCCACCCTGGAAGTGTTCAAGGCCAGGTTGGATGGGGCTTTGAGCAACCTGGTCTAGTAGAAGGTGTCCCTGCCTATGGCAGGGGGGTTGAAACTAGATGAACTTTAAGGTCCCTTCCAACCCAAACCATTCTATGATTCTATGATTCAGTCCCTAGGTGCTAGAAGATATTACATGCTGTTGTTAGGTAATAAAAAATACCTTTTTGTTCTCATGTGTTTTTCCTCTGTCATCTGTTAATATTTTGGTATGTAAGACCACCCTGTGATCAACAGGAGGCCAAAAACCCCAAAACATAACAAAAAAGGCAAGCAATCTGTACACCAAAGGTCTACAGTTGTCAACAGTCTCCAGGCATTTCATTTCCCAGTGTTTTTCCCCACAATCTTGACTGCTGTACATAAAAACAGCATGTAAACAAAACAAAACCGAAGTAACTATAAATATACATTCTCTATCAACTAATGTGGTATTTTACTTGCCTTTGTCATACTAGTAAAGGAACCAAACTGATTAAATACATTTAGAATTTGCTGCAATAAATTAATTCCAACACACTTGAACTGGTTTAGTCATTTTTTTCAAAATAAGGTGGAGTTTCATGTTATCCTTAACTTGGGTCATCACTGAAAGGAATCATTTTGCAGTGACTTCTTCTCAAGACAGATCTAGCAGTCATGCAGGGAGATGACAGGGAACCTACCCATCAAAAAAGATTTTCTCCCATGGGTACAGCTCATTTATCTGGTTGCAAAATCACTATCACCAAGGCAAAGAAACAAACAGGAACCCACACTCAGACAGGGAAAAGAGTGGAACAAACTCTGTCAGCGGTAGCCCACAGTCAAACTAAAAGAGGTGACATGAAACCACATCCTCAGGTTTGTTTGCCCTATTAAACTAATTACTTAGGTTAAAATGGTACAAGGATGAAAGCGCAAGATGAATATGCAAGTCATATGACCTAGTTTAACTGTACCAACTCTTTAGTAAAACTACCACATTCTTCAAGTATAGAAATGCCAAGGTTATATCCATGAAGATTTCTGAAGAACAGAGCAGCTTTCACTGAGTACTTAAACTGAGTTGTTGATTAATATTTAGAGCTATGAAAAAATTACTGAAAGGCAGGGGAGACAGGAAAAGGAAATTAATTGAAAGATAATAAACACTTACTATGGTGGTCTGCCATATCCAGTATAGAAGACAGAATCCTTCAGGGACTCTATGCTCCCTAAATACTTTGCAAATGTACAATGCAGCTAATACAGTCACATTGAGAAGGTGGTTGTGAAACTATATTTAAAAATTTCTATTCTGCCCACTTCTGATGATGTTCTGAAAAGGCTTATTTGTGAATAATACAAATAGACACAGAAGAAAAAAATAATGGGAATGATGACTGCATTTTCCTCACGGAGGACTGATTGTCGTGGTTTAACCCCAGCCAGCAACTAAGCACCACGCAGCCGCTCACTCACTCCCCCCCCATCCAGTGGGATGGGGGAGAAAATCAGGAAAAGAAGTAAAACTCCTGGGTTGAGATAAGAACGATTTAATAGAACAGAAAAGAAGAGACTAATAATGATAATGATAACACTAATAAAATGACAACAGTAGTAATAAAAGGATTGAAATGTACAAATGATGCGCAGGGCAATTGCTCACCACCCGCCGACCGACACCCAGCCAGTCCCCAAGCGGCGAATCCCTCCCCCCCCCACTTCCCAGTTCCTAAACTAGATGGGACGTCCCATGGTATGGAATACACTGTTGGCCAGTTTGGGTCAGGTGCCCTGGCTGGGCATGAGAAGCTGAAAAATCCTTGACTGTAGTCTAAACACTACTGAGCAACAACTGAAAACATCAGTGTTATCAACATTCTTCACATACTGAACTCAAAACATAGCACTGTACCAGCTACTAGGAAGACAGTTAACTACATCCCAGCTGAAACCAGGACACTGATGAAAAAAAATAAATCAATCACACAATACGATACAGAACATGGTAAACATTAAATAAACTTTTAAAGATTTCTTATTTGAAGTATAGGATAGTAAAAAATAGCTACCTTTCTGTGCTTTAGCTGTTATTTCAAAGTATTTAACTGTAAGATCTTGAATAGAAAGCACAGCCATGTGGGCTTTTCTCTGCCAATCAGCATCTTCTTTTTGCAGACTCTCAATTCTTCTGGGGCCTAGGTAGTCATTCTCTACCGAGATCTGAAAATAAATCAGTCCATAATCAACAACACAATTAATCATTGCTATTTTGCCAACAGCAACCAGTTTCAGAGTGGCTAAGAAAGAAAGAAAAACATAAATGAGAGAAAACTACCAGCAAATCACCATGGCTTCTATTCAGCAGAAAAAACTCTTTGAAGTGCTCCTTTCTGTTGAAAAAGTACATCCACAGTTTCATTACTATTCTCACTGGAAGCATGACAAACTCAAATGTAAATTTGATCTGCCAATATCTTTTTGTTAAATATCTTATTATCTTCAGATAACAAGCATGCTTCATCCAGGCTTTCTTCCAGCCTGAAATATTAACCTGGGAGGGGATTGTCCCCCTCTACACTGCACTGGTGTGGCCCCACCTCAAGTACTGTGTGCAGTTTTGGGTGCCTCAATATGAGAAGGACATCAGACTATTAGAGTGTGTCCAGAGGAAGGTGACCAAGATGGTGAAAGGTCTTGAGGGCAAGGCTTATGAGGAGCGGCTGAGGTCACTTGGTTTGTTCAGCTTGGAGAAGAGAAGGCTGAGGGGTGACCTCATCGCAGTCTACAACTATCTCAAGGGGGGCATCAGAGGGGGAGGTGCTGATCCCCTCTCTCTGGTGACCAGGGATAGGACACATGGAAATGGAATGAAGCTGCGCCAGGGGAAGTTCAGATTGGACATTAGGAAAAGGTTCTTCACTGAGAGGGTGGTTGGTCACTGGAACAGGCTCCCCAGGGAAGTGGTCACAGCCCCAAGCCTGTTAGAGTTCAAGGAAGGTCTGGACGACGCTCTTAGCCATATGGTTTAGTTTTAGGTAGTCCTGTGAGGAGCAGGGAGTTGGACTCGATGATCTTTATGGGTCCCTTCCAACTTGAGATATTTTACAATTCTATGATTCCATTCTGAAGTAAATGAATGCTCTTTAGTCAGAACGAAGCTGGAAACAGGGGGATGTGCTGGGGTAGTGGGAAGTAGTCATCAACATTTTAGTAGTTTTCCTTTGTTATAGATAACTTTTTAAAATATATTTTCCTAGTGACTGGGAGTTCAAATATCTTTTCATTGCTAAAACCAAAGCAATTTTATTTTGAAGAGACAACTATCTGAAGCCAGTAAAAGATCTGGAGTTTCTTTCAATAATTAATAAAAAAATATAGCTTTCCCAAAACTGAAAAATTTTTACACACTTTTTAAAAGTTAAGGTATTAAGTAGTCCCACTGCAGACAACAGACTATATATCTAATAATTAAATATTTAAGCCTGTTCCTGCAACACCAAAGCCTTAATTTTGAATATTTTTCATTTACATCAGTCAAGATGACACCTCACTAGTATAAACAAAAACCCCCAAACCCCAAAGCGCTCATAATCTTCTATGTCACCAGATATTTTAACCTGAAGTTCTAATGCCTCAAATATCCATCTTCATTTAACAAAGCTTCCATCTGGTCTCAAAGAGCCATTCCACTCTATTCTTAAACTACAAATAGTAGGTTTTTAAGTGACTCTTCAGGATCTACCTCTGCTTATCCACTTAGCCCATCTCTTAGAGGGATGATTTTAAAAAGTAAAAATATACAGATGCCTTCTATGTAATTGTTCATTTCTTGAAAAATGTTTAAAGTAGTTTAATAAGATATTTTAATCTACTTCTTATATATTTCCAAAACCCTTAGAAAGGCAACAGGGGGAAAAAAAGGGAATAAATGATAAGTGAATAATAATTTTACTAGATAGGTTGTAACATGTAATTTGATGAAGCACATATGTACCATGATTGCCACAGGGAATGCTTATGAATGGACAGACAAGAATTTCCAAATAAACTTCAAACTGTATGTATGTACCAGTGAACGATGACTGGTGAAGTTAATGCTTTCCATTTACACAGAACTCTGAAACAGCAAGTTCCTTTGAGAAGCAGGATAAAAACAATACCGTTAAAAGTCTTACTTTTCCTTGGTAAAGATGAGGTAATTTGATACTGGAATTGACATGGGATCACTGAGTAATGTAACATTCTTCTTAGCCATCATTTCTAAGAGAATAAGAAGCCTCAAAGTAACTCACACACAGTACAAGCTAGAGAGATTTATGAAGGCACAATACAATTGTATCTTTGTTCCCTAGAGCAAGTATTTACAAGTAAGAAAAAAGGGAAGCACCTTTTCATTAACTGCAATCCCAAGTATGTCATCCATACAGTCCTTCATGCTGAGGGTATTCATATGGCAAGGCACAGAAAACCCAAAGAAGCCTTTGCTTTAGCAATACCCATACAAGTATGCATATTTATGCGCAACCTTAAGCAGATGATCACGGTCCTGCAAAGCTTTAGAAACTGGGGAAACAAGGAAGATGGAGCTGTAAACATTTATGAGGATGGACCAGTTCAAGGTGGTACAGTTACTGATGAGTACCTTCCCTTTCCCTTTATGCATCTGTTCATATACACATTCACATTTAAAAGACACTGAGCAGCGTACTCCACAAATGACCACTGTCTGGAAGGGAGTCCTCAAGTAGTTACATGAACAAGAACAGACCAACATCGTGCCTTGAGGCTGCAGCAATAGTTCGTGCTTAACAAAAGCCTGAACGGAACCCCAGAAAGATACACAGGACAGAAGCATTTCCCTAGTGCTGCTTGAGCTGACCTGCCCTGATGCTTAGCAGTCTTATAGCCTATACCTACACAGCTTGTTATCTAGCAAGACAGTCAAACTTAGAATTATTGACCATGAAAATGAATAGGTGAGGATTCTTCTTGAAGCATCTTGTAGTACAAGCAAAAGACCAAAGACCAAAGCACATCTAACATTCATGATATGCAAGGACAATACAGAGGGACACTTCGGCCTTTGCATTCTGCAGCTTGGATAAGGCGCACGCGCACACACACACACACACACAAAATGTTAACTTCCTGACCCCAAAGCCATGAAATGGCAGGCTCTCATTGTTTCAAAGGGAATGTCCATTTAGCGGGTGCAGACGGAATCCAAGTACCAGTGGGGAACAGTCTTCGACAGGTGAAAAACCCCAGCTGCTTCCTTAAGAAAGGGAGATAGGTAGGAGCTGAGGATGAACCTTAAACTGATAAGCTTGTTTCCTTTACATCTGACAAGCAGCCTAGGTTAATAGGAAAAGAAGCTGGACTATTTGACCATAAAGAAATGCTAAGTTTAGTCCTTACTGCTATTGTTTAGGATATCCATGACCAGAGACACTGCTTGTCCCAACAACCATTTAACAGATTTGCCAGCCAGAGGCAACTGAGGTTCAAGGTGACAAATTCAGAATGAGAAAGTTCAAGAATAGGGGACAAGAGTCCTGGAAATCAAGAGCTGCAAATGCTCAGGAGATCCAGGTTCCTGGGCTGATTCGTAGAGTAAGAGTCCTCAGCCACAGGGATCTTTGTCACTCTTTGGATAGTCTAGTTAAGTTCAGGATAACACACTGTAGCTACTCATTGCCAGCAGAAGGCATCTCAGACTACTCATGGGGCAGTAGGAGTCAAATGAATCAAACAAAATTCAGGGAAGTTAACTTAAGTCTTACCTAGAGCAACCAGAGATATTCTCATGCAAGGGGAAGGAAAGCAATCAAGTTACCTTAATATTTCACTTCATGAGAGGATCTCATTTTGTGGAAAGCAGACTGTCAGGAGACTCCAGAAAGGTATTCAATGAACACACTCTGCACTGTGTCCTTAAAGGCAGGTCCTTGCTTCCCATCTTTGTTTCTATTAGGTCAATGACTTTCTGAGTGGCAGCAAACTACTTTGGTACCTTGGAAGTTGCAAACCCCTCAGAAAGTCATTGACCTAATAGAAAAGAATAGAGATTGCCGCTTCCAAGGTACCAAAGTGGTGTTCCTGCCCAAGCTCAAGGCTTCATTTTCTGGGCTTGCCTGACATACACGCTCTGTGGCCTCTGACAGCCTCTCCATTGACCTGAACGTGCTCCAGTGTTCCCCAGGGGAAAAGCAATCTCTTCCCATCCAGCCAGTGCATTCCACCTGATTCAATTTCTCCATCAAGAAATGTAACAAAGAAAAATTGAGTTATAAAAACACAAAACAACCAAAACCAGTGTAAAAGAAAATACTGCTAGCAACCTTTCCAAAGGTAATTAATATCATTCTTTATAATCTAAGCTCAATAACTGTGATTAAAAAAAAGATAGAGGGCATGCAAACAGCCACTTTTGGCCATGCTCCTGGCACACTCTGGGGAAACATGGGGGGAAAAAATCCCAGAAAAAACAGATAGCCATACTGTGAATGTAAATACTGACAATTACCAATCACTTGAGAGAAGAATTATCAGTTTTCAAGTGCAACCTACCTAGAAAATTATTATAATCTCTCAGTCATTAATGAAATTTATGCCCGTCATCCTTACAGGGCAGGACAGACAATCACCAGAGAAAAACAGAGATGAACAACTGAGACATAGTGGTAAAATATACACGGTCCCCCTATCCTTCCTTGACAGTGGATTCTGCTTAGCCCAGTACAGTGCCACTGCAGCAAATATATATTAAATCATAATATTCAATTTAAATAATATAATTTGGGTATATTTATATAGGACATATAAATTATGTAGAGTTGTATCTTATCATAGGAACTAGAAAGTAAGCCCGTGGAAAAAAAATGGTAGTTTAATTAAGACCACAGCTGTAATAAGGAGAAAAGTTGGGGAGGAAAGAGAGAGAACCCGCCTCTGAAGGTTGCAGCTTATGAAGAACGTACAGCAGCTTACCTCCCCACCTACAACACCTCCATGAAATGGAGGAAGAGACCACTCTCTCAAACCTACAGTTTATCCTAGCTGAGAATTTAAAGAGGAAAAGGGAAACACACATGGACCATTAAATAGCAACATGAACAGGCTCATGAGTATTGAAGACTTTGTTTCCTATATTCTCTTCAATAAATAATCACCTGTAATAAATATATATGTGTCGTGGTTTAACCCCAGCCAGCAACTAAGCACCACGCAGCCACTCACTTACTCCCCCCACCCAGTGGGATGGTGGAGAGAATCGGAAGGAAAAAGGTAAAACTCGTGGGTTGAGATAAGAACAGTTTAATAGAACAGAAAGGAAGAAACTAATAATGGTAATATTAACAATAATAAAATGACAATAATAATAATAAAAGGATTGGAATATACAAAACAAGTGATGCACAATGCAATTGCTCACCGCTCGCCGACCGATGCCCCGTTAGTTCCCGAGCAGCAATCTGCCCCCTCCAGGCCAACTCCCCCCAGTTTATATACTAGGCATGACATCACATGGTGTGGAATATCCCTTTGGCCGGTTTGGGTCAGCTGTCCTGGCTGTGTGCCCTCCCAACTTCTTGTGCCCCTCCAGCCTTCTTGCTGGCTGGGCATGAGAAGCTGAAAAAATCCTTGACTTAGTCTAAACGCTGCTTAACAACAACTGAAAACATCAGTGTGTTATCAACATTCTTCTCATACTGAACCCAAAACATAACACTATCCCAGCTGAAACCAGGACAATATGTGAAGACAATAACTCTCATTAGGGAATTAAAGGAAGTTCTTATGTGCTTCTGCATTCCATTACAATTTGCAATGCATGCATAACATGTTTATGCTTCAGTTTGCTCACTGCATACCTTTATGATGCCAGCATCTTTCATTTTTATAGTCCATAAAAGAGCACAGGTCATTTTATAAACTAAACAGAAACATATTATTAGAATGACTATTGACCACGTTAGATATGACTAAAAAAAGGCACCAGAGAATTTAAATGGACAGAGTGAGGAAAGAAAAACTAAGAAGTGTTGTGATCTAAATGATGTTTCTTTTAAACATACGCATGGTGGGTTGACCCTGGCTGGATGCCAGGTGCCCACCAAAGCCACTCTATCACTCCCTCCCTCAGCTGGACAGGGGAGAGAAAATATAATGACAGGCTCGTGGGTCAAGATAAGGACAGGGAGAGATCACTCGCCAATTACCATCACAGGCAAACCCGGCTCGAATTGGGGAAAATTAATTTAATTTATTACCAATCAAATCAGAGTAGGATAATGAGAAATAAGAACAAATCACCTTCCCCCACCCCTCCCCTCTTCCTAGGCTCAACTTCACTCCTGATTTCTCTACCTCCTCCCCCTGAGCGGTGCAGGGGGACGGGGACTGGGGTGTTGTGGTCAGTTCATCACATGTTGTCTCTGCCGCTCCTTCCTCCTCAGGGGGAGGACTCCTCACGCTCTTCCCCTGCTCCAGCGTGGGGTCCCTCCCACGGGAGACAGTCCTCCATGAACTTCTCCAACGTGACTCCTCCCCACGGGCTACAGATCTTCACGAACTGCTCCAGTGTGGGTCCTTTCCACGGGGTGCAGTCCTTCAGGAATGGACTGCTCCAGCGTGGGCTCCTCTCTCTCCATGGGGTCCCAGGTCCTGCCAGGAGCCTTCTCCAGTGCAGGCTCTCCACAGGGTCACAGCCTCCTTTGGGCGTATCCACCTGCTCCGGCGTGGGGTCCTCCCCAGGCTGCAGGTGGATATCTGCTCCACCATGGACCTCCATGGGCTGCAGGGGGACAGCCTGCCTCACCATGGTCTTCACCACAGGCTGCAGGGGAATCTCTGCTCTGGTGCCTGGAGCATCTCCTCCCCCTCCTTCACTGACCTGGGTGTCTGCAGGGCTGTTTCTCTCACATATTCTCACTCCTCTCTTCCGGCTGCTGTTGCGCAGCAGTTTTTTCCCCTTCTTAAATATGTTATCCCAGAGGCACTACCACCGTCACTGATTGGCTCAGCCTTGGCCAGCAGTGGGTCCTTCTTGGAGCTGGCTGGCACTGGCTCTATCGGACATGGGGGAAGCTTCTGGCGTCTTCTCACAGAAGCCACCCAGCTACCAAAACCTTGCCATGCAAACCCAATACAATATGTATCTGCTTTCAATTCAGTAAAAAAATTATTTTAGTTAAAAATTAAGAATCTCTGATATAGTTGAAGTTTTTTCTAACCTAAAAGGCTTTTTGGTTCCCTAGCATTTTCTCAAACTCGCCTTTTGGTCTGTAAGTTCCTCGTTTAGACTTGAATTTCTGAAGAAAGTGTGGTCTAACAGGAAAACTTCTCATCTCACAACTAGATCACATAGCCAAATATAGTTTCCCTTCTAGTCATCATTTTCTCAAAAAGCCCATTCCAGCTAATTCTTCCTAAAAAAACCCCTATATTCTCTTTGAGAAGAAACCAAGCCTCGTGGTAAAATTGGCTAAGATAAAATTCTTTTTTGTGTGTGTGAAGATGAGACTCACTTTTGAAGACTTTCATGTTTTGCAAGCTTTACTTCAGATAATGCTTTGAAACTAAGAAAATTATGACAGCTTTCACAAAAGGTGGTTGTTGGAAAGCACACAAGAAGAGGAAGAAACAGCAGAAGCCATTAACTTCAATACATCAGGTAAACATCTATTTCCATCGGCTA
Source organism: Haliaeetus albicilla (assembly GCF_947461875.1). NCBI lineage: Eukaryota > Metazoa > Chordata > Aves > Accipitriformes > Accipitridae > Haliaeetus > Haliaeetus albicilla. Next base: position 11,343,148 of record NC_091515.1, on the reverse strand, counting down.
TTGCTTCAGAGCAACAGAACATAAAAGAACATTGTTCTACACTGTATGGATATATTTCCAAAAGAAAACCAATGAGTTCTTCAGAGGAAACAAACTGAAGGGAGGTCCCTAGTCTAGCCTGTGAGCAAGTGAGAATGAATCAGAGAGGCAAGACTCTTCTACTGGAGCACAGAAACATTCTTCTCTGGAAAAGTTCAGATTGTTATGTTGAACTTTGAAGAGAGTAAAGTAAGCTTACTGTGAGAAGACATGAGAAACAGGCCTGCAACTATAGGATTTTGTTAAGTTTTACTGTTGGAGGTTGTCATCACCTTTCTGCACATGCATTACATTTATTGACAATTTCACCTGCCATTTTGTTTGTTATCCAGCCCAGCCTTTTGTGAGGGAACTTTAAAAAAACCCAACAAAACACAACCAAAACTTTTGGCATTCAAACATAATGAGATTTTTCTACAAGTCTTGTTGGTCAGTTTTACAGTTGAACATCCAGAGCAGTTTTGTACTCCATTCACCTTGCAGATAGGCAGATTTAAGTGATCAGATACATGCCACAGTTTTGTAGTTAGCAATCTCATACCAAGAGTTCAGGTTCCTCACTGACTCAGACTACCAGCCTGCCTTCCATCAGATCGCCTGTTTAGAGCACTATTTTTTTCAGAAAGCCCATAAAATCCTGACTTTAAGTCAGCAAAACATTTTGGCATGAGTTCACATAAAGAAAAGCTATATAAAAAATCTGCAGGATTTATAGTTTAGGATGTAAACAGAAACTGGCATACAGCCCTTCCTAAACAGACTTTGAGACTATAAAGACTATCACAGCATAATTCAGCATATTATACCAGTTCCTCAAACAAGAAAACAATAGTTTCAACAAAGTTTATTACCTTCATTTGCAAATCTAGCCATTTTGCATAAACTTAGATTACCATTTATTCCCTGCTCTATGGGTTTTTCAAAAGCCAAGCTTATCTATGATTTCTGATGATGTGAGGACACATCTTCAGCTACAGATATACCAAAAGAAACTTAGGAATGAAGTTGAGCTGATTGCCATGCCAAGTAATCTATACATTTTAAATCAGTGCTTGCTTTAGTGTCCTCCAATGCACTTTATATAGCTTTGTTTTCATGTTTTTCACTGCAAGACCACCATGCACTCAAAAATATTATGAGACTTAAAAAAAACAAAACAAAAAACCCCGCACAGTTCATAAACCAGCTCACTAAGACATCAGTTATTCTAGAGCCAATGATAAAAACATGGATTTAGTAATACAGAACTTATCCATTTGATGTATGGGAGCAAGACTACAAATTAAGAGTATGAAGCACTGATGCCCACTCCCTTCCCAAACACATCTTCAGTTGACTCTGAGAGATTTTTTTTCCCCCAAGTATTTCTCTAAGTATTTTTTAAGTAATTCTCTCTATTTTGCTAGCTATCCTCATCGCTAAACTTACATTTTCCTTTGAACTTGTTTCATACTTTGCAAAAACATTTTTTTTAAACCAAAAGTTAAAACATTCAGTGCAACATAATTTATTTCAAAGTATTTAATTTTACACAAATCAAAGTCAAATTAGCTATAAGGTTCACTACTGCACTTCACCACCAAGTATTAAACCAACAAATAAATCTATAGACGTTTGAGCCACAGTTAGATTTTTAACTACACTAGTATCTGCTTAAAGGAGCTTGAAAGAGAAGCACAACATAGACTAATAAAGCATTCTACAATTTCAAAAAAATGAATTATTAAGCTATATGCTGCTCTCTTATTTCTAGTGCTAGACCTCAACATTAGTATATTTAAAGTCCTTAAAACCCCCTCATGCTCAAGTGAATTAACATGTCAGTGAAGATAATAAATATGTATGCAATGAAACTAAGAGTGCTTTTAAATATATTTAATGTATAACTACATTTTAATGTTCTCATTTCCTGAAGATGAATTGAGAGGTAATGATGACTGTAGTCTCTCACCTGTATCAAGATATTATCAGTGCTCAGTTAAGCAAATCCAGTCCAACTCAGACCTTCAAGAATGCTTGTGTCAAAGTTTTGCTGGCATCTATGTGTAGGTTATAAAACAATTTATCTTACATTTTATCTATAGTCTAATACCAAGCACATTTAAAAAAAAAGAAAAAAGAAAAAAAAAAAGGAAAAAAAGCATGAACAAAAGAAAGCCTCCCATTGATTTCACCTGGGGTTTGATCAAACACAGTGCCTACTCACCATGACTGTGAAGTACTGGTCCACAATTATAAGACCATAAAAATACAAATTAAGAAGGTAGTTTCTTTCTCTCTGTGAAGGCCAGTGGATACAACTGTACATACGTAAAAGGCTTTGGTTTTTTTGCACATGAAGTTATTCTTCTGAAAGATTTTTTTTTTTTAAATAACCAGATTTGGTAACCTGTATCAAAGACTACTTTATATCTTGGTCTTAAAGGGCTAAGGCTTGATCCTATTAATCTGTCAGTAAGTTCTATAGCCAAATATCAACCACTAGAACCGGTCCCTCCCCTCCATACTTTCAGAAGAAGACTGCACTATATATGGAGGATCTGAAAAAAATAAGATTTAACTATCTGAAATCAAAGGCACCAGAGCACAGGTAGCTAGCTCTGCTTCTTCCAAATTTTGGGAGAAGTATTTCACCTTTGGTTTTCCAGCTACTGATGCCTACTACTTCCCACTTTTCTGCTGTGGCAATGTATATTCTTAACATACAAAAAAATTGCTAAATTTTCACAGGGAAATGATCCCTTTTGATAAATGAAAAATTTGTGGGTATAAATGTGAAATATTTTTAAGATCAAAAATATTACAGCTTTTTTTAGTTCATTAGAAGTCTGATTTCTAGCAAAAAGAGCATCTTAAAATCCATTTAGAATTCAAAATGCTAGATAAAATAATCTATAAATATTGTTTGCACTCCGGTTTTAAGTTTATACTTGTCTTCAGAATTTTGGGGGAAATACACAGATAGCCCAAAACATATAATACAGCATTTGAATATCGAGCTTCACTTGCCTGATGCCTGTGTTACAGCCAAGAGTCTGAAATCAGAAGAAATGGACCAGTAATCCAAACAGTGAAATTAACATGCTAAAACTCACTGGTTGAATGTCTTTACATATTATTACATCTAAAACAGCAACAGTCCAGAAATAGTGACATTTAAAAATGCCTATACAAATTCAGCACAGCTTTTAAGTGTATATAAATTACAATACTGTCTTCAATTCCTTTATTATACCTTCTCTAGCATTCCATGAACATAATTATAGTTCTGAGTGTTTGGCTGGCTTATCAATACAACTTTTCACACTTACCATACAAAATACGGTCATACTAGACATACAGAATATGTCTAGTAAGCGTATCTTACATTTTAATCTTGAACCGAGTACAGAATTGCTTCTTTGGTGAGCATTTCTCAATTTGATAATACAGTTCATTACAAATTGGCTTTTACTTGTGTGTCCCCCAAAGGCCATGGGGCGAGCAGGATTATTCCCATATTATTTAAAAAACAAAAAAGTAGGTCCCAAACACTGTTGTGTTTGCAATGTCCACTTTTTTCAAGAACGCATGATATCTGGTAAGCATTTTGCCACGTTTAGAAGGAGGTCCGCATGGATTTGAGCAGCACTTACAAATATTAAGCATTTCTACAAACAAAACTAGGTTTCTGAAGCTGTGAGCCCCCAAAAAAAGAGAAACATCACTGCTGAATGCATTGTTCTAGGGTCAGATGACTAATACATAATTAAATACAAATTTTGGCAAAAGTCAGTTCTCCAGAGTTGTGTTCCACTTCATAATAAGCCATCCTTTTCTCCTTCCATAGTCTTCTACCTTTTTCATTAGGTTTTCCAAATTCAGCAATATTTAAGTAAGTGCTTCACAGTACAGCTTTGATTCCTCACCCATACTAAATGATCCATCCTTCACACTAAATGAGGCAAAATACACCTGAAAATCTAGCATACAATCAAGTTAAAAGATAAAAAGAAAAAAAAGACTTCTATCATGGACAACACTAATCTGCATTTTCAAGCTTCTAAATGCTTTAACTTTGTTATGAACTTTTGTTCTGTTTTTTTTTTCAAAGAAGGAATCTGCAAAGAATTCAGCTGTCCTACTCTAATAAGCCTCTGCTGAGCACACAGAATTTGGTATTTGTTTCTCCCTTCCCTCCTGTAGGCTTGTCTCTTGCCTAAAGTTTCACAGCAACAGCAGAAATTTAACACCCAGATGATACATCTTCCATTTTTTATGTCTTGCTCCAAAAGAAGAGGACACTAAACACTGTTCTCAAAGATTGTAGGCAAAGCAATTCATTTCCTCCTAATCTCATTCTGAAAACAAACAAACTTAAACTGATTAAAAAAAAATACTTATTAAAAAAACCAAATTCTTAAAAAACAAACTAAAACAACTTCCCCACAAATCAAAACACATATACCTAATACAGAAAAACTCTAAAAATGTTAAATAAAGTAATTACAGAAGGCATAGGCAATCTTGACTAAATACTGATATTTGTATTCGAGCTTAATTATCCTTGTAACTTTTTTTTTTTTTTTTCATTTTAGTAACTCATTCTGACTGGCTCAGACTTGGCCAGCGGTGGGTCCGTCTTGGAGCTGGCTGGCATTGGCTCTATCGGACATGGGGAGAGCTTCTGGAATCTTCTCACAGCAGCCACCCCTGTAGCCCTCTTTCTACCAAAACCTTGCCACTCAAACCCAATACAGCTTATTAGTAATTACCTGAAAAATCAAGATTCTTGTGTCTTTGTGTATTGGTTTTGTGTGGCAAGGTTTTGGTAGCGGGGGGGGGGGTTACGGGGGTGGCTTCTGTAAGAAGCTGCTGGAAGCTTCCCCTGTGTTCGAGAGAGCCCATACCAGCCACCTCTAAGATGGACCCGCCACCGGCCAAGGCCGAGCCAATCAGCGATAGTGGTAATGCCTCTGTGATATAACATTTTTAAGAAGGAAAAAAAGTTGGGACAGAGAGAAACAGCCGCCAGAGAGAGGAGTGAGAACATGTAAGAGAAACAACCCTGTGGACACCAAGGTCAGTGAAGAAGGAGGGGGAGGAGATGCTCCAGGCGCCGGAGCGGAGATTCCCCTGCAGCCCGTGGTGAAGACCATGGTGAGGCAGGCTGTCCCCCTGCAGCCCATGGAGGTCCACGGTGGAGCAGATATCCACCTGCAGCCCGTGGAGGACCCCACGCCGGAGCAGGTGGGTTCCTGAAGGAGGCTGTGACCCCATGGGAACCCCGCGCTGGAGCAGGGTCCTGGCAGGACCTGCAGATCTGTGGAGAGAGGAGCCCACAGAGCAGGTTTTCTGGCAGGACTTGTGACCCCGTGGGGGACCCACGCTGGAGCAGTGTGCTCCTGAAGGACTGCACACCGTGGAAAGGACCCATGCTGGAGCAGTTTGTGAAGAACTGCAGCCCGTGGGAAGGACCCACGTTGGAGAAGTTCGTGGAGGACTGTCTCCCGTGGGTGGGACCCCACGCTGGAGCAGGGGAAGAGTGTGATGCGTCCTGCCCCTGAGGAGGATGAAGCGGCAGAAAATAACGTGCGATGACCGTAAACCCCATCCCTGTCCCCCTGTGCCGCTGGGGGGGTTTGGTAGAGAAATCCAGGAGTGAAGTTGCGCCCAGGAAGAAGGGAGGGGTGGAGGGAAGGTGTTCTGAGATTTGGTTTTATTTCTCATTACCCTACTCTGGTTGATTCATAATAAATTGAGTTAATTTTCCCCAAACTGAGTCTGTTTTGCCCGTGACGGTAATTGGTGAGTGATCTCTCCTGTCCTTATCTCGACCCGCAAGCTCTTTGTTATATTTTTCTCTCCCCTGTCCAGCTGAGGAGGGGGAGTGATAGAACGGCTTTGGTGGGCACCTGGCATCCAGCCAGGGTCAACCCACCACAGCAACTAAGCACCACGCAGCTGCTCACTCACTCCCCCCACACCCAGTGGAATGGGGGAGAAAATCGGGAAAAGAACTAAAACTCCTGGGTTGAGATAAGAAGGGTTTAATAGAACAGAAAAGAAGAAACTAATAATGATAATACTAATAAAATGACAACAGTAATAATAAAAGGATTGGAATATACAAATGATGCACAGTGCAAATGCTCACCACCCGCCGATCGATGCCCAGTTAGTCCCTGAGCAGTGATCCCCCTGCCCCCACTCCCCCCAGTTTATATACTAGATGTGACGTCACATGGTATGGAATACCCTGTTGGCCAGTTTGGGTCAGCTGCCCTGGCTGTGTCCTGTGCCAACTTCTTGTGCCCCTCCAGCCTTCTTGCTGGCTGGGCATGAGAAGCTGAAAAATCCTTGACTTTAGTCTAAACACTACTTAGCAACAACTGAAAACATCAGTGTTATCAACATTCTTCACATACTGAACTCAAAACATAGCACTGTACCAGCTACTAGGAAGACAATTAACTCTATCCCAGCTGAAACCAGGACATATTGTTATTATTATTATATTTTATTTAATTTCAGTTATTAAACTGTTCTTATCTCAACCCACGAGTTTTACTTTTTTTTTTTTCCCCCGATTCTCCTCCCCATCCCACTGGGAGCAGGGAGGAGTGAGGGAGTGGCTGCATAGCGCTTAGTTGCCGGCTGGGGTTAAACCACGACAGTAGGAACTGCTGATTTTATCAAAAGTCCTTCTGAGATGCAATAAAGATGGCATTTGTTATTTTTGGTTCAGTATTTAAAATCAGAATTATTTTTAATTAAAACAAACATATGCGTTATAAAACAGTTTTACCAAAATGTAGTATTCTTCAGCTGGCTATACTTTTTTAGCTCTTAGGAAAATATACTGTTAAAGTGTTACAACAAATTACACACCTTTAATACACTTCCATGTTTAAGTGTTTCACAATATGAGATGAGAAGCTACTGACTTCTCATGGTTTATCAGATTATCTCAGAAAACTAGAATGAAAAGTAACTTCCTGTAGAATTTTTTAAAAGAATTAACAGTCACATACTGTACAGCATGTGCCTCTTTCTGGTTTATGTATTAGTCAGTATTCCCAGTAATCACAAAATTGTAAGTTTCACCTTTTAAATTCAACAATGAATTTAAATAGTCAAATATAGTAAGTTAAACTGTTGATGGTTAGCTACATGTCAGAGACATTCTCACTCTTCAAAAACACTCCTCTGAGTGAAGGAACTGGAAAAATAGGGTCAACATTTAGTGGAGAAACCATCACTGCATATACTGCATAATAAAAGTAGTAAACAGTAACTAAAAAGCATGATTTCCCCATTTATAAGAACTTCAGTTACCTTTACCATACCTTTATCTGCTGTCTTCTAAGCATCGCAAGTTCCCTCATATCTCGGAATGGCTGTAGTAAGTACTGGTAGAGCTCCATGGTAGCTTCTGCAAGACTACTGTAGGCTTCATCTTCCATTTGATACAGTTGAAGCAGATCTACCATACTTTCTGTGTTCTTATGTTTTTCCAGAAGCTGTAAAAAAAAGTGCTAATTTTAGCGAATGTGTTCAAACATTCCTGCTAAAAGTTAGTCATTTAAAAAAACCAAACATTTTTTAGCCTCTCCTTTTGTATTATCTTCTCCACCCCACAAAATCATCACTCAGACATACAAAAAAAAAAAAATCTTAAACCCCACCCACATCCTGAATTTAGCCAGTCATTTATGAGCACATCTCTGATAAGCTTAACTCAAAATGTGCACCACTCCTATTAATTTTTTCTTTTCAAAAATCTTTGAAAGGTAATGAGTATGAGCACAAGGAAAGCACAAAAAGCAACTTAGTACAAGAATCTATAACATAGTGATCAAATAAGGTACTTCACACATTTCCCACTTTCAGGTATGAGGGGAGAAGGAGTGATAGGAAAGGAGAGAAAAGAGAAGTCACATTTTGATCTTTCTAGGCTTATTTGGGTTTTTTGCCTATCTGTACTTTGGACCTGCACAGCCCCATTATATCCGTGCAGCTCCAGACCCAGACAAGAATCTATGTGAAACAAAACAGTGATCTGCATTTCCAGTAATTTTGTATTCTGTTTTATTATTTTTCCCTAGACAGTTTAAGCATAAAAGTTCAAATCCACAATGTTTCCATTATTTTTTAAAAAGGAAATTATCTAAGTATTATAAGCTTTAAATAAAATACTTCAAATAATTTCTATTTTAATTCATATAAGAAAACACATCATCAAAGTCCGTCCATTCCTTCCTTTAGTTCTTACAAAGCCGAAAATTCATTTGTTTGTACAAATTTGCTACAATATATGTTTTTCATTTATATGTTTGTTTTGCATCTATTCGGGGCATTTGCCTGGGCAGACCTCGCATGCTGCTGGAAATCTTTTACCATTTCTAAAAAATTATTCAACTGTTTAACAAAAACTAATTTCATACAGACATCTGGAGTATTTGATGTATTTACAAAGACAAGATTATCTGAAATTAATTCCCCTCTTCTGTAATTTTCAAAGTCAAAATCTCTTGTCCTTTAATATTATCATCTCAAAAGCATATATTCACAGTACAAGTTTATTTAAACTTAATATAGATTAGGAATACTATGGAATAAGCACATCATATCTTCTATCTGTTCATTCAAGTTGGATGCCAAACCTAAATGAAATATTCTCCATATACTCAAATACATCCAGTATTATTATTGGAATACAAAATAGAGGGAACTGTAGATTAGAAACTGAAGCTTTGATCAACAGTCCTTTGGTGTCTGGTTCATTTATATCCCAGGACAGTCAAGAGAAGTCGTGATTACCATACTGTCTACTCTGTTTGCTCCATTACATTTATATTACTATGCTGTGTTTCAGTTACCTGACCAGATAAGAAAAGATTTTCTCTTTCTTCATCATGTAAAGTTTGCTTCTGAAGATCCCCCAGCTTCCTTTGAAGCACTAAAGATTGGCCAAGATTACAGACAGGATGCAGAGCAGAACACAGAGAGGCACGTAGTAGTTTTATGTAATGTTCACCATTAAAATGATTGTCAGATGACAAGACAGGAAGAGCTTTCCCTCAGCAAGGCTTAGCAGAGATGAAAGGTCTAGGAGAGATGGTGTAGAACAATGTGACATTCCTCAGCAGCATGAGACAATTTGTTGTATTACTGTCGTGGTTTAACCCCAGCCAGCAACTAAGCACCATGCAGCTGCTCACTCACTTCCCCCCACACCCAGTGGGATGGAGAAGGGAATTGGGGAAAAAAAAGGTAAAACTTGTGGGTTGAGATAAGAACAGCTTAATAGAACAGAAAGGAAGAAAATAATAATGATAATAATAACAGTAATAAAATGACAATAATAATAAAAGGACTGGAATATACAAAACAAGTGATGCACAATGCAATTGCTCACCACTCGCCAACCAACGCCCAGTTAGTTCTCGAGCAGCGATCTGCCCCCTCCAGGCCAACACCCCCCAGTTTATATACTAGGCATGACATCACATGGTGTGGAATACCCCTTTGGCCAGTTGGGGTCAGCTGCCTTGGCTGTGTCCCCTCACAATTCTTGTGCCCCTCCAGCCTTCTTGCTGGCTGGGCATGAGAAGCTGAAAAATCCTTGACTAAGTCTAAACACTACTTAGCAACAACTGAAAACATCAGTGTGTTATCAACATTCTTCTCATACTGAACCCAAAACATAACACTATCCCAGCTGAAACCAGGACAATTACCTAAAACAATTTCACCTAGGAAATTGTTCCTATTGCAAGCTCATTTGCTACACCCTTCTGCTCTCCTCCAGCAGTATGCAAAATTCTGTGGCATGTGAGTTTTCACTGAGAGCACTGGGTAGTGCTTTGTGGCTTGCAGTTTGTAAAACTAACTTTTTATGAATTTCCTGGGCTAAACGCACATAACCTAGCCTGCATTTATAAGGACAGAAGTCATCCTAGATGCTTTTGGGTTTGAGTCCTAAATTCCTACGGATTTCATGCGTTAATCCAACTCACCAGCAGATTTAACCATCTAGGTCTATAAAGCCACCTTCTTCCTCAGCTCCTCTTGCTTGTCGCTAGTGCCTTAGAACAGAGCTGCCATACTCAAGACTTCTCCTACTTCCACCTGGCACTATCACAAACTCTCTAGCAGTCCCAAAGCTGTAATTATCCCTCTGTCAAGGTAGTGAAAAAACCAAACCTTTCTTCTCAAGCCACCCGTTGCAAGAAGGGTCTCTATTATAAGCAGCAGCTCTTACAACACACTGTAATGTTAGCTTCCTTTTAGTTGCTTAGGCTATTAGTATCTGCTTATTAAATAAATTTACAAATTTTTTCATTGTGAAACCCCACTATTCTACTACGATACAAATCCTAGAGGGCAACAAAAAATGACAAAGATTAGAGAAAACTTATCACCATTTAAAAGAGAATCAATCTCATCTCAGGAACAGAACAATACAATACAGGGGTGGGGGTTTTTTCTCCTTTATAGACCATTCTTAAAGTCTATTTAATGGTTCTGATATTCTGGAAGACAGTCACAACTTTGCAAAAGATGGAATTAAAAACTGCCAGGAAATGAAGGACTGTTTCAATTTTATCACCATCAGTATAGTACAAGGACATTTTAAGGACACTAAAAGCAAGTATCTACTTATAATTGGTTGTTCAGTGAAAATCATGTCCATCACTGGAAATGGTATGATAAAGTAATGAAATATCATGACACTCCTGTACATAGAGATGATAAATAAATGGGCATCATTTCAAGGTCTTGTCCATGTTGTGTGGATTGTCCAGCTCATAGTTCACAAATGAGTTTCACCATGTCTAGTGCACACAGGCGCCTCATGGGGGGTTACAAAAGCAACCCAGCCTTGGATTGCCTTGAGGCCCTGTCTCTCTGCAGAGACGACTCATGGGGAGCTGTGTAGACAGCTTAGCCCTGGGTTGTCTGATAAACCCTAAACTAAACAGGGTGGTGGCTGTGCCATTCAAAGAACCAAAACCTGCACTGAGCCTTGGAATCCCTTAACAAATAGTATGCCCTGAGTCTCAATCCAACCACTATCCAGTTGCCTGAGGAAGCAAGGTAAAAAAAACCCAAAACCTGGAGGGTTTCAACTTCAGTTTCAAATGACAGCCTTGTGTATTCAAACAATCACAGACCAGCAAAGGAAAGATAAGGGGAAACTCCACTCAGATATACATAATCCATTTAGGCATATATCATATTCCACTCAGACATAGTCATACACACCATTCCACAAGTCAGGGGATAAAACCCCTAAGATTCAGGTTGGAAATCGGGGAGTCACTTCTCCAATTATACAGTTGGCTTGTGAAGGAGACCCTTCCCCCCCTTGATGAGGATGCCAGTTGAGGTAGCTTCCCTGGGATTGAGAGCCCTTACCTGGAGGGGTAAGTGAATATTGTTTATGCTTTAAGTTTGTAAACGCATGTGTGCTTGTGGTTGTCTGTGAATCGCTTGTGGTTGTAATAATGTACTACTCTTGCCTTAAAAAATTGCAGTAGTGCATTCCTCCATTGTATCTGTAAAACCTGCAATAGTGGCATGTTAAGTCTGTAAGTGAAGTTCAAATAAATCATTTGCTTGAACCTTGCAGTTAAGTCCTTTTCTGTCACATTAATTTGGCATAGTCGGCAGGATACAATGGAGGAACTATTGCAGAAACATGGTTGTAAACCTTCTCCTGCAGACAAGGAGAAGGCGAAGAAATTGTGAAGTAAAGAGAAAGTGGTGGCATGGGTAGAGCAGTGTAGGAAGGAACAAAAGAAAAAGAAAAAAAGGGAAAGGGAAAGGTAAACGTGTCCAGTTCTATTTGGTCTACTGCTGGGGTTTTCTCCAATCCTAAGCCTAGAGGTACTCCCCAACTCCTTCAGAAATACCAAACCCCCAATTAAAAAAATTTTAGTAAGACGGAGACATTGGTTAATCTGGCCAAATGCCTAAAACAACCTGGCACCTTAAATCTGTGCAGTTTTCAAGGTGTTAGCATAAAATACATGAACAATTTTGTGGCATATGTTATGCCCCACTCATGATTAATTCTCAATACAGACATTCAGTGTTACTATTCATTTCATTCAACAGTCTCGGTATGAATTTTTTACTTTCACAACTTTTAATTATATTACTTAAAGAAGTGGGTGGAGGAGGATAGAGTAATATCCTGTACAGGCCTGACTAGCACTATACCCATTGAATACTGTACTTATTTAAGAATCATGTTTCACAGATGTTACATTGTTCACAACTAAATGAATCCATATATTTTAGGCAACTATTATGCAGATAGACTCTAGCTAGCAGGAAACACATTTTTGTCAATTTAACAGCACATATATTTGAACTATATTGCTCAGGCCTCCTGGAAGAGAGAGATATGTATCTCTTGAAATGCCTGTGGGCCAAAGTAATCCTTGGTGTATCTGCCCTGGGGGATGACACAGAATAGAATAGAATATTTTCAGTTGCAAGGGACCTACAATGATTATCTAGTCCAACTGCCTGACCAATTCAGGGCTGACCAAAAGTTAAAGCATATCATTAAGGGCATTGTCCAAATGCCTCTTAAACACTCATGGGCATGGGGCATCAACCACCTCTCCAGGGTTTGACCACTCTCTTGGTAAAGAAATGCTTCCTAATGTCCAGTCTAAACCTCCCCTGGTGCAGCTTTGAACCATTCCCACGCAGCCTATCACTGGATACCTGGGAGAAGAGATCAGCACCTTCCTCTTCACTTCCCCTCCTCAGGAAGCTGTAGAGAGCAATGAAGTCACCCCTCAGCCTCCTTTTCTCCAAACTAGACAAGCCCAGAGCCCTTAGCTGCTCCTCATAGGACATTCCCTCCAGCCCTTTCACCAGCTTTGTTACCCTCCCCTCTGGATGCATTCAAGGACCTTCACATCCTTAAATTGTGAGGCCCAGAACTGCACACAGTACTCAAGGTGAGGCCACACCAACGCTGAATACAGTGGGATAATCACCTCTCTTGACTGGCTGGTTATACTGTGTTTGATGCACCCCAGGATGTGGTTTGCCCTCTTGGCTGCCAGGGCACACTGCTGACTCATATTGAGCCTGCTGTTGACCAGTACCCCCAGATCCCTTTCTGCAAGGCTGCTCTCCAGCCACTCCTCTCCCAATTTATACTTGTGCTTGACATTACTCCATCCCAGGTGCAGAATCCAGCACTTGGACTTGTTATATTTCATTCCATTGATGATTGCCCAATGCTCCAATCTATCTAGATCCCTCTGCAAGGCCTCTTGTCCCTGGAGAGTGTCAACAGCACCTCCCAGCTTGGTATCATCAGCAAACTTGCTAATGGTGCATTCAACTCTTGCGTCCAGATCATTGATAAATATATTGAACAGAACTGGCCCTAGAATTGAGCCACGAGGAACACCACTGGTGACCAGTTGCCAGCCAGATGTAGCCCCATTCATACAACCCTTTGAGCCCTGCTGTTCAGCCAGTTCTTGACCCAGCACACTGCGTACCTGCTCATCTCACAGTTGGACAGCTTGTCCAGAAGGATGCTGTGAGGGACAGTATCAAAAGCCTTACTAAAATCCAGAAAAAACACATCTACCACCTTCTCTTTGATATAAAAATCTTTATGGTTGTAATTTTTTTATAAACTTAGGGAACAAAAAGATAAGTAATCAATGTAAATCACTTGGGTAAGTAACTCTTGACAAGACAATGGAATAGAAGGAACAAATCAACCTAAAACTAGGAACCAGAAACTTTAGTGGGCTGGTTGCCCAAGATGCTTGGCTATACCACATGAAAAAGTGCCCTTTAGGTGAACTTAACTAATTATAATATGAAGACTGCACCTCTAGAAGTTAGGATGCCCGCCTCCACCTGAAAACCCTCACCCACTGAGCTTGCGCAGTAAAATTAAAAGATGCTGCACCTTTAAATGAAGACAAGGCCCTGTACACCAATCAGCTTTAAGATATGGAATTATGGGCACCAGTAAAAGGTTGATAAACAATTAGTATAATAATTATGCTAATTTACAATGTATAAATGAATGACTGTTTTAGTGCTGGGTGTGCTAGCTTTGCGGGGATACCCCCTAGCACCCCTTTCTGTGCAGAACTGGCAATAAATAGCTAATACCTCGACTTTGTGTGTTATTGGCTTGCACACTGGATGAACAATCCCACAAGTTTTGGGACAACACCTTCATCCACTAAGTGGGTGACCTTATTGTAGGAGGACATCAAATTAGTTAAACAGGACTTTCCCTTTGTGAACCTATGTTGACTGTGCCTGATGATTGCATTGTTCTTTAAATGCCTTTCAATAGTACCCAGTATAATCTTCTCCATAATTTTTTCAGGAACTGAGGTTAGACTAACAGGTCTGTAGTTCCCTGGGTCTTCCCTCACACCCTTCTTGTAAATTGGAATAACATTGGCTGCTTCCAGTCAGCGGGGACCTCCCCAGACTCCCAAGACCTTTGGTAGATGATCGAGCGGGGTCCTGCCATAACATCTGCTAGCTCCTTCAGTACTCTGGAATGAATCCCATCAGGCCCCATGGACTTGTGAACATTCAGCTGATACAGCTGCTCCCTTACAATTACAGTGTCCACAAATGGAAAGTCACTGTTCCTGCAGTCATGGGCCTCCAACTCAGAGGACCAGGCAGTACAAGGTCTATCAGTATTATTAAAGACGGAGGAAAAAAAAACGCATTGAATGCCTCCGCTTTTTCTTCATCCCTATTAGTCAGATGACCATCTTCAACAAGTATTGATCCAATGCTTTCCTTGGATCTCCTCCTGCTATTAACATACTGTATTGGGTCTGGCTGAGATGGAGTTAATTCTCCCCATAGCAGCCCTCGTAGTGCTCTGCTTTGTATTGGTAGCTAGAAAGGTGTTGATAACGCACCAGTGTTTTGGCTACTGCTGAGCAGTGCTCACACAGCATCAAGACTGTCTCTCCAACATTTTCACCCCCCCCCCCCCAACAGCAGGCTGGGGCTGGGCAAGATCTTGGGAGGGGACATAGCCAGGACAGCTGACCAAACTAACCAAACAGATATTCCATACCATATAACGTCAGCTCAGATATAAAAGCTAAGAGAAAGGAGGAGGAAGTGGGGGCATTTGTTATTTACGTTTGTCTTCCGGGGCAACCACTACGAGTACTGAAGCCCTGCTTCCCAGGAAGTAGCCAGACATTGCCTGCTGATGGGAAGCAGAGAATAACATCATTTGTTTTCTTTTGCTTTTGCTTTATTAAACTGTCCTTATCTCGACCCACGAGCCTTTCTTTATATTTTCTCTCCCCTGTCCAGTTGAGGAGGGGGAGTGATAGAGTGGCTTTGGTGGGCACCTGGCACCCAGCCAGGGTCAACCCACCACAAATACTTAAAAAAGCCCTTCTTGTTATCTGACACAACACTGGCCAGTTTCAACTCTAATTGAGATTTGGCCTTTCGTGTCTTCTCCCTGCATATATGAACCACAGCTCTGTACTCTTCCTGCAAAGCCTGACCTTGCTTCCAGAGATCATACAATTTCTTTTTCCTCTTGAGCTCCACGAGGAGTTCCGTGTTCAGACAAGCTGGTCTTCTGCCCCACTTACTTGACTTTCGACACAATGGGATTGTCCTCTCCCACACTCATCCATTACAATCAGTTGGGCTGATTGTTTTAGCCTGTTTAAATCTCCCGTGCTGCTGGGTGCAGGCTCCACCCCTTGCTGTCTCATCCAATCAGCGGGTCTAGGGTTAGTTGCTCAGGGAACACCCCCTGTTCAGACAAGCCTCTCCTTGTCCCCATGTATCCCTCTTGTGTTCCCTACTGCTGCTTGCTGCTGATGGTGCTCCTTGCACTGCTCTGGCGTCCATTGCAATCAGCTGGGCTCATATAACAAAGATTATTTCTGTCTTCGGTATTTAAAAAAAAAATATTTTGTCCATAAAGCTTTAAAAGCCTTACAGAGGACAGTGCAATTATGTGCAAGTTGCCCTCAGTTGGGAGCGTAATCCAAAGCTTGATTTAATCAGTGAAGAGTCGAGTCTTACATTTCCTTTGCTATTATTCCCAAAACTTTTGCTGTTATTCCCATTTAATTTTGTGCATTTTATAAAAACATTGCAACATGACACACATCAATTTTTAGCTAAAAAAAGCCATAAAGATATTTTTCAGTCTCTTCCTAAGCTTTTTCATATTTTTGGAATAACAGTGGTTACAGAATACCCTATTCTCCTATGAATTTAGGTTCTTGGAAGCCTGATAGTATTACTTGCCATTTCCAGGAAGAATTCCAAAGATTTTTAATTGGAGAAGCATATTTAAGATCACAGGTAAACTAAGGATAGTTGTTTTCAGAAAGGAGTACTGCAGATAGAGTAGTTTTTAGATACTCCATCCTTTCCACTGAACAGCAGTCCTAAGTATAAAATACCAAATCCTCCTGCTGATGCACTTGCAGTGAGCTCCAGACAATTACTTTCCAAAGAAGTAAAGCTCCAGAGTACATAAAATTAGCAACTGAACTTAGACTGCAAGTTCTTATATTAGAACACGCTTAGAATTGTTTCTACTCTCTCTCTAAGCTATATTTAAACAAACAAATCTTGTTAAAAACAAATACACACACTCCCACATGTCCTGGTAATGAGCAGGAGTCTCAAGTACATGAAATCTGTACTATAGGCAAACTACTTGTATGTCCAGCATACAGCCGGATAAGACCATAACACGTTGGGTGAGCAATTGGCTGATGGGATGGACCCAAAGGGTTATAGTAAATGGGGTTACATCAGGCTGGTGGCCAGTCACCAGTGGGGTTCCCAGGGCTCAATTTTAGGACCAGTGCTCTTTAATGTTTTTATAAATGATCTGGACGCAGGAATCAAATGTACATTAAGTATGTTTGCCAATGATATTAAATTAGGAGGAGCTGTGGACTCCCTCAAGGGTAGAGAGGCCTTACAGGGAGATCTGGATAGATTAGAGAGCTGGGCAACCACCAACCATATGAAATTTAACAAGAGCAAGTGCCAGATTCTGCACCTGGGACAGGGTAATCCTGGTTATACATACAAATTGGGGGACAAGAAGCTGGAGAACAGCCCCACAGAAAGAGATCTGGGGGTTTGGGCTGATAGCAAGTTGAACATGAGTCAACAGTGAGCCCTGGCAGCCAAAACGGCCAACTGGGTCCTGTGGCGCATCAAGCACAGCATAGCTAGCCGGTCGAGGGAGCGATTGTACCCGTCTGTACTGCACTGGTGTGGCCCCACCTCAAGTACTGTATGCAGTTTTGGGTGCCTCAATATGAGAAGGACATCAGACTATTAGAGTGTGTCCAGAGGAAGGTGACCAAGATGGTGAAAGGTCTTGAGGGCAAGGCTTATGAGGAGCGGCTGAGGTCACTTGGTTTGTTCAGCTTGGAGAAGAGAAGGCTGAGGGGTGACCTCATTGCAGTCTACAACTACCTCAAGGGGGGCAGCGGAGGGGGAGGTGCTGATCCCCTCTCTCTGGTGACCAGGGATAGGACACATGGAAATGGAATGAAGCTGCATCAGGGGAAGTTCAGATTGGACATTGGGAAAAGTTTCTTCACTGAGAGGGTGGTTGGTCACTGGAACAGGCTCCCGCGGGAAGTGGTCACGGCCCCAAGCCTATCAGACTTCAAGGAAGGTCTGGACGACGCTCTTAGCCATATGGTTTAGTTTTAGGTAGTCTATGGACACATATTTAGCTAACGGTCACAAGAGCATTCCAGATGCCTTTAGAAGGCCTTGAACAGAATAAACAAGAAGACAAAAAAAGAAAGATGCCAATTAGAAGAACACAGGTGCGCATTCCACGATAAAGGGAACTTGGCACAAACAACCTCAATTCGGCAGTTTATCTTGACCAATTAGACTGAGACAAGTTTCGCATGCTCTAGTTAATATAGCCAATTATGTCCTATGTTTATGTGCGTGTACAGAGTTAGTATAACCAACTATATCTTATGTTTATACGTGTGTACAGTGTCAATATAACCAATCATATTTTATGCTTGTGCGCGTGGACACTATATGCTTGCATGCAGCAACCAATCAGAGCTTTTAAGGAACTTAGAGAATTGTATAAGAATGATCAGCTAGGCTCAATAAACTGGCGACTTTGATCATCATATTGGTGTCCTGTCGTCCATCCCCACATGGAATTTCTCTACATCTGGTGACCTCCGACGTGATCCAGTAAGGAACAAGAGGGGAACGCTAACAACTGAAAAGGCGGGGGAGATTGCCGCGGATGCCGGTGGGCTTATAAGAAAGCGCCGGGCTGCTCGAGAGAGGCAGGAATCGTAAGCTTACGTGATAAAAGGCGGCATGGGTTTCGCAGCATCTGCGAAGGAAAAGGCAGCCATAAAGACATTTATGAGGCTGGCTGAAAAAACAGAGATGGATATTAAAAAGGACTCGCCCGTAAAGGAGGTGAGCGGTCAGGGGAGGAGATGGGGTCTACGCTTTCCAAAGAAGAAGAAGCGGTAGTTAAGCTCCCCCAACATATACTCTCTGAGAGAGGCAAAAAATATGATAAAGCTTGTTTAAAGTGGCTTCTACAATGGAGCAAGGACAGAAACCTTTTAATTAGTGTGGGTACAGCTTTTGAGCTTAGTACCTGGAAAGCTATCGGAACCTCCCTATGGGATGAAATTAGTGACGGGTCTAAAGAAGTTAAAGGTCTTGCAACTTTATGGAAATTAATTAAGACACCTCTGCAAGAAATGAAAGCAGATCGTAAAGCGTCTGCGTCTGCTTTTGCTGCTCTCTCTCCAACCGCAAGCGAAGGGGAAAAGCGGGGAGAAAAACATAATGCAGCGAGAGAGACTTTTTGGAGCTTGTCCGCCTGCTCCTGTGCCCTTGACTTCTGCTCCACTCCCTGGGACTGCCGATATTAATCAGCCATCTGACAGTTCCCAAGCCTCCCTAACCGTACGATTAAAGGAAACCCTACAGAATCAGGAAGCGAGTAAAAATCCACCTACGAGGAAACAGCCCCCAGATACCACCGTTCAACATGAACAAATTATACCTAGCATATACCCTGATTCAAATAATGCAAATGAGGATTTGGCTACTATAATACTAGAGCAAAAAGAGAAAATGTTAGAATTGCTGGAGGAAATGTGAAAAAGAGACAGGGGTAAATGTAGGCAACCGTTGACGAAAAAAGCATATGATAAAGCAGCAAATGCGATCGTAGAAAGTATGGACTCTTTTGCTAAAGTAGTGGGTAAGGCGGAAGAGAAATCCCCCAAGGATAAAATGCAGGAATTGATTGACCTGTGTGTACAAAAAGGAGAAATAATGCCCAAAGAGGGAGAAGGGTTTAAACGGAGACCTACAGTGGATTCGACCTTATTGTGGTATTACAAATACAGACTTACAGCCGCTGCAAAAATTTCAATTGAAGATATCCCGGAAAAAAAGAAAAGTGTGTGTGGCAAGGTGGTAAATAATTCGGACAGTGATGAGGAGTTAAACACCGAGGGAGATGTCATTAATGGAGGCAATGATCAACCTTTAAGTAACCCGCCTATCAAGCAGAGACCTATCCCCTCTGCACCTCCCTATGAGGCAGATACATCCCCAGGAGAAGCTATAAAAAAGCAATGGAAGAACATAAATGATAAAATGCTAACCAAAGGTCTAAATCCTGTGGCTTTTCCAGTTACAGTCAGGCAGAATGCCCCAAATGTGTGGCAACCTTTCAATTGGGATTTAATAAAAGAAGTACGGAAAACAGTAATGGCTAATGGACTGTCTGCTCCGTTTAGTCAGGCGTTATTGGAGAATATATTTTCTGGTCAAATTTTAACGGGCTTTGACTGTACACAATTGGCTACAATGATTTTAACCCCGACTCAGTGTCTATTATGGAAGGTGAAATGGGCAGAATTATGTGATTTAGCAGCACTAAGAAATTTCGACCGCCCAGAAGGAGATCTGCGGTATATGATCACTGCTGCACAAATGATGGGGACTGGTGACTTTGCAGATGTTAATAGGCAAGCAAGGCTACCGGTGGAAGCATTACAAGAATCAGTGTCGGGGGATGCAACGAGTCTACGGAATTCCTGACAGTTCGAGAACAGCGCGACCTTGAGCAGCTTGTAGTATATCCTTGAAGAGTCTGGAAAGATCCGAGAAGACCAGTACAAAAACAAGATAGTGATAAGAAGAACCGTCCTAACAAACTCACCAATCATGAATTGTTAGTTACTAACCAAACCAATCATATACTAACACATACTCTAAAGAAGGGTATAAAAAGCTGTGTTAGAACAATAAAGTAGCCATTTTGCATGATCTATTACTTGTCGTGTCCGTCTCTACTGCGACAAATCAGCTTCCTTAGCTCTGAAGGCAATGGTAACCTTGCCTGAAGCTGGAAAGCCAGAACAATCATTTACAAGTATAAGGCAGGGTAATACGGAACCTTATATGTCCTTTATTGATCGTCTGCGAGATGCTATTGAAAAGCAAATAGATAATGCTGATGCCAAAGAAGCATTGATAATAACGTGGGGCCAAGGTTATGCTTGTGTTGTTACAGATCACGGAACAAGATGGGTACCAGCAAAGTGGGTAAAACCCTGGACAGTCGTTACATCCTTGGAAAAATGCTGAACCTAAAAGGACTCCTTCTCGCTGCATTTGGCCTATTATGGGTGACACACATAAGTGAAGAATGGATGATCCAACAACCAAAACAGAATGTATGGGTAACTTTGGCAAACATAACGCATCAAGAAGCTATATGTCTTTCTGTCACTACCCCTGAAAACCCTTTTTCTACCTGTTTGGTGGGGTTACCTCTAGACACCTGGCCAGATCCAATGCCTGAATTTTCCCTTTGTACTAACCCACAATCCTGTGTCGATAATTGGGATGGTGTGTATGCACACCAGCCTCAAGTAATGCAAGAACCTCAAGAGTTAGAGTTGTTAGGATCAGTCATCATGAATGCCTGTGTGATGTTTAATTACACCTATAACACCACTCAAAAGGGTCAGAATGTAAATGCTATTTTGCCTGTATATAGAAATGCTACAGCTTGGTGTAACTATATCTATTCCAGAATATCACGCTCTTTTTTCTATTCCAGCTGCTTTACCTGCGGGGATGTTTTTAATTTGTGGGGATAGAGCGTGGGGGGGAATTCCATCAAAACTTAACGGGAGGCCATGTAGCCTCGGACGACTTACGTTACTAACACCTGATATCAATATGATTCACAGTAAAAGGCTCACAATAACTGACACAGGGTTAAGTGGATGGCTAGCAAGTTTGGGAATTACGGGATGGTTGAAAGATTTGCTTATGCATGGCTTAGTTATTTTAATTGTAATATTAGCAGTTGTAATGATTGTACCATGTATCATAAAAATAGTTGAACGTATGATTGCAAAAGCATTTCATGTAACTTGGCTTGCACAAAAACAAAAAGGGGGAATTGTGGGAGATCTCATGGAAAATGGGGGACATTTCTTTGAGCCTGATTATTTAGAGGTAGCATAAGTAGGCCCCAGTTAGCATGAGTGGGCCGGAGTACGTGACAGCTGCAGTATGAACGGACTTTGAACCACCAGAAAAACAACAGACATGAGGAACTCGGACAATGGAGCAATTAATAAAAAAGATAACAGAACTGCAGAGGCAAGAAGGAGCTGCAAGAGCTTTAACGCAATTAAGAAAGCTGTCATTTCGGCTTAGACCATTTAGCTGCGGGATGGGGACTTAGGAATTGGTTTGTATCTTTGTTATAAATCGGGGTTTCTTTTATTCTTATGTATTTTATTAGGTATAATGTTGCTTTTACCGTGTTTAATTAATTGTGTTCATAGATCTTTGCAAAGGGCAATACAGCAGGTGTTAACTGACGAAATACAAAAAGGGAGAGTAGGGAATCTCTCTCCACAAGAAAAGTTAGCTAAAGCCAAAATTAGGGGTAAGGTCATGGTTTTAGTTAAGAATCTAGAAACAGGGCAATGGGAAGGTCCATTTCCATTAATAACCTGGGAACAAGGTTATGATTGTGTTTCCACAGATGCAGGCCCACAATGGACTCCCGCTCGATTTGTGCGACCGTCATCATCTGGAACATCCCAGAGGGTGCGGCAATATGAATACCACCTCAGCCAAAAACTAACGTATAGGTCACCTTGGCCAATATAACAGGTCAAGATTCTCTGTGCATTGCAACCGCATCACAAAGCCCATGAACCAATAGACAGGGTGGCTATGACTTGTGCAGCGTGCCTGGCCAGTGAGCGCATGCGTCATAGGTTGCAACTGAGGTGGATTTTGGCACCCGCTGGCCACGTGTGCTGAAATCCGTTCCTCTGCAAATGTATAAATACCAGGATTTTCCGAAGAGCATCGGGCTGGTGTACGGCAAGGCCATCATTGCCTCTGTGGGGACACCCACGTAAAGCTGGCACCTACTGATTGCTGGGCTGAGTTCACGGAGCAAGATGGCACAAGAATGTACAGATGGTCCATCTTCCTCACAGTCCTCGGATGGACGTAGTCATGGATACCGCCGCAAACCAAAGAAAACATCTGGATAACCCTGGCTGACGTGACCGGACAAGATTGCTTATACCTCAGTACAGCAACACCAAGCAATCCCTTTTTCACAGGTTTAATAGGGGGTTCCACTGACATCAACAAAGTTTAAGAACTTACTGATGGAGACCCCTGTGCAGCAGGTCATGGACTCAATGGATGGGAATGCCTGGTTTCCACGGATCGGGCATTCACCCTCATTGCCACCCCAGGAATCACAAATTCTGGGGTCCCTGAATACAGATTGGTGTAGTATTATCTGATTTACTGTTAGATGTAGATAGTATTAGACACACAACCTTACAAAATAGAGCTGCTCTTAAATCATTAGTTAAGATAGTTTTGGTTTATCTTTTAGTGTTTGGGTTTTTTTTATTTTGTGTGCCTTGTATGTTGCAATGTGTTTAAAAATTAATTGATAGATCAAGTAAGGCTGTGGTAATTGACGAAAAACAAAAAAGGGGGAATTGTGGACACATATTTAGCTAACGGTCACAAGAGCATTCCAGACGCCTTTAGAAGGCCTTGAACAGAATAAACAAGAAGACAAAAAAAAGAAAGATGCCAATTAGAAGAACACAGGTGCGCATTCCACGATAAAGGGAACTTGGCACAAAGAACCTCAATTCGGCAGTTTATCTTGACCAATTAGACTGAGACAAGTTTCGCATGCTCTAGTTGATATAACCAATTATGTCCTATGTTTATGTGCGTGTACAGAGTTAGTATAACCAATTATATCTTATGTTTATGCGCGTGTACAGTGTCGATATAACCAATCATATTTTATGCTTGTGCGCGTGGACACTATATGCTTGCATGCAGCAGCCAATCAAAGCTTCTAAGCAACTTAGAGAATTGTATAAGAATGATCAGCTAGGCTCAATAAACTGGCGACTTTGATCATCATATTGGTGTCCTGTTGTCCGTCCCCGCATGGAATTTCGCAACAGTAGTCCAGCAAGGAGCAGTTAGTTGGACTGTTTTGGGTTTGTGTTCTGGGTTTTTGGTAGCAGGGGAGGGGGCTAGAGGGGTGACTTCTGTGAGAAGCTGCTAGACGCTTCCCAAGCTCCAAGTCAGACCCACCTCTGGCCAAGGCCAACCCAATCAGCGACAGTGGTAATGCCTCTGGGATAACATATTTCAGAAGGGAAACCTGCAGCGGGGGAGGGGAGTGGAATGTGAGAGAAACACCAGTGCAGACACCAAAGTCAGTGAAGAAGTAGGGGGAGGAGGTGGGCCGGAGGAGGTGATTCCCCTGCAGCCTGTGGTGACACAGCAGGCTGTTGCCCAGCAGCCCATGGAGGTCCACGGTGGAGCAGATGCCCACCTGCAGCCCATGGAGGACCCCACGCAGGAGCAGGTGGATGCACCTGAAGGAAGCTGTGACCCTGTGGGAAGCCTGTGCTGGAGCAGGCTCCTGGCAGGACCTGTGGACAGAGGAGCCCACGGAGCAGGTTTTCTGGCAGGACTTGTGACCCTGGGGGGGACCCACGCTGGAGCAGTGTGCTCCTGAAGGACTGCACACCGTGGAAGGGACCCATGCTGGAGCAGTTTGTGAAGAACTGCGGCCCATGGGAAGGACCCACGTTGGAGAAGTTTGTGGAGGACTGTCTCCCATGGGAGTGACCCCACGCTGGAGCAGGGGAAGAGTGTGAGGAGTCCTGCCCCTGAAGAGGATGAAGCGGCAGAGACAACGTGATGAACTGACCGTAAATCCCATTCCCCATCCCCCTGCACCACTGGGGGGGTTTGGTAGAGAATCCGGGAGTGAAGTTGTGCCCGGGAAGAAGGGAGGGGTGGAGGGAAGGTGTTCTGAGATTTGGTTTTATTTCTCATTACCCTACTCTAGTTGACTGGCAATAAATTGAGTTCATTTTCCCCAAGTTGAGTCTGTTTTGCCCGTGATGGTAATTGGTTGAGTGATCTCTTCCTGTCCTTATCTCGACCCACGAACCCTTTGTTATATTTTCTCTCCCCTGTCCAGCTGAGGGGATGGGAGTGATAGAAAGGCTTTGGTGGGCACCTGGCCTCCAGCCAGGGTTAACCCACCACAAAGGCATTTACTTGAAGGCCTTGAAGGTAGGATAGTCAATTAAAGAGAAAGAAAATAATGCTGAAAAAACTGAGAAAAAAATATGCAAGAAGTTAAACACAAAGAAAAGACAACCCAACATCATATCTAAAAGCTAAGAAATTAAGTGGGCTGTGAATCCCAAGGAGTACAATGGATTACAGAGTGTTTATTACATAGGTGGTACACAGCTCTTCAAAATATTCTGGCATATGAAAATGCTGCAACTGCATATCAAATATAAAAAATTAAAAAGAAAAATAGAGGAAAGTCTATCTCTACAGCTAGGGAAAGAAACAATTACAATTTTGAAGGGGAATGTCAAATAAAATAATCTCATCATCAGAATATTCCCCCAACTAGAAGACAAAAATGGTTCCTCAGTCCCAGTTCAGACATTTAAACAGAGCATATACTGCATTTTATTTCCTTTTTTTTTTCTCCCAGGTATTTAGATAGAGAAATGAACTATGAGACTAGCAAGCTGTTGTCTTCACTTTCTACAAATTAAGTCTAAGCTTACTGTTTTGGGTTTGTGTGGCAGGATTTTGGTAGTGGGGGAGGGGCTGCAAGGGTGGCTCCTGTGAGAAGCTGCTAGAAGCTTCCCTGGCTCCAAATAAGACCCACCTCTGGCCAAGGCTGACCCAATCAGCGACAGTGGTAATGCCTCTGGGATAACATATTTAAGAAAGGGAAACCTGCAGTAGGGGAGGAGGTTAGAATGTGAGAGAAACACCTATGCAGATACCAAGGTCAGTGAAGAAGGAGAGGGAGGAGGTGATGCCCCTGCAGCCCATGGTGAGACAGCAGGCTGTCCCCCCGCAGCCCATAGAGGTTAACGGTGGGGCAGATGCCCACCTGCAGCCCGTGGAGGACCCCACGCCAGAGCAGTTGGATGCCCCTGAAGATGGCTGTCACTCCATAGGAAAGCCCATGCTGGAGCAGCTTGTGAAGAACTGCAGCCCCTGGGAAGGACTCGTATTGGAAAAGTTCATGGAGGACTGTCTCCTGTGGAAGGGACCCCATGTTGGAGCAGTGGAAGAGTGTGGAGTCCTCCCCCTGAGGAGGAAGGAGCAGCAGAGACAATGTGTGACGAACTGACCGCAACCCCCATTCCCTGTCCCCCTGTGCTGCTGGCGAGAGGAGGTAGAGAAAATAGGGAGTGGAGTTGAGCCCAGGAAGGATGGAGGGGTGGGGGAAGGTGTTTCAAGATTTGGTTTTACTTCTCATTATCCTTGTTTTGATTTGATTGGTAGCAAATTAAATTGATTTTGTTTTTTTTCCCCAAGTGGAGTCTGGTTTTTGCCTGTGACCATAAGTGGCGAGTGATCCCTCCCTGTCCTTGTCTCGACCTTTGAGCCTTTTGTTATATTTTCTCCTCCTCATCCTGTGGGGGGGTTGGGAGAGGGAGTGAGCAGCTTTGTGGTGCTTTGTTGCCGGCTGAGCTTAAACCATGACACTTGCTGAGAGTCATATTGAACAGTATTGCTATATTCTATAGAATATACTCTTATTTTTTCATGCAAGACTTAAAAGTTCTGTCAAGAAAGACCTAATTTTTCAAGCAGATATCCTTTGTGTACATATCATTTGTACATGTTTTGAAGAAATGTACATTATTTTAAACATTCTACTGTTTTCAGATACAGCAGCAGTATTCATCATCTTCAGCTAGCTCTTGTCAAACTAACAAGGCATTAATTAAAACAATGCATTAAGTCTATCTACATATGTATGCCTTAAGTGCATTGTAGAAAGGGGGGGGGAGGAGAAAAAAAATTACTTCAAATCCAAAACAAACAACCATACTGAGACTGGAAAAGAGACAACACAAAAAGACTGACAAAAACAAAGACAGTAGCCAAAAAGCTAATTAACCTACAATCACAAGTCTATACATCTCTGAAGCAATTTGTAGCTACCTATAAAACAAAAGGAAAAGGCAGTAGAAAAAAAATAAACATTTACTCAAGAAGATATCAAATGGAAGAAGGATAAAAGTTTTCCAATTAAAAGGCAAATTGTTATTTTGCTTAGGACTTAGAAGGTTTTAATAAACAGACTAGAGAGACAAGCAAATACTGTGATAATGTGGTCTAATGTCCTTTAAACACTGAATTCCTAGAAGCCATCTTAAAGCATGTATTTTAAAATGGTATGTAATCACACCTTAGACTTTCAGCAACTATAAGTCTACCATATGATTAAGATGTTGCATATTTAATTTTCCTTGCTGCTATAAGGGTCCAAGAATCTCAAGTGATATATATAGCCCTCTCTACCTTACATCTGCGTCTTTCATGACTATCACATCATAATTGTTTAACTTGCAACATGTATTTACATATACAGAACACATTTCAGAAACTCACTGAAACACTTTAAAAACAAAATATCTGTGTGACTTGGATTTTTATTATTAGCAAAAAAGGGGAGGGGGGGGAACCACTCCACATCTAATTCTGCTTATCTGAAAATGTATCGCAGTGTCCTTACTATTGGGTTTGATGCTTGCAGGAGTCAGGTGTGACCTTTCAACACTTGAAATGCCAAGCCTTTAAAATATTTATTAACTTAGGACTAGTTTGTAACAACCAGAAATAACTGTTAATGACTCCAACTGCAGATTAGATAAATAAAAATATGATGGCTGTAGCAAGAGTACATAAGAGAACTTTTTCTGCCTTCTAGATACAAAGTTTAAGATTTTAGAAATACTGGCCAAGAAGCTAGAATCCCAAATAAGGATTCAGCAGCATCCTCTCTGTTGAAATAACATCTTTTTATCTGGTCATGAACTGATTCTGTATCATGTCTCCACTTGGGAGCTCAGACCTCTAACTGAGCACCTGAGGAATTTTTTTTAAGCAGGCATAAACTTAATGAACAAGGGTTCCAAACAAGTGTTTATTAGTTTTCAAAAATGAGGTAGAACATTATTTTCTCCTTTAGATACAAGTTTTTACTTTAACATAAATTAACTGTTATTCTAGAATTAATAGTTTTATTTGAAAAAATAAAAAGATGTGCTATTTCAAAACTGCAACTTATGCAGTAGAAATTAATTCCAGGTCATACAGTTCCTCTACAACTATATTTCTTCCTCATCTTGGATCTGTTTCTACTTGCAACATTCTTCTGGCTTATTAAAGGTTTATAATTGAGACAGAGATAAACACACCTATTACAAAGAGCAGCAATTATTAACTGCTGTGAAAATAAACTAGTTCGTGTGTAACTTATGGAAAGCAACAGATGGCCAAGTAGGGGATGCTGAAACAATGAACACAAGGTTTTGTTGCTCACTTTGCTTCTCCACCCCAAAGAACATAACCAACAGAAACTGCAAGCATTTCTCAAGTAATGTTCTAACTGCACAGAGGAATTTGTCCTGGAAAAAGAGATATATGAGATAATTATAAACCACAGAAGCATATTTTGAAATGTTAAGCCAAAGTCTTGGAGTTCTAAACTTGTTTTTTGCACAATTTTATATTAATGAAAACCTTCCATATTCATTATGCTCCTTGATACTATTTCAGTTGCCAATGCTGCTTCCCCTTTTCCCAAAAAGTTCTAATAAGAGGTAAAATCATTTAAAATTGCAGGAATCCAACATTCCCAACAGCTAACAGGCAAACTTCAAGTACAGGTAGAAAAGTAAATTAAAGTGAGAGATGAAACATTGATTCAGTAGGTTTTCTTGAAAGTATGAAAAACCTTTGCTTCAGAAATACCTAGCAATACTCATCATCCATTGCTTCATTTGCTTAGAATTGCAATGACAAACAATATCAATATTTGCTTAGAAGAAAGACATTTCCTGTGGATTAAGTAAACCACTAACTGATAAGGAAAAGAGAAACCTGAGAGCCAAAAGGGAAAAGAACAAATCATTCTACTGGTTTCTTTTCTTAAAGATGAACTACCTTTAATTAAAGAAGGATCGATTTACACAACTGACAGTAGTACAGCTGCACTGACTTTAGGTACACTACTAGATTGGTTATCATGGGAAAGGAAGGTTGTACTGTAGTCAAATATACAAATATGCTCTTCTATTTTGTCTGCACCAAGTTCTGAATATTAACAGAGAAGATGATGTTGCAGTTTAGAGATCCTGATGGATAAAGCTTGCATTGCCTCTTGATAACTGATTTTTTTTTTGCTGATAGTACTGGTGCTAACAAAATAGAAGTTGAAATTCTTCAAGAAACAAATAGTTCCTACACAGTAATTCCGATTTATCGTTTCCTCAGAAACACCACGAACTTTGAGTTAGGTACCCAGTTCCCAAACTCCACACATTTAACAGGAACTTCTCTTGTCCTGCTCAGTTCCTTATAAAAACTGCTGAGCTGAAGGCCAAGTGAATCTAAGCACACACTCCCAAGCATTCATGCAGTCAAACAAAAAAAGTGGATGACAATATACTTTCACATTCTCTGGACTAAAACTACTGCAGAAGACTATTAGACTAATAACTGGCTGTATACCAAAATTAATGAGGATTCATTCAGCCCTTTAAGCAGCCATGAAAAAAAAGAAAAATCAAAGTGATATATCCTAACACAACAGTTTGGAAATAAACTTGTACCTGACAATGCTACGTTGAGATGCCCTTATGTAAAAGGAACTAGGCCTTAAGCCTCATTGTTTCTAAGACTATGCATATCAAACATATAACTAATGATTAGAGATTGCTTTAGATGTGATTAATAGAATGCAGGTGCTTATAAAACAATATGCATAAGCTGCTCATTTGTCCTATGTGTAGCCCCCACCATGGCTGGCTAAAAACCCAGTCAAGCTGAATCAACAGAAGAAGGATCATACATCTTAGACCTAAGACATGGGAGTAAGTGATTAACTTTAGAACAAGATAAATTAATAGAATAGCCTGAGTGATTTTCAGAAATTCAAAGGTGATCTTTCATGTGTAAGAAGATAAGTGATTGTGGTGACCCAAGACCTTCTGCCTACGACCACTAACTTCAGAAGAACCGGGACGAGATAAATTGATGAATGATAACGACATGGGAACCGAGATCGACTGGAAAATTACAAAGACTTTGGACTGGGATAATGGGTGGTAAAAGGTATATGACAGAAATTTTTGGAAGTTTGCCATTCACTGCGGTGGTGGCTCAACTCGGAGTTGTTAATAAAGCAAACCTAGAGAAACCCATGACTGAAAATCCTTTAACACCTTATCATGATTTCATCACTGATAAAACAATAATTGTCTCATACTCTGTAACTCCAGTCACTAAGGAAAAGCTGGGCCCAAATCCTACAAAGACTCAAAACTACATGTCATGGTTTAACCCCAGCCAGCAACTAAGCACCACGCAGCCACTCACTCACTCCCCCCACACCCAGTGGGATGGGGGAGAAAATCGGGAAAAGAAGTAAAACTCGTGGGTTGAGATAAGAACGGTTTAATAGAACAGAAAAGAAGAAACTAATAATGATAATGATAACACTAATAAAATGACAACAGCAATAATAAAAGGATTGGAATGTACAAATGATGCACAGGGCAATTGCTCACCACCTGCCGACCAACACCCAGCTAGTCCCCGAGCAGCGATTCCCTGCCCCCACTTCCCAGTTCCTATACTAGATGGGACGTCCCATGGTATGGAATACACCGTTGGCCAGTTTGGGTCAGCTGCCCTGGCTGTGTCCTGTGCCAACTTCTTGTGCCCCTCCAGCTTTCTCGCTGGCTGGGCGTGAGAAGCTGAAAAATCCTTGACTATAATCTAAACACTACTGAGCAACAACTGAAAACATCAGTGTTATCAACATTCTTTGCATACTGAACTCAAAACATAGCACTGTACCAGCTACTAGGAAGACAGTTAACTCTATCCCAGCTGAAACCAGGACACTACGCCATCAAAACCAGCAAGCACATACACTCATACTCTATCAAGGAAAAAAAACCCAAAACGTTCACCACCACACATTTTTGAACACACAATATTGGTAGGATATATATGGGCAGCCGAAGCAGCCAAACTTGATCTATATCCATACAAATCCATACAATAGAATTTAGATGGTGTTTGCAAAAATAAAAAATTCCATAACATGATTCATATACATAGTTGCACCTAGATAGATCCAGGTACATTCTGGACCAAGACCACCAAAACATAAAAACAAGTGTAAAATTCTCCTTTTTCACTGGGAATATCTGGGTCCTCATATACCTCAGTTCACAAAGATGTGAAAAAATTCTCACACACTGATGCTAGAAGTTAGCAGAACCTCCTCAATTACTTTCGTCTAAACAGTATATGGTATGAGAAAAAGAGATAGTGTGTTCTGAAACATGCAAGTCTTGTCAGACACTAGCAATGGCAATGCAGTAAATACTTGCTAGGACCAGATAGCTTGCTTTTTAAAATCCCAACTCTAAGAACTTACCAGCTGAACAAAAGTTGTAGTTATTCCAATTCCACTGGAAAACATCATCTCACTTGAAATAGTAGATTCAGCACCCAGAGCCTGTAGGAACCTAGAACTTTTTGGCCTCAAGCACCTAAATTGTACTGTCAAAATAAACACCACATGTTGCTGCTCCCATTAAACACAAAAATTCAGACTACAACATATCCTGGTGTAAAGCAATGCAACAACAAAAATCTGGGAGAAAGACCTTGCCAAATCCATCAGATTCTTGTTCACAAACATCTACGTTCAATTGCACAGAATAAAGTACTGAGCCACACTTAGATGACTAGGGAAATCTGTACCTTCTTAAATCCTGGCCCTAGAGACTTTGGAAAGGTTAAGCCTCATTTTCTTTCTTTGATTCTCAAAGCTTGCTTTCTTTTTTTTAAAACTAGACAGTTTTCCTGTACTTTTTTTTTTTGTCCCACAGATCGATCAGTTCTGCAAAGGTAGAGGGGAGCAGCTGGAGAGAACAACTAAAGATGTCACAGAGTAAGGAAAAGGTAACACTAAGGTGGAGATATCTGGACCATGTGGTAGCCTCACCTCCTGGATTCGCCTGTGGGCCTGCTGCAGCACCTCCTCGTACCCCTTTTGTCGCAGCTCACTCAGGGTCTCATAATACTCTTCAGGGTCGTCAGTCTCAGTGAAGAGCACCTGCGAAAGAATCTTCCAGCCGCAGGTATCCAAGCTGTGGAGCAAGTAAACTTGCAGTTTGTAGCAGAGAGCGTCCATCTCCTGCTCGGATAGCTCCGGGGCTCCGAACAGCACCGTCCACACACCCGAGGGCTCCTCGGGGAAGGCAGGTAGGTAGCGTTCCAGCTCCGAGTTCACCGAGCACAGCTGCTGGTGCACAGCCCGCAAGTCTTGGAAGGAGAAGAGACCGGCCCAGCTGCACTCCTCCCCCACGGGCTCCGCGTCGGGAGCGGCCGACTCGGCTGCCTGCAGCGGCGAGGGCGACAGCGAGGCGGCCTCCTCCTTCCCCAGCTCCAGCGCTTCTATCTCTTCGGCGGCACCTGCCGCCTCCGGGCCCCGCAGCAGCCTCCGGGCCGGGCTGCTCTTGGCGCGCAGCGGGCTCTTCGGCAGCGCCTCGGCCGCCGCGCCCCGCTCGGAGCACCGCAGCCCCGCCTCGGCGCGGAGATGCGAGGAGCCGCGCGCCAGGCCGGAATCCGTGCCCCAGGCCGGGCCCCTGCTCACCGTAGGGATGCCGGCCTTGGGGGCGGCTCTGGCCTCGGGGCCGGCGGGGCCGCCGCGGTAGATCTCGTGGGAGCCACTGCGCTGGCGCTGCGCCGTGCGGTTGTGGCAGGTGATAGCGAACTTGCCCTCGATCTCGTTCCAGGCCACAATGAAGACGAATTTGTGCTTCTCCCGCTCCTGGAAGGCGTGAGGCCTCACAGCCACCCAGTCAGCCTCCAGAGCTTCCTCCAGGGCGAAGGCGGACATGGCGCTGCGCGGCTTCCCAAGCACGCGCGGCTTCCCAAGCACGCACCCCACCCCCCGCTCCAGTCCAGTCCTATCCTGTCCCGTCAGCTGCCCCCGCCTGCCCCACCGCGCGCCGGCCGGCAACAGCTCCCCGCAGCCCCGCCTCACTACCCACCATCAGCCATCTTAGCGACGGGGGGATAGGAAAGGCGCTGAAGGGAGAAGATGCGCTGGATCTCGACCGAGGCAGAATCTGTTTACCAGCGGCGATGACACTGCGGAAACTCAGCACCAACCCCACCCCGCGGCCTCCCGAAGCCCCACTTTTCCACCCCGCGGGGCGCCTTCCCCATTGGCTGTCGCCCTGGTTTCCCCGGCGGAGGGAGGTGGGGGGAGCCTCACGCCCCGCCCCTTCTCCGCCGGCCACGCTCGCGATCTCCCGCCCTCCCTTCTCTCTGTCCCGTGGTGGGTGGGGGAAGGGCGATGCCCCGCCCCTTTCCTCGGACGTACAATGCGGCCGTTCGGCAGCTGCGCGCTGCATGCTGGGGAGGGTACGTGCTGGGCTGCGGTCGCTAGGGGAGTGGGGCTGAGAGGCTCTGTGGGAGGGGAAGGAAGTGGTGTTGCTGTCATCTGATTTCCCCTGGGGTCAGCTGAGTGGCGGCCGCCTGGAGGAAGTGGGCCGTTCAGGGTGAAATCTGCCACCTTTGTCGTACTTGCACCGTGGCTCCCGGGGGCAGTACTCTCTGCTTCGGGCAGCTTCTGAGTTCTGAGGCAGCGCTGGTTTTGCCTGCCGCGGCTCTGGCCTTGCTGTTAACTCCCTGTTAAGCCCGTCCCCCCGGTGGGGCCCATTGGTCTCTGCAGCCCTGCACAGCAGCTCCCCTGACTGCTCTTCACTAGCCTGCAGTTAGTGCTTCTTTCCAGGGCCTCTGCCCCCAAGCTGCCAGAGGGTTTTTAAGTATGGAGGTCCGTGAAGGCAACAAATCCTTTCACAGGGAAATTATATGTGCAGAGGATTTGTTTCTGCTTTTTCTGTTCCTTAAAGCAGTTTTCTGCATGGTTACAGGAAAGGATATGGTGCTTCAGCAGCTTGTTTTAGTTGTATGACTTCATTCTGACTAGATTGAGCCAAAGTATTTCAAAGATCAATTATCAAGAGCAACTAACAGCATCCCATGCAGAAGTTTGCACATGGTTAGGCTGCAAAAGTGCAGCATCTGTGATGAGACCTGGAGATGAGGGCGTGGGCTAAAATAGCTGTTTGGGGCAATTCTGTAATTCTGTAACTGAAATTAACTGATTGTACTGAGACATGGCATTTTATGCTTCACGTTGGCCTGTCCTACTTAAGAATTGGCAATGCCTGCAGTGCTCTTGGAGATTTCTAAGTATATTGCATAGGTTACAGTAAGCCACCATAGACAACTCTCATAAGCATGTCTGAAAGGAATGATTAATCACTTGCGATTCTAAGGCCAATGGTCGGTTTCTTGGTGCTCTTCGGGATATTCCATTTCTTGTATAAATAAAAAAAATATTTCTTACTATAACAATCCTGAAATACTTCATCAAAAATAAGATCAGTAGACAATATGCATTGGTGTCGAGTGGGAGACGGTCCCGGAGTAACGACAGGGTCTCAATATGAGTATGATCGTTCTCCTTTATTACAGGGTTTTACAGGGTTTATATAGAAAAAAGTGATAGCACGCGCTAGCAACGTTATTATTGGCTAAGCTTCTATGTCCACGCGCCTTATACAATACTCTAATTGGTACAATACCCCGTTTCACGTGACACTATCTTATTCTCTATTGGCTGTGCAAGCTTCTTCACGAGGCATCCAGCAGTTACTTATCTCATTCTTCAGCATCCAGGTATTGTTTGTCAGGCTCTTCTTATCTTCTTTTTCCCAGCGTACAAGGACACAGCGTCCTTGTCTGCTCCAGTATTTTGTAAACTTATGCTTCGTTCCCACATAACGGCTGGATTGCTCACATGCCTTCGCCCAGCCAAAAAATCTTCAACAATTCCCCCTTTTTGTTTTTGAGCAATGCAGGCTTGCTTAATAACTTGGGATGCCATTTTTTCTCAACAAGCTGAACAAGGTAAAATTATTACAATAGCTAAAATCACGATAACTACAATAATGCCCATAACTCTTTAAGCCAACCCATTACCCCTAATGACCCAGACCATGAGGACTATGAGGAAGATGAACCATCCATACATTCTTGTGCCATCTTGCTCCGCGAACTCAGCCCAGCAATCGGTAGGTGCCAGCTTTACGTGGGCGTCCCCACAGAGGCAACGATGGCCTCACCGTACACCAGCCCGATGCTCTTCGGAAAATCCTGGTATTTATACATTTGCAGAGGAATGGGTTTTAGCACACGTGGCCAGCGGGTGCCAAAAGTCTGCCTCGGTTGCAATCTATGACGCATGCGCTCGCTGGCCAGGCGTGCTGCACGAGTCATAGCCATCTTGTCTATTGGTTCATGGGCTTTATGATGCGGTTGTGGTGCACAGAGAATCTTGACCTGTTATGTTAGCCAAGGTGACCTATACATTAGTTTTTGACTGAGGTGGTATTCATATTGCCGCACCATCTATGATGCTCCAGATGATGATGGTCATGCAAATTCAACAGGAGTCCGTCGTGGGCCTGTATCTGTGGAAACACAATCAACCTCGTTCCCAGGTTATTAATGGAAATAGACCTTACCCCTAATTTTGGCTTTAACTAACTTTTACGTTTACCCCACACTGTCTTCCCGTAATCACACTATGTTTAACCAAATTATGCTTAACACACTTTTTACCTAAAGCAAGTTCTATATACAATAAGGCACGCTGTTCTAAAACCCTCTCTGAAGGACTCAATGTCCGCTAGTCCTCTAAAGTGTAATACTCTATTAGTCAGAATCTGTCGGATCAGTGGCTCCAGCACCCGCCAGTGCCGTGCCAGTTGCCATTGGGACAATTCCGGGTCCAGCATCAGTGCGAAGCCATGGCTTGACCCACTTAGCCGGGATCCAGCGCAGGCCTCGATCTGTAAGCAGACACATATACCCTCTCCCAGTAAGTTTTACTTCTGCTGGTCCGCACCATTTCCTGGATTCTGGGTCCTCATACATTACCCTGATTCCTGTACTTTGTTGTGTCCTTTCCGCCTGTAAAAGAGCATGATGCACTACCATCGGTGGGTCTTTGTGATCACCTGTCAATCTAAGATAATTTAGCACAAATAAGGCTTTGGCCAATCGTTCCTCTGGGAGTAAGCCCTGGGTTCCCCCTTTTTGTTTTTGCAGCATGCTCTTTAAGGTTTGGTTGGCCCGTTTGACAATAGCCTGTCCTGTGGGAAGATGTGGAATACCCGTACCATGGTGAATTCCCCACTCCAAATACCATTTTACCAGAGGTATCAGCAACATTTCTGGTTCCGTTCCTGCAATCTCTACAATCCTCGTTCTTCCCCTAATGATCAGTTGTGCAAATAATTCCAATCGGGTTACAATAGATTTGTCTGGCCGTATGGCCAAGAAGACCCATTCCAGAATTCTCAAGGGATCTGAGCGCTTTGTGTCCCACTGACAAATTACCGCATAAGGGTGTTGCCTCTGAGAGTCCCCTGTATTAATGAGCATCAACATGATCGGTAAATCCTCATTGCATCTGGATGCAAAGCTAGATGCAATTTTCTTTGATATATATTCTAAGGCTTTTTGCTGTTCTCCTGTCATTTCCCGTTTCTCATCTGCACGTGCGCTCGAACCCAAGAGTTCTACCAGAGGGGCCATATCGTCATTAGTGATACCGCAAAGATTCCGCACCCACTGGATATCTCCCACAAGCTTCTGGACATCATGCACCGTTAAAATTTCTGAAGTTATTTGAACCTTCTGAGGTTTAACAGTGCTAGCATCTATGTGCCACCCCAAATACTTCCAAGGTGCTGACATTTGCACTTTTTCAGGAGCAATTATTACTCCGCGATGGCTTAAGATGTCCTGCAATTGAGTTAAAATTTCATCCTGTGGCAAGTTCCTTCCCGCTATCAAAATGTAACTGAGGAAACTGCTTTCTTACAGGCTCTAATGCCCAGGCCACATATACCTGACACATCGTGGGGGAATTGCGCATTCATTGCGGTAACACGACCCAATGGTATCTCTTATAGGGCTCTGCCTTGTTAATCGACGGTACCGAAAAGGCGGACCGTTCAGCGTCATCTGGGTGCAAGGGAATGGTGAAAAAACAATCCTTTAGATCTATAATTAACAAATCCCATTCTTCTGGAAGCATAACTGGAGACGGCAAACCTGGCTGCAGGGCTCCCATACTGTGCATCACTGCATTCACAGCTCTGAGATCATGTAACAGTCTCCATTTCCCACTTTTCTTGGGAATGGTAAATATTGGTGTATTCCACGGACTAGTAGAAGGAACAACATGTCCCGCTCTCAATTGGTCCTCAGCTAACTCTTGTATTTTTAGCAGCTTTTCAGAATTTAGCGGCTACTGATCAATCCAAACAGGCTCATCTGTTTTCCAGCTAATTTTCAGGATTGGCTGCCCCTCAGTGACTGCTCCTAAAAAGGATGGGTCACTAACATTGCCTTCATTTGGCTCAATAAATCACGGCCTATGAGGCCAAGCAATTCCTTTGGGGTAGTCATGACATACGGACGTGTTGTAACGTGTTCACCGTCGGGGAACACAAATGTAATGGGTAGCTGACTTACTAAGGTGGCTTGTGTGCCCCCTATCCCTGCAATGCCAAAATTTGGATTGATCAATGGCCATGATGGAGGCCAAATGCGTCGTGAAATAATCGTAACATCAGCTCCTGTATTGATTGTCATCGGTTTCTTGACGATAACTCCGTCAGGCCCTTCCAATTGCACTACCTTTTCTGGTTTACCTTTTGTTATGTCCATGGCAAGGTATACCTGTGGTTTCCCTGTGGAGCCGAATCCACCATCTCCACGTTGTACTTCACCTGGGTTCGGAACACACGACCTGAATGGAACTAATTGTGCTATTCTGGTGCCTTTAGGAATAGAAACAGGAGGGATTAAAACATGAATCATAATTTTCACAGTCCCACAATAATCTGCATCAATAAGCCCTGGGACTACCAGGATTCCTTTTAGAGCTGTTGAAGATCGTCCCATTAAAAATGCACTAAGCCCAAACCCCAGTGGTCCCTTTATGTTGAATGTGTACTGCGGTTTCCACGTCCACTCCGGAGCTCCCTGCAGTGGCAGATCTGGTGGTTGCGAGGCTGCCTGAGGGCTGGCAGCCCAAGCCCCTTGCGTTTGTGTCATCGCGCGAGGGGCCTTCGTGGTCGGTGTAAAGTTTCCCTTCTTCCTGTATTCTTGGTGGTATTGTCATCTTTCTTAGCAGAAGCTGTACATTTGCTCCTAATGTGTCCACGTTTGCCACAGTTAAAACACTTGACCAAGGGTGTCTTACTGGCCTTGTGCTTCTTTGTAGCTCCTTGTGGAGCTGCGACAACATAGGCTGTTTTCTGTGAGTCCACTGATCAATCCATGTATTCTATCATATCAACGACAGCTGCATTTGTCGGCAAATTACACAATGCTTTGCGTGTCTTTTCAGTAGCATTTTCAAAAGCGAGCATTTTGAACATGTTTTCTTTCATGCCCTTGTTCATGTCAGGGTGGTCATAGATTGCCCTATGCAGTCTATTAATAAACTGTGCGAAAGGTTCATTATGCTCCTGTTTCACCTGAGTAAAAGTATGGCTTCGCATATTGTCTGGTATGGAAAGAAAAGCTTGATACGCCAAGATCTGTGATAGATGATGAACCTCAGTGATACATTGTAACTGAGCGTTCCCTGATGCGAAGGGTCCCGTACCCATCAGCATCTGCGTGGTTACTCCCCATAAGGGATCTGTTTGTTGTCGTGGTGTTGCTTGTTCCCAATCACAGAACGTCTCCCACTGTCAGAAAAACACTAGCATTTCTGAGGGCTCTAAAACTAACTGTGCTATCTGTTTAATATCTTGAGGTATCAGCGTATCAGCAGAAAAAATGAATTGCAGTATTTGGTGAGCTAACGCAGATTTGATTCCGTACTGACTCACAGCATTCTTTAATTTCTCAATGACCTTCCAGTCAAACGCTTCCCATATTTTCTGTCCATTTAATGCAATAACTGGGAATGCTTGGAGCATAGTCCCTTCTATAATGGCATCTTTTATTACTCCCCTCCAATGTCTCTGCCTTTCTTCTGCAGCGGCTACTGCAGGCGACTCCGCGTCTATCGCGGGCGCAGTTAGTTTCACCGTCTCTGGTTCCGAGAGGCGGGATGGATGAAAGGGCGGTGGCGGGGGCGCGGATGGTTCTGCCCGGGGCCGGCCGCGGCCGCGCCTGGCGGCGGCCATTCCATGGCCGGCTGACACGCGCCGCTGCAAGGCGGCGGAGGGGGGGGCGGAAAGGGAGGGAGGAGGGAGGGGAGGCGGGAGGAGGGGGATGCGGCGGTTCTTGATCGTCTCCCGGGCTTCCCTCGTCCTCAGAGGAGGAAGGCTCAGTGTCTATTACCGATACTGACCGGGGCTGAGATTCCCTCGGGCGGCAATCGGCACTCCCTTGTTTAGGATCGCACTGTCCTGTTTCTGGGTCGCCAGGTGAATTATTTAAAAGCTCAGTAGCTGACGCTTTCATAGGGGCAACAACCCCTCTAGCGGTTTTCGTGGTTTCCGAGTCGAAAATACGTGTGGACTCAGGAATAGTAGTCTCAGTGCCCAACATTGGGAGGCAGCCTTGGCCATTTTTTTTTCTGCTATC
Organism: Haliaeetus albicilla; assembly: GCF_947461875.1. Taxonomy (NCBI): domain Eukaryota; kingdom Metazoa; phylum Chordata; class Aves; order Accipitriformes; family Accipitridae; genus Haliaeetus; species Haliaeetus albicilla. The sequence goes on along the minus strand of NC_091515.1, from coordinate 11,303,710 downwards.
ATTTGTAGAAGGTGATTCATTACTTCTCGCCAAGTCTGTCCGAAAGCTTTTGCGGTAGGACTCCCCTTAATCGTCTCGTCCCACAACTTATCTCCCAGTTCACGCCACTCTGTGGCAGAGAACAACATGTGCGTGTCTTTAAAGCGATCCCATCGCTGTCCTAATTTAATCAACTTGATGAGTTGTTTTACCGTTGTCTCGATCCCTCTCTTAGAGAGGATACTTGCGAGCAACGTCGCTGCAGCTTCTATTTCCATTGCTGCGCCTTGTCCTCTGGGAGACGAGAGGCCACCTCGAACCGTGTCTGCTCTGACTATGCACCCAAGCAGCACTCCTCCCAGCCGTTTAGTTTCCCACTCCCCTCCTCTCGCTGCTTACTGCAGTCTCGGAGAATTCAGTCGTGCAGAACCATCCTCTGCTACCAGATGTCGGAGTGGGAGACGGTCCCGGAGTAACGACGGAGTCTCAATATGAGTATGATCGTTCTCCTTTATTACAGGGTTTTACAGGGTTTATATAGAAAAAAGTGATAGCACGCGCTAGCAACAACGTTATTATTGGCTAAGCTTCTATGTCCACGTGCCTTATACAATACTCTAATTGGTACAATACCCTGTTTCACGCGACACTATCTTATTCTCTATTGGCTGTGCAAGCTTCTTCACGAGGCGTCCAGCAGTTACTTATCTCATTCTTCAGCATCCAGGTGTTGTTTGTCAGGCTCTTCTTATCTTCTTTTTCCCAGCGTACAAGGACACAGCGTCCTTGTCTGCTCCAGTATTTTGTAAACTTATGCTTCGTTCCCACATAACGGCTGGATTGCTCACATGCCTTTGCCCAGCCAAGAAATCCTCAACACGTTGGCCTATCTGTGATATTGTTGTCTTGATCCAAATTAGAGGAAGCACTGGGGAAATAAAACATTCTCAATTGAGTTTGCCAGAGAAGCAGTGAGTCATAGCTTTTTTTCTAAAGTTACTATATTGACTAGCATCTTGTCCTTGGAAGCTAAAGTATTTGAGAAGAGCCTCTGGCAATCCAAATGTTCTCTGGTCATTAACAAAGCAACCTTGTATATTCAGGAGAATCACAGTTATGTCTATTATTATTAATACCCAAAGTCACAGCTGTTAGAAAACAGAAGGAAATTATGGCTCAGCAGCCAGAGGAACGACCATATCTACGTTCTAAAGGTGATGTATGCTGTACATCTCAGAGAACAACATTCTTTTCTATTACTGTAAATTTAGGCATCAAATCAAAGCACCTGTGAAATGATCTGGAAAATTTGATTATACCCCATGTAGAAGTGGCCAAGTAAGCAAGCAAAGAATACGTTGGTGGAGGAAATATAGTCTCTTTCTGTTAGGTATTCAGAAACAAATTTTCAGTGGATGAATGTAAGCAGCAATCCAATTTTGTCTTCAGTAATGCATGAAAGAAAAATTTAAACAATGAAGATGCAACAGTATATATATATATATATATCTCCTGGCTTAAGAGAATTAAACATGGATTCAAAATTTCCCATCAGCCAAAGGATCAGAGTCCTAGTATTTCAGGTACATTAATGTAGAGGCCAAGGTCTTTGAAGCAATATTAGCCTGGCTGTTCTCAGATAGCAGAGGGACAAGCTGGTATGATTTAAAGCAGATATTAGGTAAATGTAACATTTGTGAGCTGGCTGAAAACTAGTCTGAAAATCATTCAGCTATAATCAAATTTCTGATAGGCCTCTTTTCATGCAGCAGAAAAGCTGTGCCGTCAGCTCTCAAGAGCTATTATATTTTGCCAAAAAACTTATAGGAACAAAAACTTGCAAGGAAATAGCAATTTTTCAAAATCACATTATCACGAAGCATGGAGTAGCCTTCATAGTAACTTCTGTATTGCAGGACATGCATAACTTTTCATTCATAAAAATATAAAGGGCAGGCTTTTCAGATGTTGGTGATTTGTTCTTACAGGTGGTTAAAGGAAATACGTCACTGATCTCTACCAAATAAAACAGCAAAAAATTAAAATTGCATTCTTAAAGGCTAGTAGTTGCCTTCTGAACAGGACTTGTGGTGGAGTGTACTCTTCATCACTAAGCAGAAGTGGGTTAGGTAGCACCCAATCAGCCTGACCTGTGGTTGATTCCCATACTTTAAAAAGGTGATGAGTTTGCGGCAACTGAAACAACTACTGAGGAGTGTCTCTGAAGAGAACCCAAGCTGCCTGGAGAGAAGTGAGCTGCTGCCATGCTGCTGCTGAGGATGTGGCACTTCAGCACATGTGGATCCCATTGCTAACCTGGAAACTGCATATGTGAGAGGCCTAGTTAACCTTACGACCAGGGCTGTTGGAAGTAGCAGTTATTCAGCCGACAAGCTGGATTATTATGTTTTAAAGAGCCAAAGCTTTTTGAGAGCCACAAGCATTCTGTCGCTAGTGAGCTGAAACATAAGATTAGGAATTCAATTGATGTCCTATTTTTTTTGTAAGAATTGGGTCAAGCACCAGAACTTTTAAGGCAGGGAGTACTCTGAGTCATTGCTATCCCTGGGTGGTCTCCAAGCAATGATATTTAATAAGATCTTGAGTTAGTAAGCCAGTGAAGAACAGGTTTGCAAACTTCCAGGAGTTGCTCTGTGCTTTTTCTGCCTTGCAGTATCATTTCCCTGAGCCTGTATCTGCTGGTTCTCAGACATGATCTCAGTTCAGGTTGGTGTTGGGAAAACAAGGAAACTACAGAATCCAAATTCAGCACAAAAGGAGGTATAGGGAAAGATTCCCAGCTGCATTGATTGTAGCCTGCCTAGGTAGATCCATACATAATCAATGTAGAACTGGGCTGGTGATAGGATGAAACCCTATGGAACCGCACATGTGTGGGGTGGATTAGTAATTGCCGGGCATAAAAGGTTGGGTCTTCTGTGGATTGAATAACCTGAACCACTGCAAAGTGATCTCACCCAATGCTGCCTAAATTGTCTTCTGCATGCTGATGTTGTGAACAAGAACAGAAATATTCCTGTAAGCGTTTGTACAAACATTCCAGCACCTAGCATGTAACTCCTATAGCATGCTGCAGGCTGAACTGAAATTATACCCTTCTGAACCTGAATTTTTTAACACCTTGGATAAACTAGCTTTAGTACAAAGCATTTTTGAGAAAACCAGGCCTCATCTGATTTAAAGTTTGATCAGTTCCAAATGACTGCTGTTGCAATATGATTTCTGTCCAAATACAAGACTCTTGTATTCTCAGTTAACCAGCTGCGCAATTCCTTACAGTAATCGAAATGAAGGGGGGAGGATATTCAATAGTGTGCTTCAAAGTACCATAGCATCGGGTGTATTTTTAGGTGTCCTGAAGTTGCTATTAAGTATTGTGCTGAACACAGCTATGCTAGACAAGCATTTTTAATAGGTTTCTGTTGATAGTATGATTCAAATTTTGATGTGGGCAAGCCAAATAGAAACATTTGTTTGTTGTTAGTGGGAGTCTTTTTTTCTGGCAAAAGTTTTAAGAGTGTTTTTTAGAGTATGTCTATGTGAAGTGAGACAAGAAGCTGGCTGCATAAAAGCATTGTTGACTTTGTGATGACTTAGTAGCAATGAAACATCTACCCAAAAGTATACTTTCTAGTAATAGTTGTATCTGCACTTGAAATTCTGGAAGTATTCTGGAAGTGCCTACCCTTAACAGTTTTGATATAAGAGATTTGGGGTAGTTTCCAAGTACAAGGAATTGCATTGTATAGCAGAACCAGTATAGCTGCAGTACATGATAGCCCATCCGTTTTATGGAGGAAAACTGTATACTTTGGATATTTATGCTGGCTCTAAACTGAAGGATTTTCTGCAATCAAATATTACTGCAGTTGTAGAACTTGTGGAGTTATTACTGTGTGGTAAGCTTTACAAATGTGTGATAAACTGAACATGTAATGTAATCTCTTGCTTACTGCTGAGGGGACCCAGTAGTTTAAATATAAATCAATCTTTCCTTGAAAGGAATCATTCATAAAAGTTAATCTTCTCCCTTTTAGGCAAAGTTAGTTTGTCTAAGTGAAAGGCAGAATGAACTTAATGGAGAAAAATTATGTTGGTAATACTCAAGAATCGCTCTTTGAAAGCTCAGATGATACAAAACCTAAGTTTCCAATTTAAACATGCCATTGTAGTGAGAAAATTCTAAGTTTAATAATAATTTTACTAAATTGTATGAAAGTAATCAGTAGTCTCTGTGGTAGATAAAAACCAGTTTGCAACAAGAGAGACAATTGGAGCAGTCCTGTCTTGCAGGCTGGATGAGTTGGGAATGATGGTGCTTGCAGCTCTCTTTAGTTGTTTACAAAGCAATTCTTCAGTTTGTTTGCTTACAGAAACCATATTCTGAGGTGCTCCACTCAAGTACATGGGGATAGGGAAAATGATCCTGATGACAGAAAGAACAATTTGTAGCTTTGAGAAATTAAAAGTTTTAAAAAAGTACTTGATTTTTGCATTAAGTGCAAAAATGCAAGCAATATTTCTAACTTTAAAATATATTTTTTGTCATGTTTAATATCTCATAATTAAACAAAGATAATTTTATCAAGCATTTCCCCAAAATTCATGTTTTCATCGAGGACAAGAGTGAAAAAGTCCAGTCATAATATTTTGAGATTCCTCAAAATAGATTGATAAAGGAAATGCCTACTTGGCTCTGAATACAGTGTACTGAGCTGTGCAGCAATATCAAGACTACAGTGGAGCATTGGAAGATGTTATTCAAGGAAAGAGGAAGCAATATGTTTAGCCACATCCACAGTTCAACTCAGTCAAATCATGAACATTTGTAACTAGGCAGGGGAAGCCACAAACCACAGAACGAGCATTCACTTATAACAGACAAAATACCTACATGAATCTAAAAAAAGGAAATTATAGTTCCTGTGGTAGTGAATACAGTCTACCTTCTGATTAATCAGTGGAACATATTGTTGCCAAAATCCAGAATAAAACTCCTTAACAGCAATGAGAAGTTAAGAAGCAGGCACTCCTTTATTGCAGCGCTGGGCACACAGGGGATCACTCCACCTAGTGTGTGCACCTGTCTGGTTTAATCATGCAGGTTAAATACACACCTGTTATACATATTCACTAAATTTCTGGGAAATGTCATACATAATCATCAACTGTCTGATAAATCATTAGCATATGTAAATGTCCCTTTACGCAGGTGCAGTGAAGTCTCTGGTGGTCTTCAGAAGCCCTCTGGTGGTCTTCCATAGTCTTCCTCACTTTGTCCGATAGTTGACCTCTCTTATGTGATTCTGCGCAGTACGATTTTCGCCATCATGTATTAGATTTACATAAAAGTACATTCAATGTTAATTCTTGAATTTAATGTTTCTAGTGATTGGCCCTCAGTCACACCACCTTTTCAATATTCTTATACTAAAACATTCATTGGTTAATCTTACTTAATTCCACTAACTGGAATCCTGATCAAAGTGGGGTTTCTAAGCAACAGAACTAAGGTCCGTAACGATCTCTCTTAGTTTCTTAGGACAACACACTACAAACTAACAAATCGGTCGAAGTTTCTATGGTTAACTAATTTTAGACAATACTTATTTTCTTATGACTGTATACAGCACATTTTGTATGTTCCTAAGTTTCGATGACTACATTGCGAGCTTCAAACCCCTATATTCTACAATCTTTACCTTTTGATCAAACCCAGCTTATATAAAATTTTAACTTATCAGAATATTTGTAACATTTCCCCCCTTTGAAAGTTTTGAAAATCATTTCAATACTTTCACTATAATTTTACTAATTACAAATTCTGGGATTGTTTGTCCATCTTGCTGTCTTGTAACAGCTTGGATGATTATAATTTTACGATTGATTTTCTTCTTAAAAAAAATTAGACAAATCACACAAATTGTATCCTTTCTTTTGTTTAAGACTAACTTTAGTATCTTCATCTCAATATAGATCGTGTCACAGCTTAAGGCAGCTAAAAGCGACACAGATTATAACAATGATAATAACTATCAAAATTATATTTTATAAAAGCTCAGTCAACCATCTAGTCAGAAAAAAAATCTAAAGTTTTAAAATATTTTATTTAGTTAAGAATTTTCTAACGTTTGATCTTAATTCTCTACTGTTTTGAGTTACATGTTTTATTCTGTCTATCTGATGATTTAGAGCATCTGTCACATTTGGTATGTAGATATAACATAAATAATTTAAAAGTCCAATGTATATACATACTCCATGTTTTTTGATAATAATAAGTCTTTCATAAAAAGATGAATAGATCATATATTATCACTATTCACCCAAAGAGTTAACTTTAAACTTTTTACCTGTCCTTTAATACAGTCAATTCCAAGTTAAATTTTTCCATTATTAAAAAAAAGGGGCCAAATATAATTTAAAATATTATTATAATTTCTATAAATATATCCCTATCTTAGAGCTTTAGCTACTAGATAAAGTTTTTGGATTTTTGGGTTATAAAAGAGTTACAAGTATAAATTTTCATACAGTTTTATTTAAAATGTGTGATTTCTTCTGTTTGTCTAAATTAATCTCCTGGTCAGAAGGGATGCGCTGTTATGTCTAATTCTAAGGGTCCAGCTGTGGAGACATACTGACACAGTTCTTAAAAAGAATTTCTTAAAGAAATCATAACACCCTTTTAAAAACATATCTTCAAAGGTACTCAAAATACTCAAAACATAAGACTCTTATGGGTAATGTGAGTGAGGTTTCCTGACAAATGTTGTTCAACTGTTGTTTAAGGGTATAGTTCTTTTTTTTTTTCTTTTTTTTTTTTTTCTTGCTTGTGGTCTTCTCCCGGGTTCAGCTGGGATAGAGTTAATTTTTACAGGAACCTGGGAGGTGGGGGGCATAGCCGGGGCAGCTGACCTGAACTAGCCAAGGAGCTATTCCATACCATGTGACATCATGCTCAGTATATAAATGGGGAGCGGGCTGGGGGGTGGTCTCGACTTTCGGTGGGGGAAGTGGCAGAGCGTCGGGTTCCGGGTGGTGAGCAGTTGCACTGTGCATCACTCTTTTTGTATACTCTTTCATTAGTACCGTTGTTGTTGTTGTAATTTCTTTGTGTTGTTCCAGTAAACTGCCTTTATCTCAACCCTCGAGGTTCCAGGTTTTTTTTTCTTTTCTCTCCTCCGTCTCCCCCCTATCCCACCAGAGGGGGGCGGGAGGAGTGAGCGAGCGGCTGCGTGGTCCTTTGTTACCGGCTGGGCTGAAACCACGACAGTCCTTTTTGGCGCCCAACGTGGGGCCCGAAGGGTTGAGATAACGACAGATCTGGCCAGAGTGTGTTGAAACAAATTTGTCATACGCATTTCTTATACTAGATAAATAGATGTTAGTCACAATGTTGATTCATTTGTTTACATGGTGGCGTTTTGTAAGTTCTTATATGCTCTATGTATTGCCTGTAGTTACGTATTTCATCTCTGGGAGAGTGATTGGGATTATCATTTTGCTGTGCTGGGCAATGTCGACTTGTGAAATGATTACATCACTGGTCATGAGGTTAAGCTGGTATCTGTATGAGGCAGTGATATCATTTCCATACTTTGGGCACCTTCTGTCGGATTTTATTGGTAATTACACCCAATCCATGGGGAAGTTGGGGGGGATACTTCCCCCCGTCCGTTCGCCTCCCTTCTCTCCTTCCGACTAATTACAACAGCTTTCGAGAATTTTGAATATCCTTGGGATGCGCAAGCCAGTGTGCTGTTAGTGCTATGCCTCCTGACTATGTTTCAGGTCTTGTTTAGGGCTACAAAGAGGCTCTTTAAGAGTACCACCCAGAGATCTGCCCCAAAGCTGGATATTCATGGGTGGCACGGCATGTGGGAGGATATGGGCAGGTATCTAGAGAACTTCTCACCTCCAGTGACTTGGAAGTTCACTCCCAAACAACTACAGAACCCTCATGAAGTGATAGAATATTTGAAAGGAAAATGCTGTGGCTATCCCAGAGACACACAACTCACTGCACTGTGCTGGGCCCTGGCCAGTATCTACCAAACACTGCTTGATATTATGCAGCACCCTCAGGGGGAAAAGAGGGAAAAGATGGAAAACAGGGCAACAGGCACCGTGGCTGCCCCTACCCCGGCAACAGGCACCGTGGCTAACCCTACCCCGGTGACAGATACTGCTGCTAAACCGGAGAACCAACCTGTGCCAGTATCAGTTGCCCCTGTACAGAAAAAGAAACACACAAAGAAATCAGTTCGCTTAGTGAGAGATGAAGATGAACCAGGGTCATCGCGAGAACAGGAGGAAGAGGCAGAACCTGAAATAATTACCCGATCTCTATCCCTGAGTGAGTTGCGTGACATGCGAAAAGATTTTAGCCGCCACCCAGGTGAGCACATTGTTACCTGGCTGCTCCGATGCTGGGATAATGGGGCTAGTAGTGTGGAATTAGAGGGTAAGGAAGCCAAGCAGTTGGGATCTCTGTCTAGAGAAGGGGGCATTGACAAGGCGATTGGGAGAAAAACACAAGTCCTCAGCCTCTGGAGGCGACTTCTCTCAGGTGTAAAGGAAAGATACCCCTTCAAGGATGAAGTTACATGTCACCAAGGCAAGTGGACCACCATGGAGAGAGGTATCCAGTACCTGAGGGAATTAGCCATGCTGGAGGTGATTTATAATGATCCAGAAAATGCGCAGTCACTCACAGATCCAGATGAAGTCCAATGCACACAACCGATGTGGCAGAAGTTTCTACGAAGTGCACCACCAACCTATGCCAACTCATTGGCAGTAATGTCCTGGAAAGAAGGCTATGGACAAATGGTGGATGAATTGGCTGTCCAACTCCGGCAATACGAAGGAAGTCTCTCTTCCTCCCTACGGGCCTGCGTCTCAGCTGTAGAGGAATTGTCCCGAGAGTTCCAGCAATTCAAAGTGGATATGTCCTCCTCCTCACCTGTACAGGCCCGCATTGCAGTTATTGGGAGTAAGCGTTCCTCTGCCCAAGAGAGAGGAGAGAGAAAGTACACACGACGGGCTAACCTATGGTTTTACCTGCGTGACCATGGAGAGGACATGAGGAAGTGGGATGGAAAACCTACCTCAGTCTTGGATGCACGGGTACGGGAGTTGCGAGAAAAAGCAACCAGAAAAGAAGATTCTTCTTGGAAAACTGCTGCTCCAGTTTCCCGTGAGCAGTCCCCCAGATGCAGTAGATGGGCCGATCTCATTTCTGATCCTCTTGAAGGGACTTCTGATTCACGTGTGCAAAAAGTGAGTAACGGATACTCTGACCAGGATTAGAGGGGCCCTGCCTCCAGCCAGGTGGAGGAGAGGGACAACCGAGTCTACTGGACAGTGTGGATTTGATGGCCTGGCACATCAGACCCACAGGAATATAAGGCTCTAGTAGACACTGGTGCACAATGCACCCTAATGCCATCAAGTTCTAAAGGGGCAGAACCCATCTGTATCTCTGGTGTGACAGGGGGATCCCAAGAGCTAACCATATTGGAAGCTGAAATGAGTCTAACCAGGAATGAGTGGCATAAACACCCCATTGTGACTGGTCCAGAGGCCCCGTGCATCCTTGGTATAGATTATCTCAGGAGGGGGTATTTCAAGGACCCAAAAGGGTACCGTTGGGCCTTTGGTATAGCTGCATTGGAGACGGAGGAGATTGAACAGCTGTCTACCCTGCCTGGTCTCTCCCAAGACCCTTCGGTTGTGGGGTTGCTGAAGGTTGAAGAACAACAGGTGCCAATTGCTACCACAGCGGTGCACCGGCAGCAATATCGCACCAACCGAGACTCCCTGATCCCCATCCATAAGCTGATTTGCCAATTGGGGAGCCAAGGAGTGATCAGCAAGACTCACTCACCCTTTAATAGTCCCATATGGCCCGTGCGGAAATCTAATGGGGAATGGATACTGTGGTGGGTTGACCCTGGTTGGATGCCAGGTGCCCACCAAAGCTGCTCTATCACTCCCCGTCCTCAGCTGGACGGGGGGGAGAAAATATAACAAAAGGCTCGTGGGTCAAGATAAGGACAGTTTAATAAAGTGATAGCAAAGGTTGCGCGCGCAAAAGCAAAGAAAAAACAAATGATGTTATTCTCTACTTCCCATCAGCAGGCGATGTCTAGCAACTTCTCGGGAAGCAGGGCTTCAGTACGCGTAGTGGTTGCTCTGGAAGACGAAATGCCCCCCCTTCCGTCTCCCTTAACTTAGCTTTTATATCTGAGCTGACGTCATATGGTATGGAGTATCTGTTTGGTTGGTTTAGGTCAGCTGTCCTGGTTATGTCCCCTCCCAAGATCTTGCCCTGCCTCAGCCTGCCATTGAGGGGGGGGCAAAAATGTTGGAGAGACAGCCTTGATGCTGTGCCAGCACTGCTCAGCTGTAGCCAAAACACTGGTGTGTTATCAACACCTTTCTAGCTACTGATGCAGAGCACAGTGCTATGAGGGCTGCTATGGGGAGTATTAACTCCATCTCAGCCAGACCCAATACAATCTCCACCCCTTATTCCATACCATTTGCGTCCTGCTCAGGTTCCACATAACTTAATACAGATATCTTCTAACCATACTATTGTATTTAATTCTCATTACTGAAATCCTTTCTTACCAACACTTACAACTGAAACTGCATACTTAAACCACTTTTATACCCAACGTACGGATTTATACATTCTTATTAATTACTATCCCCTGTCCTTTAAGAGATAGATATTCCATGGGCTTCTTCCACTCTTCCTGATGTTCACACACAGGTTATGACTTGGGCCCCATCCATCAAGATGAATGGTCAGGACAGGAGAAGCAGTATGTTCGATCGTTGGGCCCCAACACCAGCTTTGGGTCAGGTTTGGGTCACCGATGCACTTGTCTGGTTCCTTGTGAAGTTCACTCCTCTGCAGTTCAGGTCATTCCTGCTACATTACTTCCTACAACATACAACTCACATCACAGATTATTTTTCCCCCAAGGTTAAATGTCCTTGAGGCACACACTGGGTCTCCCCATCCTTCCGCATTACCCACCAAGTACACCCAGGTCCCTGAGCAAAGACAATCCCATGAATGGGTATGCCTTTTCCCATGGGAGGTGCAATCCACACTGCCTTCCCCAGCCACTTCCCCATGTGCACTACGGGGACCTTATCTCCTTCCACAGTATGTAGGGGTTTTGTTTGGGCAGGACCAGGACGGTTAGCAGATCCTCTGGTGTTAACTAGCCAAGTGGCTTCTGCTAAATTTGTATCCCAATGCTTCCATGTCCCATTGCCTAGCGCTCTCAACGTAGTCTTTAACAGTCCATTATATCTCTCAATTTTTCCAGATGCTTGCGGGTGATAGGGTATGTGGTACACCCACTCAATGCCGTGTTTCTTTGCCCAGGAGCTTATGAGGTTATTTTGGAAATGAGTCCCATTGTCTGATTCAATTCTTTCTGGGGTACTGTGTCGCCATAAAATTTGCCTTTCGAGGCCTAAGATGGTGTTTCGGGCAGCGGCATGGTTTACAGGATATGTTTCTAGCCAACCAGTAGTTGCTTCCACCATGGTGAGTATGTAGCGCTTGCCTTGGCGTGTTCGTGGCAGTGGTCCGATGTAGTCAATTTGCCAGGCCTCGCCATATCGAAAGCCCAGCCACCACCCTCTGTTCCAGGGAGACTTTACTCTGGTGGCTCGTTTGATTGCAGCACATGTTTCACATTCATGAGTGACCTGTGTAATGGCCTCCATGGTCAGGTCCACCCCTCGATCACGAGCCCACCTATATGTTGCATCTCTCCCTAGATGTCCCGATGTCTCATGGGCCCATCGAGCTACAAATAGCTCACCTTTACGCTCCCAGTCCAGGTCCACCTGAGCTATTTCTATTTTGGCAGCCTTGTCTACCTGTTCATTATTTCGATGTTCTTCAGTGGCACGGCTTTTGGGCACGTGAGCATCTACATGACGTACCCTTAGAGTTATGTGTTCTACACGGGCAGCAATGTCCTGCCACAATGCTGCTGCCCAGATGGGTTTACCCCTGCATTGCCAATTGGTCTTCTTCCACTGCTGTAGCCACCCCCATAGGGCATTAGCCACCATCCAGGAGTCGGTATAGAGGTAGAGTACCGGCCATTTTTCTCGTTCAGCAATGTCTAGGGCTAGTTGGATGGCTTTCACTTCTGCAAACTGACTTGACTCGCCTTCTCCTTCAGTGGCCTCAACGACTTGTGGTGTGGGACTCCACACAGCAGCTTTCCACTTCTGATGGTTCCCTACCACACGACAGGATCCATCAGTAAATAAAGCATAACACCTTTCGTCTTCTGATAACTCATTATATGGTGGTGCCTCTTGGGCACGAGCCACCTCCTCAGGTGATGCTCCAAAATCTCTGCCTTCTGGCCAGTCCATGATCTCTTCCAGAATTCCTGGGCGGTTAGATTTCCCCAGTCGAGCCCGTTGCGTGATCAATGCTATCCACTTACTCCATGTAGCGCTGGTTGCATGATGCGTAGAGGGGATGTTTCCTTTGAACATCCAGTGTAGCACGGGCAATCGTGGTGCCAAGAGGAGATATGCTTCTGTACCAACAACTTCTGAAGCGGCTCGAACCCCCTCATATGCTGCTAGTATCTCTTTTTCAGTCGGGGTGTAGTGGGCTTCTGATCCTCGGTACCCCCGGCTCCAAAACCCTAATGGTCGACCTCGGGTTTCTCCTGGTGTTTTCTGCCACAGGCTCCAGGTGAGACCATGCTCCCCAGCTGCAGTGTAGAGTATATTTTGCACATCTGGTCCTGTCCGGACAGGCCCAAGAGCTACTGCACGAGCTATTTCTTGTCTGATATGCTCAAAGGCTTGTTGTTGTTCAGGGCCCCATTCAAAATAGTTCTTTTTCCACGTTACTCGATAGAGAGGGCTCACAAGCTGACTGTAACCTGGAATATGCATTCTCCAGAACCCCACAAGGCCTAGGAAAGCTTGTGTTTCTTTCTTGTTAGCTGGTGGAGACATAGATGCTATCTTGTTAACCACATCCATAGGGACATGACGGCGTCCATCCTGCCATTTTATTCCCAAGAACTGAATCTCCTGTGCAGGTCCCTTGACCTTGCTTTTCTTTATGGCGAAACCAGCTTTCAGAAGAATCTGAATTATTCTTTTCCCCTTCTCAAACACTTCTTCTGCCTCATTGCCCCACACGATGATGTCATCTATGTATTGTAAATGTTCAGGGGCATCGCCTTGTTCCAGTGCTGTTTGGATTAATCTGTGACAAATGGTAGGGCTGTGCTTCCACCCCTGGGGCAGTCGATTCCAGGTGTATTGGACACCTCTCCATGTGAAAGCAAACTGTGGCCTGCACTCTGCTGCCAAAGGAATGGAGAAAAATGCATTGACAATATCAATTGTAGCATACCACGTGGCTGCCTTTGATGCCAGTTCATATTGGAGCTCTAACATGTCTGGTACAGCAGCACTCAGTGGCGGTGTCACTTCATTCAGGCCGCGATAATCTACTGTTAACCTCCACCCTCCATCAGACTTTTGCACTGGCCATATGGGACTATTAAAAGGTGAATGAGTCTTGCTGATGACTCCTTGGCTCTCTAGGTGATGAATCAGCTCATGGATGGGAGCCAGGGAGTCTTGGTTCGTCCGATATTGCCGACGGTGCACCGTCCTGGTAGCGATTGGCACCTGCTGTTCTTCAACTTGCAACAATCCCACAATGAAGGGATCTTCCGAGAGGCCAGGCAGAGTAGATAGCTGTTTGATCTTCTCTGCATTTACAGTGGCTACACCAAAAGCCCATCGGTACCCCTTTGGGTCCTTGAAGTACCCTCTCTTGAGGTAGTCAATGCCAAGGATACAAGGGGCCTCTGGGCTGGTCACAATGGGGTGCTTTTCCCACTTGTCCCCTGTCAAGCTCACTTCAGCCTCCAGTATAGTCAATTCTTGGCATCCCCCTGTCACTCCAGAGATCCAGATGGGTTCCGTGCCCCTGTATCCTGATGGCATCAGTGTACACTGTGCACCAGTGTCTACCAAAGCCTTATACTTCTGTGGGTCTGATGTGCCAGGCCATCGAATCCACACAGTCCAGTATATCCGGTCATCCCTTTCCTCCTCCTGGCCGAAGGCAGGGACCCTCTATTGCTGTTCCTCATCAGAATATTCACTGTCCGATCCTTGCGGTACCAGACCAGAAGTCCCCTCACCAGAATCAAGGGAGGTAGTTTCAGTTCTTCTATGCCTGGAGGATCGCTGAGTGCTTTCTTGGGTCTCTACAGCAACTACGCTGACAGCCTTCTTCTTGGGTGACCCCTTCTTAACAGCTGTCTTCCCTCTCAGTTCACGTACATGGGCTTCCAGCTTAAAGGTGGGTTCACCATCCCACTTCCTCATGCCCTCCCCTTGGTCACGCAGGAAGAACCAGAGTGTACCACATGGCATACGCCTTGGGCTCCCTTTCCCTCTGACCGGGGCAGGAGAGGACTGATTTCTTGGAGCATCCCTAACAGCCAAGGCACTGTCCTGTAGGGATGAGGAGACACAGAGATTTTCCTCAAAGTTTTGGAGCCAAGACGACACTTTCTCCACAGTTGGTGTTTCCATATCTGGACAATACATTGCTGCCAAGCTGTTAGAATACGATGCTGGGGCACCTTGAATCACCTTCCTCCACATGGCCCATGTGCACAGGACATCCTCTGGATCTTTGGAGACTTCCTCATCATCTAGATCACTGTAGATGACTTCCACCACTGCTAACTCTCTCAGGTACTGGATGCCTTCATCTGCGGTAGTCCACTTTTCTGAGGAATTGACAAGATCTTCCTTGAATGGATATCTTGCCCTCACACTTGAGAGGAGCCGGCTCCAGAGACTGCAAACTGCTGCCTCTTTTCCAATCCCTCTTTCAATTCCCCGGTTTCTAGCGAGGGATCCCAGCTGTTGGGCTTCCTTGCCTTCCAGTTGCTGACTATCAGCCCCGTTACCCCAGCATCAGAGCAGCCAGGCAGCAATCCGCTCACCTGGCTGGCGGCTGTAATCTTTCCGCATGTCTTGAAGTTCTGAGGACGTCAGGGACCGGGTAGTTTCCGCTTCCTGTTTAAGTTCCCTCACTCCTTCCTCCAATTTCCTTATCGAAGGACCAGCTTCTAGATCAAGCCTTTCCTCTTCTTCTTCTTCCCTCACTAATCGATGGTATGGACCCGTTGATCTCCTTGCCCACTGTTTCCTTTTCACTATTGGGGCAATTACTGTAGTTGTTGTTGTTTGGGTCCCTATCTCGAGCATGGTGTCCTCAGATGCAGTTTGGGTCCCTGCCTCAACCGTGGTCCTCTGACAGTGTTGAACTATGGCTCGGTAGGCATAGGCCAGGCCCCAGTACAGCGCGAGAAGCTGCTGGTTTTCATTGGGATAGGCAAGGCACCCTTCTATCAGGTGGCGTGTCAGTTTGCCAGGGTTACTTGCCTGTTCAGATGTAAAATCCCAGATTATGGGAGGTGATAACCGTCCTAGGAATCTGCCCAAATCCTTCCATATACTCTGCCACCCAGGGACCGGTCGCTTGAGGGCACATTTAAGTATTGCCTCACCTAAAACTTGCCTTCTCTTATACCAGGACGAGACCAGATTCCACAATACCCATAATATGCCACCAGAATTAATTATTAGTATTAAACAGCTTACATAAGGGTGAACAAGGACCTCGGGAGCCTGCATAATAAAACCATTCACATCAATGCCTGGTAGGGAGAGGGAGATGTGTTCCCTCATCTCCTCCACAAGATAGCTCCCACAACACAGCAAAGCCATCAGTGCCAGGACAAAGCACATAGACATTATTTGTATTAGCACGTTCCCGCGTTCCTTCATTCTCCCCACAAGATAGCTCCCACAGCACAACAAAGCCATCAGTGCCAGGACAAAGCACACAGCCATTATTTGCATTAACATGTTCCCAAACTCAGCAAGCTAGAGATAAGCAAGCAGCTAACAAGCTCCGTGACCTGCACAGGAGCTTGCCACTTAATAACTAGCTATAGAACGCTTAATGCAAAACTGCCGTTGTCTTGCCCCACGTTGGGCGCCAAAAAGGACTGTGGTGGGTTGACCCTGGTTGGATGCCAGGTGCCCGCCAAAGCCGCTCTATCACTCCCCCTCCTCAGCTGGACGGGGGGGAGAAAATATAACAAAAGGCTCGTGGGTCAAGATAAGGACAGTTTAATAAAGTGATAGCAAAGGTTGCGCACGCAAAAGCAAAGAAAAAACAAATGATGTTATTCTCTACTTCCCATCAGCAGGCGATGTCTAGCCACTTCTCGGGAAGCAGGGCTTCAGTACGCGTAGTGGTTGCTCTGGAAGACGAAATGCCCCCCCTTCCGTCTCCCTTAACTTAGCTTTTATATCTGAGCTGACGTCATATGGTATGGAATATCTGTTTGGTTGGTTTAGGTCAGCTGTCCTGGTTATGTCCCCTCCCAAGATCTTGCCCTGCCCCAGCCTGCCATTGAGGGGGGGGCAAAAATGTTGGAGAGACAGCCTTGATGCTGTGCCAGCACTGCTCAGCTGTAGCCAAAACACTGGTGTGCTATCAACACCTTTCTAGCTACTGATGCAGAGCACAGTGCTAGGAGGGCTGCTATAGGGAGTATTAACTCCATCTCAGCCAGACCCAATACAGATACTAACAGTAGATTATCGTGGGCTGAATGAAGTCACGGCACCGCTGAGCGGTGCTGTGCCAGATATGTTAGAGCTTCAATATGAACTGGAATCAAAGGCAGCTAAGTGGTATGCCACAAATGACATTGCTAATGCATTTTTCTCCATTCCTTTGGCAGCGGAGTGCAGGCCACAGTTTGCTTTCACTTGGAGGGGCGTCCAGTACACCTGGAATCGACTGCCCCAGGGGTGGAAACACAGCCCCACTATTTGCCATGGACTGATCCAGGCTGCACTGGAAAAAGGTGAAGCTCCAGAGCACCTGCAATATATTGATGACATCATCGTATGGGGCAACACAGCAGAAGAAGTTTTTGAGAAAGGGAAGAAAATAATCCAAATCCTTTTGAAGGCTGGTTTTGCCATAAAAGAAAGTAAGGTCAAGGGACCTGCGCAGGAGATCCAGTTCTTAGGAGTAAAATGGCAAGACGGGCGTCGTCAGATCCCTGCGGACGTGATCAACAAAATAGCAGCTATGTCTTCACCGACTAATAAAAAGGAAACACAGGCTTTCTTAGGTGTTGTGGGCTTTTGGAGAATGCATATTCCAAATTACAGTCAAATTGTAAGTCCTCTCTACCAAGTTACCCGGAAGAAGAACGATTTTAAATGGGGGCCTGAGCAATGACAAGCCTTTGAACAAATTAAGCGGGAGATTATTCATGCAGTAGCTCTTGGGCCAGTCCGGACAGGACAAGATGTTAAAAATGTGCTCTACACTGCAGCTGGGGAGAATGGCCCTACCTGGAGCCTTTGGCAGAAAGCACCTGGAGAGACCCGAGGCCGACCCCTGGGGTTTTGGAGTCGGGGATATCGAGGATCCGAAGCTCGTTATACTCCAACTGAAAAAGAGATATTGGCAGCATATGAAGGAGTTCGAGCCGCCTCAGAAGTGGTGGGTACTGAAACACAGCTCTTCTTAGCACCCTGACTGCCAGTGCTGGGCTGGATGTTCAAAGGGAAAGTTTCCTCTACACATCACGCGACTGATGCCACGTGGAGTAAGTGGATTGCACTGATCACACAACGGGCTCGCATAGGAAACCCCAGTTGCCCAGGAATTTTAGAAGTGATCACGGACTGGCCAGAAGGCAAAGATTTTGGAATGTCGCCAGAGGAGGAGGTGACACGGGCTGAAGAGGCCCCGCTATATAATAAACTGCCAGTAAATGAGAGGCAATATGCCCCGTTCACTGACGGATCCTGTCGCATCATGGGAAAGCATCGGAGGTGGAAGGCTGCTGTATGGAGTCCTACACGACAAGTCACAGAAACTGCTGAAGGAGAAGGTGAATCGAGTCAGTTTGCAGAGGTGAAAGCCATCCAGCTAGCATTAGATATTGCTGAAAGAGAAAAGTGGCCAGTGCTCTATCTCTATACTGACTCATGGATGGTGGCAAATGCCCTATGGGGGTGGCTACAGCAATGGAAGCAGAGCAACTGGCAGCGCAGAGGTAAACCCATTTGGGCTGCCACACTGTGGCAAGATATTGCTGTTCGGATAGAGAAGCTAGTGGTAAAAGTACGTCATGTAGATGCTCACGTACCCAAGAGTCGGGCCACTGAAGAACATCAAAACAACCAGCAGGCAGATCAGGCCGCCAAGATTGAAGTCTCAGGTGGACCTGGACTGGCAACGTAGGGGTGAGCTATTTATGGCTCACTGGGCCCACGATACCTCAGGCCATCAGGGGAGAGATGCAACATATAGATGGGCTCGAGATCGAGGGGTGGACTTGACCATGGACACTATCGCACAGGTCATCCACGAATGTGAAACATGTGCTGCAATTAAGCAAGCCAAGCGGCAAAAACCCCTGTCGCATGGGGGGCGATGGCTGAAATATAAACAGTGGGAGGCCTGGCAGATTGACTATATCACACTCCCACGAACCCGCCAAGGCAAGTGCCATGTGCTTACAATGGTGGAAGCAACCACTGGATGGCTGGAAACATACCCTGTGTCCCATGCCACTGCCCAGAACACTATCCTGGGCCTTAAAGAGAAAATTTTATGGCAACACGGCACCCCAGAAAGAATCGAGTCGGACAATGGGACTCACTTCCGAAACAACCTCGTAGACACCTGGGCCAAAGAGCATGGCATTGAGTGGGTATATCACATCCCTTATCACGCACCGGCCTCCGGAAAAATCGAACGATACAATGGACTGCTGAAAACTACATTGAGAGCGATGGGGGGTGGAACTTTCAAACATTGGGATACACATTTAACAAAAGCCACCTGGTTAGTTAATACTAGAGGATCCGCCAATCGGGCTGGCCCCGCCCAACCAAGACTTCCACATACTGTAGAAGGGGATAAAGTCCCTGTAGTGTGCATGAAGAGTATGTTAGGAAAGACAGTCTGGGTTAGTCCTCCCTCAAGCAGAGGCAAACCCATTCAAGGGGCTGTTTTTGCTCAGGGACCTGGGTACACCTGGTGGGTGATGCAGAAGGATGGGGAAGTTTGATGTGTACCTCAGGGAGATTTGATTTTGGGAGAGAATAGCCAGTGAATTGGGCTGTATGATACTTAACTGCTAAATAACCTGCCAATGCATGTCATTGTATCTATAGTGTCTATATGCCCTATCAAGGGTATTACTGTAAGAATTACCCAAATTACTGCAGGATGGGCTTTGAAACTGAGCCAAGTACAACAGCGATAGAACTTAAACTGGCACCCAGCAATTTCCTCAAGATCAACATCTTCGACCTACAGGCCAAGGGCGTGGGTTGCACCAAATGTACTAGCCACAAGTTCCAGAGGCAGCATACAACAACCCAACATCTCACACCATCTCTCTTATCTTGAAGAACTGTTACAACAGATGGAGCCCCAAAGTCATGGACTAAATAAAATCGATGGACACATTAGAGGGATAGCCCATAAGCTAAAGGAATACCATTTGCGTGTGTGTGTGTGTGTGTGCGCGCGTGCGGGGGGGGCAAGTCCATATACTTATATATATAAAACAAGGAAAGTGGTAGTGGTTGATTGGAAAATGTAAGATCTGGGCATGATGTAGATGGTATAGAATAAGGGGTGGATAATGTCCTGGGTTCAGCTGGGATAGAGTTAATTTTTACAGGAACCTGGGAGGTGGGGGGCATAGCCGGGGCAGCTGACCTGAACTAGCCAAGGAGCTATTCCATACCATGTGACATCATGCTCAGTATATATATGGGGAGTGGGCCAGGGGGTGGTCTCGACTTTCGGTGGGGGAAGTGGCAGAGCGTCGGGTTCCGGGTGGTGAGCAGTTGCACTGTGCATCACTCTTTTTGTATACTCTTTCATTAGTACCGTTGTTGTTGTTGTAATTTCTTTGTGTTGTTCCAGTAAACTGTCTTTATCTCAACCCTCGAGGTTCCAGGTTTTTTTTTCTTTTCTCTCCTCCGTCTTCCCCCTATCCCACCGGAGGGGGGCGGGAGGAGTGAGTGAGCGAGCGGCCGCGTGGTCCTTTGTTACCGGCTGGGCTGAAACCACGACAGGTCTATATGGTGTGTGATAGTCTCAATCTATAGGTAATACTTTGTTCAACTTGTCTCATAATCTTTGTTATAAAATGAGGGCCATTGTCGGATGACATTCTTACAGGCACTCCAAATTTTGGTATTATCTCTTTGAGCAAGACTTTAACTACTTCTCTTGCTTTGTTGGTGCGACAAGGGAAAGCCTCAGGCCACCCAATAAAATATCAACTAAAACTAGGATATATCCTTCTTTTCAAGACAATTCTCTTAAAAATTTTTCCTTATTTAATAATTCCAAAGATAATCTTATTACTCATTTGGGGATAATTTTATATGTAAATTTTACATCCGCTTATAATTGTTTAAACAATCTTTGTCATATTTTACTTACTGTTCGTTAATATATTTTGTTATGTTCAGCTTGGGCAATTTCTCTCATTATTGTGGGTGGGACTATTATTTGACTTATCAGTGTTACAGCCTATCCTGTTTCATTTTGTTAGTCTGTAATTTAATAATTAATTCTTCACCTTTTTCATTATAATTTGGAGTTTCTTTAGACAATTTTACACTTTTCTCTGAAAGTAGTGTTAGGATGTCTTTTTCTGTAGCCTCTTTAGCAGCTTTATTAGCCAATCAGTTACCTCTTTCAGGAACAGTCTTACTTAACTGATGTGTTTTACAGTATATTATCGTGACCGTTATTGGTTTTCGGATGGCTTTTAACAATTTCAGTATTTGTTCTGCATGCTGAATGGTGGCTCCTTGTGCAGATAACAGTCCTCTTCCTTTTCATATTGTTCCATGTGTATGTATTACTCCAAAAGCACTTTGAGTCTGTCCAAATGTTGACTCGTTTTTCTTGACTTAGTTCCAGTGTTCGAGTAAGAGCTATCAATTCAGTCTTTTGGGCAGATATTTGAAGGCAAAGCTCATGATTCAATTACCTCCTCAGTAGTAGTTATTGCATATCTTGATAAGCGTGTTTTTTGGTTTTTTTTCATGGATGAAACTGTTTCCATCGGTATATAGTTCCCAATCTGTTTCTTTCAGTGGCGCATCTCAGAGATCTGGTTGGCTGGAGTAAACTCCTTCGATTGTCTGCAAGCAGTCATGTTCCAGTTCTCCTTTAACTTGATCAGTTGTTGAAAACACAGCAGGGTTAACGATGGTAGTAGTTTTTTAGTAAACATCACCTTGTTCCAGCAACACTACTTGGTATTTCAGCATTCTACTAGGGGATAACCAATGCCCCCTTTCTGTTTTAACACAATAGTTATCATATCGGGAACATACACAGTAATCCTTTGTCTTCAGGTGAACTTACAAGCTTTCTGGATCAGTAGCACAGTTGCAGCAACAGCTCTCAGACAACCAGGCTATCCCAGACTCACATTGTCTAATTGTTTCAAGAAGTAGGCCACAGCTCACCGACTTGGTCCCAGATATTGGACCAGGACACTCAGAGCTATACCTCTTCTTTCATGAGTAAAGAGTTCAGATGTCTTTGTGAGATCTGGCAGGCCTAGGGCTGGCGCCTCCATTAAAGCCTGTTTTAGTTGTTTAAAAGCAACTTTCCCGGCATCAGTCCAATCTATAAATCTATTGTTTGAGGTTTTGAGCTGCTCGTATAAAGGTCGGACCAGCAAGTCATAATTTGCAATTCACAGGTGACACCATCCAACCATTCCCAGAAATGTTCACAATTCTTTTAGAGCCTTAGGTTCAGGGAGATGACAAATTGCCTCCTTTCTTTCAGTTCCTAATTGTCTCTGTCCTTTCAGGATTTCAAAACCCAAATAAGTTACTTCTCTCTGGGTTATTTGTTTTTTTTTTCTTTTAACACTCTATATCCACTGATATCCAAAAGGTTCAAAAAGTTAATAGTTAACTTTGTGCATTGTTCTTCCATCTCAGCTGTAATTAATAAATCATCCACATATTGCAACAGGATTCCTTGATTATTTTCTTTCTTCCAAATCTCTAATTCTTGTGCCAATTGATTTCCAAAAATGGTAGGGCTGTTTCTTAAAGCCTTAAGGCAAGACTGTCCATGTATATTGCATTTTTTTTCCCAGTCTCAGGATTTTCCCATTCAAAAGCAAAAGCTCTTGACTATTGGGATCCAAGGGAATACAGAAAAAGGCATCTTTTAAGTCTAACACTGTGAACCATTCTTGTTTCTCTGTTAGGGTTGTTAACAAAGTATTAGGATTTGCTACTACCGGATGAATATCTTGTACTATTTCATTTATTGTTCTAAGGTCTTGAACCAGCCTGTAATCTTTTCCATTAGCCTTTTTAACAGGCAAAATTGGGGTGTTATATTTGGATTCACATTCTATTAACAATTTGTACTTTAGAAATTTTTGTATTATCAGTACTAACCCTTTCCGACTTTCCAGTTTTAGGGGGTATTGTTTAATTCTTACCAGACTCGATCCTGGCTTTAAATCAATTCTCACAGGCTCTGCTCTTTTGGATTTACCAGGAACTTCCCCAGCCCAGACGACTGGAATTACAGCATTATTTACTTTGACTGGTAAGATCCTCTGCTTTTGGTGACCGTCCTGCAACAACAAAGCCACTGCTTCGATATGTTTAGTTTCTGGAATTAAAATTTTAATCTCTCCATTTTTAACATTTAATTTCTGCCTCTAAATTCTCAAATAAATTTCTCCTTAGCAGGAGTTTAAGAGAATTTGTCACATACAAAAACTGATGAGTGACCCATTGCTTTCCTAATTTCATTGTTAAAGATTTAAAAAAAAAGGGTCTAGTTTCTCATTCACTTGTTGCACCAACACCACCAATTTCTTCAGAACTTAATTCTCCCTCTAAGGTATTTAAAGCTGAAAAGGTGACTCTAGTGTCAATTCAAATTCAATTTTCTGTTCTCCCAGTTTAGTTGTAACCAGAGGTTCTACTGGGAGACTCCCCTCCGGTCCTCGTCAGATACTTTCACTTGAAAGAAAAAAATCTACATATGGCACTTTATTCCATTTACTCTCTTCTACAAAATAACATTAACTGTATTATAGTATTATTGCTTAAAGTTCCATTTGTTGGTCACTTTTCCTGATCTTCCAAAACATACAAGGGCCACCAATGATTACAATATTCAATCATTTGATTTTTATATAAGTCATCATGCAATTCACTCCAATGTGCCAACAAACATCCCAACAGAGATGGTTTTGGTATCTTTCCATCAGTGGATAAATTTCCCATACTCTTACTCTTAAATAATTTGGCTAATGCCATTATGTTTATATATCAAATACCAAATATCTATTAAATATATATATCAAGTATCAAATGTCAATAATCAAATATCAAATGTCAAATACCAAACCAAGTATCAAATGCCAAGTATCAAGTACAAAGTTTCAAATACCAAATGCATGTATCAAATACCAGATATCAAACAAATGCAAATAACAATTGTTGCCAGGTAATGGAGTCCACCTACTTGTCCAGGGCACGGACAAAGCCGACTTCCCCAGGCAAGAGCCATAACCAATATCCCCTGGCAAGATTATTAATCACACTTAAAACTTCCAACCTCAGTTGGAGGCACTACCTTTGAGAACTCTATAGCTTATAGGTTCCCTTGTTTCCCAAAATTGTCCAACCCTGCAATAGCTTTCGCTTATGACTTACGGGCAGACGCCTAGGCTTCTACACAAACGGGTACCCTCTCAGCCCCAACCCTGCGAAGCTTTCGCCGCGCCTTACGGGCCGGCTATCCAAACAAGTTTCAAAGAAGAAGTGCCTTAACCTTTCTCCAGGGAATGTTGCGAGGAGCTTTATGAGTCGAGAGCGATGGTTCTCCCCGAGAATCCCTTGGTGCCGGCCGGAGCTCGATCAACACTCGATCTCGTCCAGTCTCACTCACAAGGTCCCATCTGGGTCGCCAAAACTGTTGCCGAAATCTGGAATAAAACTCCTTAACAGCAATGAGAAGTTAAGAAGCAGGCACTCCTTTATTGCAGCGCTGGGCACACAGGGGATCACTCCACCTAGTGTGTGCACCTGTCTGGTTTAATCATGCAGGTTAAATACACACCTGTTATACATATTCACTAAATTTCTGGGAAATGTCATACATAATCATCAACTGTCTGATAAATCATTAGCATATGTAAATGTCCCTTTACGCAGGTGCAGTGAAGTCTCTGGTGGTCTTCAGAAGCCCTCTGGTGGTCTTCCATAGTCTTCCTCACTTTGTCCGATAGTTGACCTCTCTTATGTGATTCTGCGCAGTACGATTTTCGCCATCATGTATTAGATTTACATAAAAGTACATTCAATGTTAATTCTTGAATTTAATGTTTCTAGTGATTGGCCCTCAGTCACACCACCTTTTCAATATTCTTATACTAAAACATTCATTGGTTAATCTTACTTAATTCCACTAACTGGAATCCTGATCAAAGTGGGGTTTCTAAGCAACAGAACTAAGGTCCGTAACGATCTCTCTTAGTTTCTTAGGACAACACACTACAAACTAACAAATCGGTCAAAGTTTCTATGGTTAACTAATTTTAGACAATACTTATTTTCTTATGACTGTATACAGCACATTTTGTATGTTCCTAAGTTTCGATGACTACATTGCGAGCTTCAAACCCCTATATTCTACAATCTTTACCTTTTGATCAAACCCAGCTTATATAAAATTTTAACTTATCAGAATATTTGTAACAATATGACAACAAAACAATTCAGATGTTTTTAAGTAGCCTTAGAGGTTCCATCCTCTCTATCCCTGATATACTGATGGAGAGATCAATAGACTGACAATCCTGGTCTGTCTGCAAGATCACACCAGGCCTATACTAAAATAATTTCAATGTATGGAAAAAAGATTTATCTGAGGATATCTGGATTGCCTTTTGGGTGAAAACAGTGCATTGAAGACAACTTAGCTTTTTAGTGTGCAATCCTGGCATTTCCCATAAACATGTAAGCTGTTGTTCCTTTGGTCTGAGGGAGAAAAACTTTGAACACTGGATGAGTCACTCATATTTCCACTATGTTTCCAGGCCATCTGACCCCTGCAAGATTCTGCAGGGCTTGTGTCATTGTATTATACGCTGGCTGAGATGAGCATAAGAGACTATTGTAAGCACAGCCAACGCTCTCCTTGGGTCATATTTTTGATGGTAAAATTTCTAAATACATTCTCTAAAAGGCTAAGAATAGATTCAGTAATTGTCGTGGTTTAAGCCCAGTCGGCAACAAAGCACCACGAAGTTGCTCGCTCACTCCTACCCCGCCCCGGTGGGATGAGGAAGAGAAAATATAAAGAAAAGCTCATGGGTCAAGACAAGGACAGGGAGGGATCACTCACCAATTATGGTCATGGGTGTTACGGATGCACGACTAACCAAATCCAACAGGTGTTAAAACTCAGATTTATTCTTCAGCAAAAGTTAGTTAGAAGTCCGGTAACATTTTATAAAACCACAGGCTCAATGATGTAAAGAGAATTAATACTACACGGCCGACTTAAGAATCCCCAAGATTTAAAGCGATGGCTCAAAACGCGCGTATCACTCACCTAAAAGATGAGGGCTCTCTCCCTCGAGGAGTTACCTCGGGCGGTGCCCCGACCCGAGGGGAAGTCCCCGACTGCAGACCCGCTGCTCTAAGAAGGACTGACTCCAACGTGTCCTCCGGCGGGACCCCGTTTATACCCCTGTCGAATCTGACCTGTGGTCATTTAATCCTATTGGCCGGGAGGGTCACCTCAGTATACCTGGCGCATCTTGATTGGCCAGTTCGAATTTCAACCTGCAGCCTCCAGGGTTTCCTTCCCCTTCTCCCTGCCTGGAGAAGTTTTGTTTCCTGCTGGCGGGATGGCGGGGGGGATGTACTGCCACAATCTACCCCGTGACCTCAGTCATGATTCAACTGGTTTCCCTGGAGTGGCGGTACAATCATCTCTTGCTTCCAAAGTTAAAAGGGAGTGCAGTTTGGCAAGTTTGACGCTCATTGTGGGTCATCATTCCCTTCTGGTCTAGAATTAAAGTGGAATATCAAACACAGGAATATCCAGTGTATGGACAGTTTTAAGGGAGTATACTTAATCATTAGTACAGGCTTCACTACCAAGCGTTTGATAGAACTTATTGCAATATAGATTACAGTAATCATAACTACAAGCATTATTAAAGATTAGAGAAGGCTGGTCGCCCACCCCATCAAAGAAAATCCGAACATATCAAAACCTTTTCCCCAGTCAGTTAGTCCCTGGTGCAGAAGCAATTGTCTCTAGGTCTCTTGCCGTATTCTCTCGTTGATTTAGTCTTGAAGCCACATTGAAACATTTGGGATGAACGCAGCAGTTGTCCATTGACACGTTCAAAACTTTACATATACCCTTCTCTTTCTTTGGCATCTAATCCAATACAGCCCAATTTTTGATAGTCATTTTATCAATATAACTGATAGTTTAAGAGTTCCGAAATTGTCAGATGTAACGTTGGCTAAGGTTGATAGTTCTAAATTCAGTTCTAGAATGCTCTATTGATGTTCCTTGAGTACCATACACAGTCACCCCCATGGAATTTCAGGGCATAGCGTAGTACCATTCCAACTCCACCCCGTGATCCCATGGGTTAGTTGGAGGATATAGTCACATCTGGTGTTTCATACTGAACTAGCATTTACTGCACCTGGTGACCAACTATAAACAACATGAGTATAACCTCCTCCCCCATCCAATCTGAACCTCCAACTATAATTGTTACATTGCTCTCATGCGAGCTCAAGGACTCGCAATATATTGATGTCCATCATTTTTGCCACGACGCTATCATCCAGATCTTCACCATCCACGCTTGCCACCATCATCACTGCCAGCAAAATGACTGGAATGACTCGTTCCTTCATTGTCCTAAAAGAAAGCATAAACTACGCCTCAGTCTTAAAACCAGGTCACAGGGTTAGAAATCCGGGATTATCCACCGGGCACTGGTGCTCCCATCTAAGGCTTCCCAGGCATACAAGCCTCTGGGTTTTGCTAAGGTCATAGGAACAATACCAATGGAGGGCAGCTTGCCCTATCTGTTCCTTGTTATCCCCACCAACCAGGATATCATCTATGTATTGATATATGTGGACACCTGATGGTACTTCCACAGCATCAAGAAGCTTGACTAAAGCATTGTGGGCAATAGTGGGGGAATGCCTATATCCCTGGGGAAGTCGATTAAAAGTGTATTGGGTCCCTTCCCAAGTGAAGGCAAACTGGGGTTTGTCCTCTTCCCTTAGGGGAACCATAAAAAAAAAAACAACCACACATATCCTTGACATCTAAAGCAGCCATCCATGGGTGGGCCGCAGCCTGTATTGTTTTTACCACTGAGGTAATACTTGGGACAGCAAAAGTTAATGGTGGTGATTCAGAGAAATTGACTCAATAGCTTGATTAACTATTAAGTAGGTATTCTTTATTGGCAGCGCTGGATGCACGGGGGATCGCTCCACCTATCGTGCACACCGTCAGGTCTAATTGTGCAGGTTAAATACATGTTCTATATACATATTCACTAGATTTCCGAGAAAAGTTATACATATTCATTAGTTTTCCGGGAAACTATTAGCATATGCAAATGTCCTTTACGCAGGCGCATTGAAGGTCTCTGGTGGTCTTCAGGAGTCCTCCGGTGGTCTTCCATAGTCTTCCTCACTTGTCCGCTATTTGACCCTTCTCAGGTGATTCTGCGCAGTATGGTCTTTTCTCGTTAGTGTTCTTATTATCTAAGTTCTCATTAGTGGTGTAAAAACCATAGGGTTAGTTTAAGCTAAATTATCTACAAGGACGAGAACAAAGGCAGGAGTTCTTATCTTTTCTGGCCCTATCTATTCAAGCAAGGCCTCTACTTGAGCCTTCTCGACAAGATCGTAAATTTATCAAACATTTAATTAAGTTTTGTGATTGTTCATGGTTCCTTCTTGCTCATCACTCCCAAGTACCAGTCTCTGACAGGATTAATCCTTGATGAGCACTGGTCTTTGGTATGTAAAGTTACAGAGAGACAATCATTAAGCAATTAGCAGTTCGTTCTCTATATCAATCCCCCCTTTTCTTTAAACCTTTGCAAATTCTTTTGCAACTATAGGATTCCACTACTCCCGAGAGACCGTGTAAAATATTTTCCGGTTTCTACTTGATGTCTGATTTTATTTCGTTTCCAACTTTTGTAATTTTCTACTGTGCCCTGACAACACCACACAAAACACTTAAGCATAATGCAGACCATCATTCCTAAAGTCATTAAAATTATAACCACAATAAAAATTTGCTTTAGCCACCCGAAATTTGGCAGCCAGGATGTTAGTTTGTCCCACAGTTCTCTAAATCCCCATGAGAGGTCATCGTTTGTTATTTCATGTAGTATTTTGGTCTGTTTCCAAATTTCTTCTAAGTCGGTGGAGATTCTTCCACTTTGATCTACATACATGCAACAACTCGTATTTATAACTGTGCATACTCCACCCTGAGAGGTCAATAATAGATCTAATGCCATTCTATTTTGTTGTACAATTTGAGATAAACTGGATATTTCTAATTGTTGGGCTCTTATTGCATCAATTGTTCTATTCTCAAGGTTTTCTATTACTGCCAAAATGTTAACTATGGCTTTTTCTAACTCACTCACTCCCAACCGTGGAAGAAACCATCGGACAGAAGTATGAAAGGCAGTAGGCCTCTTTACTAAAGGATTCTCAACATCTCGTCTAATCTTTTGAAAGTGTGTTCGCACCCATCCTTTTGGTGGAGAACTGTGTATAGTCATATTTGGAACCACTGCTCCCAAAGTACATGTTCCCATCCAATTCTTTGGTAAAACTTTCCAGGCAGTGTCATTGCATAGCCAGTACCATCCTTTTCCTTCTGGCACTGGCCATGCTGTAGTATTAACAGAAGTTGAAGTTCCAATATCTATAGTTTTGTTACAGACTGTATGATTCCCTACATACGTCCCATTAACACAGTCACTTTTTCCAAGTCCTTTAGGTGGATTACATCTCTGTACACACGTACAATAAGGCTCCTGGGCCTCAGGACTAATTATTTCTAACTTCTGGACTCCGTCATTGTCAGTATACCATGTGGTACTTTCCCAAAGAGTGGTCCAGGAGTGATTACTTGGTATCGGAATACCAATTAGTGAGATCCCTTTTCCACCATGTTCTGGCATGTGAGTACATATCCAACAGTCAGTTCTGTTCAGGATTTGGGAAACATTTTGCGTCAGGGAGAAATGTGAGTTCAAGTTCCATCTAGCTTCATTTGAACCGAGTAATAACTCTGTTACCATCATGATCTGGAGAACCGCAGACCTGTGGGTCCTGTAGGGATGACCGTCCATGGCCTCTCAGGTGCTCTCTTTACTCTTGAATAGTGGATCCAGGCTGGCTGTTCCTTGATCTTAATAGCAGTGAAGGTCGTCAGCAACACTTGATAGGGTCCGTCCCATTTCTCCTCCAGAGGTTGTCCTGAAAAAACCTTTACATATACATAATCACTCGGTTTAAAGGGATGGATTGGTTGATCTAACCCTCTAGCCCTGGTTCCTAAAACTTGTTTATTTATATTTTCCAACTGCTTCTGGAGGGATACCATGTAGTCACACAAATACCCTGCACCCAGTTGCGTTAAATCTTCTCCTGTAAATTGAAATTGATATGGTCTCCCATACAATATTTCAAAGGGACTTAAATTTTCCTTTGTTTTTGGTTTCACTCTCATTCTAAGCAATGCCAGGGGAAGAGATTGGGGCCAAGTTAGATTAGTCTCTTGACCAATTTTTGCTATTTGTTGCTTAATTAAATGATTCATCTTTTCAACTTGCCCACTTGCCTGAGGTCTATATGGGGTATGTAACTGCCAGTCTATCTTCAAAGTTTTGCTCACCTGCTGTACTACTTTGGCACAAAAATGAGAACCTCGATCGGAAGATATTGTTGCTGGAATTCCGAAACGAGGAATGATTTCATTCAACAATATCCTAGTTACTTCTCTTGCTTTGTTTGTTCGGCAGGGGTAAGCCTCTGGCCAGCCTGAAAATGTGTCAGTCATGACTAACAGGTATCGGTACCCCCCTTTTCTTGGGAGCTCTGAAAAATCAATTTGCCACTGTTGTCCTGGATAATTTCCTTTGCCAATTATCCCCAACTTTACTTTATTTGCCACATTAGGGTTATTACGTAAACAAATTTCACACTGTTGAGATATTTGTTTCACCATTGTATACAGATTGCGTCCTATTAATTTCTGATTTAAGTTTTTGTACAGGGCATCTGCTCCCCAATGTGTCTTATTATGTTCAGTTAAAACTGTTGTCCATATTAAATTGGATGGTATTACTATACGATTATCTGCTAAATGAACCCATCCATCTGACTCTACTTTACCATCCAGATCTTCAATTAATTTTAGGTCTTCCTTTGAATAATTTGGTTTCTGATTTGTACTTACAGTTTGGATTTTACCGTCTGGTATTAAGGATAATGTTTCTGCTTCCACTTCTTCTGCCACCCGCCTAGCCTCATAATCTGCTAGTCGATTTCCAATTTCTGAATCTGTGTTTCCTTTTTGGTGTCCTCGACAATGCATGATAGCTACCTTTTCTGGTTGCTTCACGGCTTCTAATAGTTTCAAGATTTCTTCTGCATGTTTTATTTGCTTTCCTTGAGCAGTTAGCAATCCTCGTTCCTTCCAAATTGCACCGTGAGCGTGAACTACTCCAAATGCATATTTAGAATCTGTCCAAATGTTTATCTTTTTCCCTTTTGCCAATTCCAATGCTCTGGTAAGGGCAATTATTTCCGCCTTTTGCGCTGAAGTTCCAGAAGGCAATGACTTAGATTCGATTACCTGTTGGGTGGTTGTGATTGCGTATCCTGCTTTACGTTGTCCCTGTTTTATAAAACTACTCCCGTCGGTATACCAGGAGTTTTCAGCATCCTCCAGAGGTTCTTCTCTGAGGTCTAGTCGACTGGAATATATAGCTTCTACTGTTTCTATGCAGTCGTGTGTCACTGGTTCATCCAAAGTTCCACTAAGAAAAGAGGCTGGATTGACAATGTTAGTAACTACAATTTCCACATCATCTTGTTCTACTAACACTGCTTGGTACTTTAAGAATCTCTGGGGCGAAAGCCAATGGCTTCCTTTCTGTTCCAAAACTGCTGAAACTGTATGGGAGACTAGCACTGTTATTTTCTGTCCCATGGTAAACTTTCGGGCTTCTTGAATATTGATAACAACTGCTGCAACAGCTCGAAGGCAACCAGGCCATCCTTTGCTCACCTCGTCCAGTTGTTTGGAGAAATAAGCTACTGCTTGTTTATAGGGACCAAGTCTTTGTGCTAGTACTCCCAAAGCTATTCCTTGTCTCTCATGAGAAAACAGCCAAAACGGTTTTGAAACATCCGGCAGTCCTAGAGCAGGAGCTCTCATTAGTTCTCGTTTGAGCTGCTTAAATGCATTTCGTGTTTCTCCAGTCCAAATTACTTTTGACTGGTCTCCCTTTATCAATTCATATAATGGCTTTACCAATAATCCATAATTATATATCCAAAGGCGACACCAACCTGTCATTCCCAGAAAGGTCCGCAGCTCTTTTACCGTTTGGGGCTCTGGTGTTCGGCAAATGGCTTCTTTCCGCTCAGTCCCGAGCTCCCGTTGTCCTCCCGAGATTTCAAGTCCCAGGTAGGTCACACGCTGTCGAACCAGCTGGGCTTTCTGTTGAGAGACTCGATATCCACTTAAACCCAAAAAATTAAGAAGATTCACAGTCCATCGAATACAGCTTTCCCTGGTTTCAGTAGCTATTAAGAGATCATCCACATATTGTAACAAGATTCCTTCATTGTCTGGGGGTACCCAAGTTTCAAGCTCTTTCGCCAATTGATTTCCAAAGATAGTGGGGCTATTCTTAAAGCCTTGAGGTAATACTGTCCATGTTAGCTGAGTTCTTCTCCCGGACTCAGGATTTTCCCATTCAAAAGCAAACAAATTCTGACTTTCTGTGGCTAAGGTCAGGCAGAAGAAGGCATCCTTCAAATCCAGCACAGTAAACCAAACTTGGTTATCTTTTAGTTTTGTTAACAGAGTATATGGATTCGCGACTACTGGATGTATATCCTCAGTAATCTTATTTATGGCTCTCAGATCTTGGACTAACCTATAGCTTTTCCCGTCTGCCTTTTTAATTGGTAGTATAGGTGTATTATATTCTGATTCACACTCAATCAATATTCCATATTGTAGAAACTTGTCAATTATTTCCTTGATCCCCTTCCTATCATCTAATTTCAGGGGATATTGCTTAACTTTGACAGGTTCTTCTCCTGGTCTCAGCTTAATTACTATAGGGGCTGCATTTTTAGCTTTTCCTGGAACCTCAGAGGCCCAGACTCCAGGATATACTTGATCAACAATTTCTGGAGGTACTTCAAATTTTGGTTCAGCTTGTATTAATGCCAAGCTTAAAATGTTAATTAGCTGGTCTTCCTTGATTTTTAGTTCCATTTTTCCTTTTTCAAAAACTATTTCTGCTTCCAATTGTTCTAGCAAATCACGGCCTAACAAGGATTTTGGAGATCCGGGCAAATACAGAAATTTATGTATTCCTATTTGTTTACCCAATTTATATTTAAGTGGTTTTAGGAAATAAGCCTTTTTCTGCTGGCCAGTAGCTCCCACTACAGTCACAAACTCTTCATCCTCCGGTATCAACCTTTGATTTAACACTGAATAGGATGCTCCCGTATCTACAAGAAAATCCACCTCTTGTTCTATTTTCCCTAGCTTAACTTTAACCAGTGGATCCGCTAGGGTGGATTCCCCCGGTCCCCCTCATTGACCAGAGGTAACATTGGCTACGACAGCTTGTGCTCCACTTAGCTTAGGACATTGTCCTTTCCAATGGCCTATTTCTTTACAATAAGCACATTGGTCCGATCTTAGGGGCTGGCGTGAGCCTCCCCTCCTTCCAGTTCCCCGACCTCTCCCACGAAGGGAGTTGTCCTGCTTTCCCAGAGCAGCTACGGTAGCTGCAGCAATAGCTTTTCCCATTTTTCGTCTCTCATCCCCTTCTCTGTTCCGATACGTTCTCCAAGCTTCCTCTATCAATTTTTCTAAGTCCCTTATCTCAGGCTCTTTCAGTTTCTGAAGCTTTCGCCTTATGTCTTCTGAAGATTGTCCTAAAAACAAAAAGATTAACTGTTGTTTTCCCACTTCAGATAAGGGATCTAAGGTAGTAAATTTCCGCATAGCTACTCTTAACCGATCAAGAAACTCTGTGGGAGTTTCAGTCTGACCTTGTTTCACTGCATACAGACTTGACCAGTTAACTGCTTTCGGTATCGCATTTTCAATACCAATTTTTATCCATTCTTGATATTTTTTCAACAATCGGTAATCATGGTCATCATTAGGGTCCCAATTGGGGTCTGTTCTTGGTACGTGATTATCTACCGTACCGGGTAAAACCCCAGCAGTTATTTGAATTTGGACCTGAGTCCGAGCATTCTTTATTATTAATTGCTTTTCAGTTTCGGTTAAGGCATCTAACATCAAATCGATGTCCTTCCAATCTGGATCTTGATTTTTAACAATTAACTCAAATCTTTTAGCAACTCCCTCAGGATCATCCCGATATCCTTTTACCATTTCCCTCCATGAATCTAAATCATTCATCGTAAATGGCACTTTAATCCTCGTAGGACCAGTAGCTCCTATTGCCTGTCTTAAGGGAGCCTGGATTATTGGACCGACCTTACTCCGGGTGCGAGCTGTAATAGGAGTAAAACCTAAATCTTTCGTGCTCGTACCTTCATCAGGCTCTTTCGCACCTGTATCATCAGTAAAATTACCTTCTACGGGTGTTGGAGGTAGTACGGGTGGTGAAAAAACAAAATCTTCTATTCTTTCCTCAGTTTCCTTTAATTTTACACATCTTTGTCCTATACTACATGCCGAACAACATCTCTTCATCTTCCCTGTAGTCCTTTTCTGCTCCTTTTCCATTGCTAACACAAGAGGGTCTTGTGGGGCCAAATTAATGCCACATTCTTTCTGCCACTCTGAATGATTTCTTAAAGTGAAAAACATATCTGCGTACATCACCTCATCCCATTTTCCTTCTCGTCTCAAAAACAACATCAATTGTAACAAAGTGCTATAATTCAACGTCCCATTAAAGGGCCATTTTTCATCATCATCTAACTTATATAAAGGCCACCACTGATTGCAATACTTTATTAAAGTTTTCTTATCCACACTTCCACCTGGCGGTCCCCCTATCTCCTTCCAGTGATCCAAAATACAGCCTAAGGGGCTCTTTTTCAATATTCCACCACTTTGTTTACCTCCCATATTACTCGTTTATATTTTTACCTTTCCAACCACAAACAATCTCAACTGTATATGTAGCCCGTTCCCTCTTGTCCCAGGGAGTCCAAACCCGACACTCAGAGCATTCAATATCCCCTCCACAATCTATTTGCAACCTCTGTTTGCACCACATGCATTCCAAGACATATGAGGGCATACACTCATTTCCTGGATGTAAAAGACACCACTCAATTACCCACATTTATACGATGCACCATACAGGGACTTTCTTACACCAACACCACAAAATGATTAAGATAATCAAACTCAAACTTACAATTACAACGCTAACATATAAATTCAAGTTCCACATCACCAGTGCGTCACACTTCGTTCGTCTCCGGCCGTACCCCTTGCAGAGTTACAAGACTGCGGATCAGAACTCCACACGCTCCGCAGCTGAGCTGCGTCTCATTTACTCAAACATTCAATCCACAGTTTTAATTGTCTTATGTTGTTTAGACCAAAATCCGCAAACGATATCCGTAATTCAGTCCCAGTAGCCGTTTACCTCATTCAGTAACCGAAAACGTCAAAATCAAATTCAAAACATAAACAAAAGCACATGAGTGGGTACCAGACCTAAAGCACACAAAGTGTGTAAAAGCATACAGAGTGTACCGAAACAAAAGCACCCAAACATATACCACACCAAATGTATACCAAGGGTGCTAGCTACCTGGTATACACCATCCTGCATAAGTTTACTTTTGTCTTATGACTTATGGATAGCTTTACAAATGACCGGTCCCCAAAATAAAAGATTAAAGAATACCTTTACTCCTTTAGATGGTGTCCTTGTCTGCTCCCGCAGTGATCCGATTGAGGCGAGGAGTCCCTCCGGGAAATCCCGGGGGTACCCTAGGGAGTCCTGTTCTCAGCGGGTCCTGCAGCCGAGCAGAGCAGGTCCCATCTGGGGTGCCAGATTGATTCAGAGAAATTGACTCAATAGCTTGATTAACTATTAAGTAGGTATTCTTTATTGGCAGCGCTGGATGCACGGGGGATCGCTCCACCTATCGTGCACACCGTCAGGTCTAATTGTGCAGGTTAAATACATGTTCTATATACATATTCACTAGATTTCCGAGAAAAGTTATACATATTCATTAGTTTTCCGGGAAACTATTAGCATATGCAAATGTCCTTTACGCAGGCGCATTGAAGGTCTCTGGTGGTCTTCAGGAGTCCTCCGGTGGTCTTCCATAGTCTTCCTCACTTGTCCGCTATTTGACCCTTCTCAGGTGATTCTGCGCAGTATGGTCTTTTCTCGTTAGTGTTCTTATTATCTAAGTTCTCATTAGTGGTGTAAAAACCATAGGGTTAGTTTAAGCTAAATTATCTACAAGGACGAGAACAAAGGCAGGAGTTCTTATCTTTTCTGGCCCTATCTATTCAAGCAAGGCCTCTACTTGAGCCTTCTCGACAAGATCGTAAATTTATCAAACATTTAATTAAGTTTTGTGATTGTTCATGGTTCCTTCTTGCTCATCACTCCCAAGTACCAGTCTCTGACAGGATTAATCCTTGATGAGCACTGGTCTTTGGTATGTAAAGTTACAGAGAGACAATCATTAAGCAATTAGCAGTTCGTTCTCTATATCAGTGGGGTATTACTGTTCAATCTCCTATAATCAATTGGTAGTCGCCACCTTCCATCTGATTTATGGACTGGCCAAACAAGAGAATTATAAGGGGAATGTGCATGACTGATTATCTCTCTTCTCTCCAGATCATTAATTACTTCTGAAATGCCCCATTTGGCCGCAGCTGGAAGTGGTTATTGAGAAACACAGGTTACCTTAGATTGCAGTAGTGCAGGAGCAACCTGCAATGTTCTCACATGAATAGCTTCTGCCTCCCTGCCCCCAAAGCTCCACACCCTACCATTGGGTAGGTCCCATTGTCTGCCTGCCAGCACATCAAATCCCAGTATATTTCCCTCATAGGGGCTTAAAGCCACCTCCACAGCTGTCATTCTTTTTTCCCCCCAGTAACCAATGTTGAGTTTGAGTTATGGGGCATTTTTGTTGCCCCTGTTACTCCTCTAATGTTTATAGCCTTTCTTGATGGCTTAATTCCCAGCTCACTAGCTTGTCGTTCATTTAAAACACTAATTTGGGCTCCTTTATCGATTAAGAATTCCAAACTTATATACACATTCCTGTGGGCCCAAAACGGATAAGGCTCCTTATCAGCAGACCATTGGCAGGTATTCACCATGCGGACTGGGCAGCCTGAACCCCAAACCGCAGCTTCTAGTTTTTTAGCCCCTCCAGTTCCTCTCGCAGTGCCGCGAAAGGGTCCCGTTTCTCTCCCCGAGGGGGCGGGGTTGCTGGCGCTTCCCTTTGGTCTCTAGCTTTCCCCTCCAGCAATCCCACTCCCGGATGTCGTCAGCGGACTGCCCGTCCAGCACGGCCCGGGGTGTCCCCAGTGCTAGTGCCTTCCGCCAGAGAGCGTTCCTTCCGGGATCGTAGTTCCGACCCGACGGCCCGCGAGTTCGAGACCGCTCGGGGCGGGGTTTACAACCGGCTGGCCGGACCTTCCTGCTGCCCTCCGTTAACTCCGACAGTCCCTTTACCCGGATAGTAACAGATTCTCCTCTCTCCCTCGGGTCCACACCCCCAGCCCAGTAGGCTACTCAGGACGTTATCGACTGATCACCTGCCGGTCCAGCACTCAGAAACACTCCCGGTCCCCAGTAACCTCTCGCTTCATCATCACTCAACAGTATCCGATCCTCCCCCGTTAGAGAAACTCCCCACAAATACTCAGTTTCGGTTTCGCCCGGCTTGCGCGAAAACTTAGCTTGTAACTCACCGAGTTCGGGCCCCGACCAAGGGGCTGTGTGAATAGTGTTTCGGGGCTCCCACTGTGCGGACCCGTGTGCCTTTCTGTTTTAATAAGGGGTCGCACGTCCCTTTCCTCCAATTCCACCTTTAGATAATCTATTTCCCCTTGCCTTTTAGCAGAATCACTCTTTCGGTTCTGTGCTTGAATCAAGCAGGCGCCCAGGAGGGCACACGCACTGCCTTTGCCATCTCGACTACTTCCGTGGCATAGTTCTACTCTCTCCATGACCGCTGCTGGGTTGGACCACTTCTCCTTCGCCCAGTCCAGACCTGGGGGAGAAGGGCTGCAGCCATGCCTCCATAATAATTCCTCTATTAATACCATCCTGCCGACTACGCCAATTTAAAATGTTACGGATGCACGACTAACCAAATCCAACAGGTGTTAAAACTCAGATTTATTCTTCAGCAAAAGTTAGTTAGAAGTCCGGTAACATTTTATAAAACCACAGGCTCAATGATG
The DNA here is from genome assembly GCF_947461875.1 of Haliaeetus albicilla. Lineage (NCBI taxonomy): Eukaryota > Metazoa > Chordata > Aves > Accipitriformes > Accipitridae > Haliaeetus > Haliaeetus albicilla. The sequence continues at coordinate 11,265,753 of NC_091515.1, read as the reverse complement.
TAAAGAGAATTAATACTACACGGCCGACTTAAGAATCCCCAAGATTTAAAGCGATGGCTCAAAACGCGCATATCACCCAGCTAAAAGCTGAGGGCTCTCTCCCTCGAGGAGTTACCTCAGGTGGTGCCCCGACCCGAGGGGAAGTCCCCGACTGCAGACCCGCTGCTCTAAGAAGGAGTGACTCCAACATGTCCTCCGGCGGGACCCTGTTTATACCCCTGTCGAATCTGACCTGTGGTCATTTAATCCCATTGGCCGGGAGGGTCACCTCGGTGTACCTGGCGCATCTCAATTGGCCAGTTAAAATTTCAACCCGCAGCCTCCAGGGTTTCCTTCCCCTTCTCCCTGCCTGGAGAAGTTTTGTTTCCTGCTGGCGGGATGGGGGGGGGGAAATGTACTGCCACAGTGGGCAAAAGACAGGCTCAACTTGGGGAAAAAGCAAAATCAATTTAATTTACTACCAATCAAATCAAAACAAGGATAATGGGAAGTAAAACCAAACCTTAGAACACCTTTCCCCACTCCTCCCTCCTTCCTGGGCTCAACTTCACTCCTGATTTTCTCTACCTCCTCCTCCCAGCAGCACAGGGGGACAGGGAATGGGGGTTGTAGTCAGTTCATCACACATTGTCTCTGCTGCTCCTTCCACCTCAGGGGGAGGATTCCTCACTCTTCCCCTGCTCCAGCGTGGGGTCCCTCCCATGGGAGAGAGTCCTCCATGAATTTCCCCAGCATGGGTCCTTCCCACAGGTTACAGTTCTTCATGAACTGCTCCAGCATGGGTCTTTTCCATGGGCTGCAGTCCTTCAGGCACAGGCTGCTCCAGCAGAGGCTTTCCTATGGAGTGACAGCCATCTTCAGGGGCATGCAACTGCTCCAGCGTGGGGTCCTCCATGGGCTGCAGGTGAGCATCTGCTCCACCGGTCACCTCCATGGGCTGCAGGGGGACAGCCTGCCATCTCACTATGGGCTGCAGGGGAATTGTCTCCTCCAGTGCACCACCTCCCCCTTCACTGACCTTGCTGTCTGCACTAGTGTTTCTCTCATTCCCCTCCCCTGCTGCAGGTTCCCCTTCTTAAATATGTTATCCCAGAGGCATTACCACTGTCGCTGATTGGGTTGGTCTTGGCCAGAGGTGGGTCCAACTTGGAGCTGGGGAAGCTTCTAGCAGCTTCTCACAGGAGCCACCCCTGTAGCCCCCTCCCCCACTACCAAAACCCCACCACACAAACCCAAAACAGTAATGGACCTAAATTACTCAATTATGTGATTAAGGGGTAAATATACCATTTCTAGCCAATACTCAAGAAGTCTTAGCTTGAGTCTGATAAATTTCATCTGTTAAGGTGACAAAAATCTACACTGAGCCAGGAAAGCATCAGGATTTGTTTGCACTGTTTGTGACTTTCAAAGCTGTCTTACCAGACAAGGAATTTGATTTCCAGTGAAGATGTAGCGTTCACCGCATATCAAGGTGCCACGATTAGATCACTGATCACCCCCAGACCAGAGAAAGAGACAGATAACACACACAGTGTGAGCGCCAACTTCCGCCTTTTATTGCGCAGTCAATTCCTTTTATACTAACAAGGGTAGGCGGGATTACAGACACATCATAAGGCTGCGACTAACCCTCTAACTTTCCGTGACATCGCGAGATCTTCCGAACGCCGAACCCTACATGAAGACGACACCTTTAGGAGAGTGTCAGGAAATTTCTCTTTTGCTGTCCAATTAATCCTCATTGCTTTCTCTGTATTGCTGAAGATTCTAAGCATGATCAGTTATCGAATTAAGTATCTGTGGTTTATAAAATCACAAGAACACTGTCATAGGTTTTTTTCACCAAAATATTCTGATGTTTATCATTCTGCCCCTCTTTCATACAGATCAGGGAAGCCCATGGATACTTACTATCTTTATTATTCGCTCAGTCTCAAGGATACCCAGTACATTTTGAGTCACTTTCTAGCCTCACCACAGAAACTAGTGTATATCCAGCCTGTATGTAATTTCCCTGCTATTTCAGCTATACTTTTCTAAATACCCAACCTTCTTATGTTAAAGCTGCCTTGTATACATTTGTACAAGATTCAGTCACAGCTCTGGCTGCAGTGTAGACATACTTAAAACCTTTGAAGAGCAACATCTTAGAAAATATATACATTCATCTTTGGTTATTGCAACAGCAACAGAGTATGCTAATATAGAGGCAGACTTGGAGCAGAAGCTAAAACATAAGGCAGAATAACACCAGTATTAACAAACTCTGGAACATAAAAAAATCTTAGACTTGTATGATGTTTACTAAGCATGGAGTATTTTCCCAGGAGTTTTGAAATTCTGTCTCCTAATAAAATGCAAGTCAGCAGGCTAGAGGGAAGTTTAAAGTCTTACCAGCTTTTGAGCAGAAATAACTTCTGATAGCAGCTATAGTTTGGCAGATATGTGTTCCAGCATTTTGGGATCCAATGAGATTGGAAACAGTTCAAGACGGAGAACAGCCTGCTGCATAAAGAAATGCACACCAGCAAGAAAGTCTTGCAACAAAATTCTCCAGAGCACTATGGGAACACCCCATACAACAGCACAAACTCAGCTTACAGAGTGAAAGGTCACAATAATGCTGCTGATGGTACAGGCAAGCCTTAATCCTGAGTGTTCGTATCAAAGCATGTCAGGATGAGACCCCTACATCTAGGAGATCTGAGGTGTTCTCCTCTACACATCAGTAGAAGGCCTGACATTTAGCCTCACTTATGAAAGAAGTTCTCATCCTGATTAAACTGTTCTGGAGAAGTACTGGATAGCATCAGCTTCTGTCTTTAGATATAGCTACACCCAAAGCTGCTACATACTTGAGTCTGATCCAGTTACTCAATACAGGAGAAACAGATGGTATCTTCATCTGGTCCCATCTTCAGCTGAATTACCATGTGATCCCACTGCCAGCACCAAAGGGAAATAGTCCTGGTAAAAAGAAGTCCAAATCTTCCATTCAGGGGCCTGCATGCTACCCAGAGAATAGGTAAATCCCTCCTTAAAGACAGATGATCAGATTTTTAAGAGTAGCAAAGTCCCAGAGAGATCATACAGAGCTATAATTTGTTGTTTAAACGAGAGTGATGAAAGGGAGATGAGTTTTGTTTCTTTTTGTAATATCACTGGGCATTACTGTTTGGCAAGCCTCTAAGTAAATTGAGCCCCAGGGTTCAATTTTAGGGCCAGTGCTCTTTAATGTTTTTATAAATGATCTGGATCAAATGTACATTAAGTAAGTTTGCCAATGATACTAAATTAGGAGGAGCTGTGGACTCCCTCAAGGGTAGAGAGGCCTTACAGGGAGATCTGGATAGATTAGAGAGCTGGGCAACCACCAACCATATGAAATTTAACAAGAGCAAGTGCCAGATTCTGCACCTGGGACAGGGTAATCCTGGTTATACGTACAAATTCGGGGACAAGAGGCTGGAGAGCAGCCCCGCGGAAAGAGATCTGGGGGTTTGGGTTGATGGCAAGTTGAACATGAGTCAACAGTGAGCCCTGGCAGCCAAAACGGCCAACCATGTCCTGGGGTGCATCAAGCACAGCATAGCTAGCCAGTTGGTGGAGGTGATTGTCCCACTCTACACTGCACTGGTGTGGCCCCACCTCAAGTACTGTGTGCAGTTTTGGGCGCCTCAATATGAGAAGGACATCAGACTATTAGAGTGTGTCCAGAGGAAGGTGACCAAGATGGTGAATGATCTCGAGGGCAAGACTTCTGAGGAGCGGCTGAGGTCACTTGGTTTGTTCAGCTTGGAGAAGAGAAGGCTGAGGGGTGACCTCATCGCAGTCTACAACTACCTCAAGGGGGGCAGCTGAGGGGGAGGTGCTGATCTCCTCTCTCTGGTGACCAGGGATAGGACACGTGGAAATGGAATGAAGCTGCGCCAGGGGAAGTTCAGATTGGACATTAGGAAAAGGTTCTTCACTGAGAGGGTGGTTGGTCACTGGAACTGGCTCCCGCGGGAAGTGGTCACGGCCCCAAGCCTGTCAGACTTCAAGGAAGGCCTGGACGATGCTCTTAGCCATATGGTTTAGTTTTAGGTACTTGTGCAAGGAGCAGGGAGTTGGACTCGATGATCCTTATGGGTCCCTTCCAACTTGAGATATTCTATGATTCTTTAAGTAGGCATTCTGTGGCGAAGCAGCAAAGTTCAAGGATGTGGGATGGGAGAGGGCGTAGTGTTAGAAATAATACACTTTTCTATATCCAAATAATGTTCAGCATTTGTAGAAAGTGGTTATTTCTCTGATTCTTTATTACTGTCACGTGACTGCTGATGAATAGCTGGGCTGAAAGCAAATCAGGCTTGTAAAAATGGAGAACAGCTTATATTTTTAGAAATAAATATTTTTCCTCTTAAGCTGTATCTCAAACCCTTTGCACAAAAATTCACCTTCTGATTATGGGCCCTTCAGAATAGAAACAACATCCATATCATTGCTTTATAAAGTTGTTTGTAGGCAGAAATGACACACGGCCTTTTTAACTGGAATCAGAAGATTACCTGTGTCAGATTTTATGCATGTTGTGGTTTAACCCCAGCCAGAAACTAAGCACCACATAGCCGCTCACTCACTTCCCCCCCACCCAGTGGGATGGGGGAGAGAATTGGAAAAAAAAAGTAAAACTCATGGGTTAAGATAAAGACAGTTTAATAGAACAGAAAGGAAGAAAATAATAATAATAATAACAATAATAAAATGACAATAATAATAATAAAAGGCCTGGAATATACAAAACAAGCGATGCACAATGCAATTGCTCACCACTCGCCGACCAATCCCCAGTTAGTTCCCAAGCAGTAATCTGCCCCCCAGGCCAACTCCCCCCAGTTTATATACTAGGCATGATGTCACATGGTATGGAATATTCCTTTGGCCACTTTGGGTCAGCTGCCCTGGCTGTGTCCCCTCCCAACTTCTTGTGCCCCTCCAGCCTTCTTGCTGGCTGGGCATGAGAAGCTGAAAAATCCTTGACTAAGTCTAAACACTACTCTAGCAACAACTGAAAACATCAGTGTTATCAACAGTATTCTCAGACTAAATCCAAAAGATAACGCTATATCAGCTACTAGGAAGAAAATTAACTCTATTCCAGCCGAAACCAGGACAGCATCCACCTCTTATTCTATACCATTTACATCATGCCCAGGTCCCATACTTTCCAATACATCCCGATTAATCACTATCACCTTTCCTGTCCTTTGAGATATATACACACACACACACACACACACACACAGAGATATCATTCCCTTACTCTACGGACCATCCCTATAAATTGTCCACTGAGTTCATTCAGTTCATGAATTTGGGCTTCATCTGTCATACCAGTCTGTCTGGGCAGGAGGGATGGTGCAAAGTCCTCTCAGTTGGCAGAGCAGGATCGGGCTTTGGTGCAGTGTGGCGGGCAGATGACACTGGGCACAGCAGGAAGATGGTGTGTAATGTTGGATTGTTGCATGCTGGAGTCAGTTCTGGTTCCATCACTACTGCGCTTTGCTCAGTTTTATCACAGTTCATTCTTGCTTGATCTAAGTGATTCTTACTGTAATACCATTGATATAGCATATAACAATTATAGTAATGATGACATACAGTGGCAGGGTTATATAGCAATTAACATCATACAGTTTCATTCATTGGCTATTCTCACCTAAAATCAAATCCCCTTGAGACACACATCAGATTTCCCCAGCCTTCTGCATCACCCACCAAGCGCACCCAGGTCCTTGAGCAAAAGCAATCCCACAAATGGGTTTACCTTTGTCCGAGGCAGGAGTAACCCAGACTGTCTTCCCTAACATATTTTTTATGTGCACTACAGGGACTTTATCCCCTTCTACAGTAAGTAACAGTTCTGACTGGGCAGGGCCACCCTGATTGGCAGATCCTCTGGTGTTGACTAACCAGGTGGCTTTTGCTAAATGTGTATCCCAATGTATGAAGGTTCCACCCCCCCATTGCTCTCAGTGTATTTGTCCTGGTTTCGGCTTGGATAGAGTTAATTTTCTTTCTAGTAGCTGGTATAGTGTTATGTTTTGGATTCAGTATGAGAAGAATGTTGATAACACAGACTTTAACCTGTGTTCTGTCTTTTGATCATTCTCAGCCAAATTTTTGAATACGTTTGCTGATAGAAACCGATCTACTGAAGGTCTTCACTTGTTGTGACTAATTCAAGTCAGCTGCAATGTATTCTCATTTTTATTGGATATGGCAGAGTAGTTCATCATCTTGAATCAAAAATTTCTATTGCCTCATGTCCTGGGTTCAGCTGGGATAGAGTTAATTTTCACAGGAACTTGGGAGGGGGGGCACAGCCGGGACAGCTGACCTGAACTAGCCAAGGAGCTATTCCATACCATGTGACATCATGCTCAGTATATAAATGGGGAGCGGGCTGGGGGGGGGTGCGCTTTCAGCTTTTGGTGGTGGAAGTGGTGGAGCGTCGGGTTCCGAGTGGTGAGCAGTTGCACTGTGCATCGCTCGTTTTGTATATTCTTGTATTAGTACCGTTGTTGTAACTTCTTTGTTTGTGTTGTCCCAGTAAATTGTCCTTATCTCAACCCACGAGGTTCCGTTTTTTTTTCTTTTCTCCTTTCTGATTCTCCTCCCCATCCCACCGGAGGGGGCGGGAGGAGTGAGCGAGCGGCTGCGTGGTCCTTTGTTACCGGCTGGGCTGAAACCACGACACCTCGTCTCTTGTTTAGCCTTGCTGCAGTGAGATACTGATAATTTAATTCTGTGAATGGATGTTTCACTGGTGACCTCGTGAATAACAGGAGACTCCCCATCTGGTGCCTTTGTTCAGCATCCCTTCGTTTCAGTTTCACAAATTGCATTTGGAATTTTCCTGAGGATTCTGAGTGGCAGCAAATGTATTTTATATGGCAATGAAAAATTAATTTTTACTGCAGGACCCTATTTTTACTTTGTAGAACTGCAAAAGTTTCAATGCCATTTCAATTATCAAAAGTATAACTTTAGTGTAGATGATTTGTAATTCCTTATTACAGCTATCTGAATGTGAGTCTCCACAGTCCCTCAAATCTGTGTTGTTATTACACTAATATTTTACAGACATGTATGTGCTTAACTTTACTACCCTGAATTGTCTCACTGACTTGAAAGGAACATCTTCCATTCCAAGCAGTATGGCCAAGATTTTGCATAAGCTATTTGTCTGGACATGTTTGCAATCAGAGCAGGCACTAAGAAGCAGAAGAAGGGGTATGGGAAAAGGCAGGTATAAAAAGGGCAACCTGCAATGGGGCAATAGGTGGTGGCAACATATTTCTTTTGTTAAACAATTACCAAGAGGCTGGCTTCAGTGTAATTTGACCACAGCATTTAAGTGGCCACTTGAATAGAACTCAGGGTAGGCTTATCTGGCTTAGGTGGAGTCAGATATTGCTACTTTTATTACAGAATCAGGACCTATGTCTGGGAAGGACCTCAACAGATCAGGCAGAACATCCCATTCTCCCAGAACATAATCCACTGCAGGTAACCTGTTCCTGCCAGATGTCCCTGCTGTCTCTTTTCTGAAGTGTCCAACAGAGATTTCTCAGTCTTGTTAGGTGAACTATTACACCACCTAGTTTTCTTTGTGATGGGAAGGTGTTTCCTTGTGTCTAACTTATTTACCTTCTACAGTTTTGATACTGGGTGAAGTCCTTTGGCTTTATATTGGCTAGAATCTGTGATATTAGCAGGGAATAATAAATTGGGAGAGGATGGATGCCTGGAAGCCTGGCATGCTTAGAGAGTCTTTCCAAGAAAAGTGGCTATACAGAAGACAGTGCAGAGTGATGCTGTGGGAAGAAATGGAGTTGCTGCGGTGGCTACCAAGGCCAGATGGGAGGGGTGAGCTGTAATGGGGTAACAAATTATACCACAATCGTAGGCCAGAATCTTGCAGGCAAGTATATGAATGATCTCAGTTATAAAAAGGCACTCAGGCCTTATCTTGTCATTATCAGAAATATTGTGTTTTCTCAGGTTTATGTATCCAAGAGTAAGTAAAGACTCTGGGTTTTAGCGTAAAGGACTGCCTTTCAGTTCAGTAAAGGATATCAGGGTAAGAACAGCTCCATTCCTGAGGAGAGCAGGGGTGGCTGAGGCTCCTAAGTTAGTAGGGATGGGGCAGCTAAGCAGTGAGAGGAAAAGCACTGGGAAGAAGGAAATAATGAAAAAACAATAGCACAGTGTTTATAGAGTTATCTGTGAGGGATGGAGAGATGATAGTGACCTCCTGTATTAATTAGAAGCTTTAAGCCTGTTTTACTGGAACAAATGAGTCAGGAGGGTCAAAGGTATTTATTTATATGACCTACTGTACACTACTGAATAGTTAAAAGTCTGACCATTCAGACACCCAAATGTACTTCAACAAACACCCACATCTTAAAAAAACAAAACAAAACAAAAACCCCCAACCTAGAAGTTTAAACCTTTATTAGGCACAAATAAAAGAAAAAAACAGGGAAAGCGGTTGAGTGAGATTTTAACCACATCTCTTATTTCCTTTCCCCATAGCTGCAGTAGTGGTTGTTGGTTTTGTTTTGTTTCTTATTATAAAGGAAACTGCTGTATTTGGCAGCCTTTTAGGTGCTATTAAAGATGGTAATAACTGCTCTTTTTGGATGAAGAAGAAGTTAAGATGATGAGCCAGAGCTGCTGTTATTACTATTGTGGGAAAAGCCTGAATCTGCCTCCTCAATGATAAAATTAAGACAAGCACACACAAAAGGGGAAAAAAAAAAAAGAAGACAAGTTAGAAAACGCACCTTTCTGTTTCTGGTCCTGACTTTAATTTACAGCATTGTTGCTAGAGGAGACTGAGCGTAGTGCATGGTGACTCCAAGGTTTGGCTTTTGCGAGGATTGAGCTGTTTTAAGGCATTGCTTTCCTCTGCATCTCTGTTTAGACTTGCATCGATACTGCCAAAAAGAGTGAGCTAGCCAACTAAGACATAAGCTAAAGGCATAGGAAGAGGAGCAGAAAGAAGGAGATATACATTGGTGAAGAAAAGGGGTACAAGTGAAAAGATGCAACAGCAGGAATGCAAGTTGTCTTCCAGCAGCTGCGTTTGCTGAAGCTCTCGGCACTGCTCTTGTCAGGGTGTTTCTTAGGACTGAGGAAAGGGAGACCCAGAGGGGTCACAGTGGATCTACTTGTTTGCCACACAATCTTTTCATGGTCCTTGGATGGATACCTGGAGACCTTTCTAGCTTTAATCTTTTCTGACTTTTATAGACAATACTGTTTTATAGCCTGCTACTTCTGCTCAACACTGATGTTTCCTGGCTGTCTTTTCCCTGTCTGAGCTTCTTTCAGGGTATGTGCCTTTGAATATCAGATAATCTTCTGAGAGGTACAGAGGCACCCATTTGCTGACCTGACACACTCTCTAGAGAGAGGTGTGCTGCTTACCAGGGGCTTGTATCAGGGATGTCACCGAGAGACTACCAAGCCTCATACAGTTCTCCGACTATTATCTGCTGCTGTTGTTTCACGTGGGCACCAGGGATACAGCTGGGAGCAGTCTAAGGAGTATCAAGAAGGATTACAGAGCCCTGGGAGCGGTGGTAAAGGACTCTGGAGTACAGGTAGTTTTTTCCTCAATCCTCCCAGTTAAAGGGAAAGGGTTTGAAAAGGCCAGTCAAATCTGGTGAATCAACAAATGGTTACAGAACTGGTGCCACAGCCAGGGGTTCAGCTACTGTGGTGGGTTGACCCTGGCTGGATGCCAGGTGCCCACCAAAACTGCTCTATCACCCTCACCCTCAGCTGGACAGGGGAGAGAAAATATAATGAAAGGCTTGTGGGTTGAGATAAGGACAGGGAGAGATCACTTGCCAATTACCATCACAGGCAAAACAGACTTGACTTGGGAAAAATTAATTTAATTTATTACCATTCCAATCAGAGTAGGATAATGAGAAATAAACCCAAATCTTAAAACACCTTCCCCCCACCCCTCCCTTCTTCCCAGGCACAGCTTCACTCTCAAATTCTCTACCTCCTCCCCCCGAGCGGCACAGGGGGACAGGGAATGGGGGTTACGGTCAATTCATCACACGTTGTCTCTGCCGCTCCTTCCTCCTCAGGGGAAGGACTCCACACACTCTTCCCCTGCTCCAGCATGGGGTCCCTCCCATGAGAGACAGTCCTCCACGAACTTCTCCAACGTGACTCCTTCCCACAGGTTACAGTTCTTCATGAACTGCTCCAGCATGGGTCCCTTCCACAGGGTGCAGTCCTTCAGGAACAGACTGCTCCAATGTGGGTCCCATGTGGGGTCACAAGTCCTGCCAGAAAACCTGCTCCAGCGTGGGTTCCTTTTTCCACGGGTCCACAGGTCCTGTCAGGAGCCTGCTCCAGCGTGGGCTTCCCACGGGATCACAGCCTCCTTTGGGCGCATTCACCTGCTCCGGCGTGGGGTCCTCCACGGGCTGCAGGTGGATATCTGCTCCACCGTGGACCTCCATGGGCTGCAGGGGGACAACCTGCCTCACCATGGTCTTCACCACAGGCTGCAGGGGAATCTGCTCTGGTGCCTGGAGCATCTCCTCCCCCTCCTTCTTCACTGACCTGGGTGTCTGCAGGATTGTTTCTCTTACATGTTCTCACTCCTCTCTCCAGCTGCAGTTTTCTGTTGCACAGCAACTTTTCCCCTTCTTAAATATGTTATCCCAGAGGCACTACCACTGTCACTGATTGGCTCAGCCTTGGCCAGCGGTGGGTCCTTCTTGGAGCCAGCTGGCATTGGCTCTGTCAGATGTGGGGGAAGCTTCCAGCAGCTTCTCACAGAAGCCAGTGCTGTAGCCCCCCTGTCATGACCCACTCAGAAAAGGAGGGTGAGTCACTCAGATTTGCAAATCCCCAGCAGCATGGACTAAGTTGAGACAACTCTCAAGGTCCGTATACAAACATTTATTAGATTCCCACAGTGATTAATATATGGCTTAAACTAGGTTTTCCAATAATTGGTTCAGTATATAACAAATTATGGCAAGCAGTAAGGTACGCCTTGTGTTGTAGGGGTCAATTATATGGAACTTAGTGACTGGGCCTGAAAGTAGCTCGTGGTCGCAAGAGCATTCCAGACGCCTTTAGAAGGCCTTGAACAGAATAAACAAGAAGACAGAAAAAGAAAGATGCCAATTAGAAGAACACAGGTGCGCATTCCACGATAAAGGGAACTTGGCACAAACAACCTCAATTCGGCAGTTTATCTTGACCAATTAGACTGAGACAAGTTTCGCATGCTCTAGTTAATATAGCCAATTATGTCCTATGTTTATGTACGTGTACAGAGTTAGTATAACCAACTATATCTTATGTTTATATGCGTGTACAGTGTCGATATAACCAATCACATTTTATGCTTGTGCGCGTGGACACCAAATGCTTGCATGCAGCAGCCAATCAAAGCTTCTAAGCAACTTAGAGAATTGTATAAGAATGATCAGCTAGGCTCAATAAACTGGCGACTTTGATCATCATATTGGTGTCCTGTCGTCCGTCCCCGCATGGAATTTCTCTACATCTGGCGACCTCCGACGTGATCTGGTAAGGAACAAGAGGGGAACACTAACAACTGAAAAGGCGGGGGAGATTGCTGTGGATGCCGGTGGGCTTAGAAGAAAAGCGCCAGGCTGCTCGAGAGAGGCAGGAATCGTAAGCTTACGTGATAAAAGGCGGCATGGGTATCACAGCAACTGCGAAGGAAAAGGCAGCCATAAAGACATTTATGAGGCTGGTTGAAAAAACAGAGATGGATATTAAAAAGGACTCGCCCGTAAAGGAGGTGAGCGGTCAGGGGAGGAGATGGGGTCTACGCTTTCCAAAGAAGAAGAAGCGGTAGTTAAGCTCCCCCAACATATACTCTCTGAGAGAGGCAAAAAATATGATAAAGCTTGTTTAAAGTGGCTTCTACAATGGAGCAAGGACAGAAACCTTTTAATTAGTGTGGGTACAGCTTTTGAGCTTAGTACCTGGAAAGCTATCGGAACCTCCCTATGGGATGAAATTAGTGATGGGTCTAAAGAAGTTAAAGGTCTTGCAACTTTATGGAAATTGATTAAGACGACTCTGCAAGAAATGAAAGCAGATCGTAAAGCGTCTGCATCTGCTTTTGCTGCTCTCTCTCCAACCGCAAGCGAAGGAGAAAAGCGGGGAGAAAAACATAATGCAGCGAGAGAGACTTTTTGGAGCTTGTCCGCCTGCTCCTGTGCCCTTGACTTCTGCTCCACTCCCTGGGACTGCCGATATTAATCAGCCATCTGACAGTTCCCAAGCCTCCCTAACCGTACGCTTAAAGGAAACCCTACAGAAACAGGAAGCGAGTAAAAATCCACCTACGAGAAAACAGCCCCCAGATACCACCATTCAACATGAACAAATTATACCTAGCATATACCCTGATTCAAATAATGCAAACGAGGATTAGGCTACTATAATACAAGAACAAGAGAAAGCTAAAATATGTCGGGGGATGCAACGAGTCTACGGAATTCCTGACAGTTCGAGAACAGCGCGACCTTGAGCAGCTTGTAGTATATCCTTGAAGAGTCTGGAAAGATCCGAGAAGACCGGTACAAAAACAAGATAGTGATAAGAAGAACCGTCCTAACGAACTCACCAATCATGAATTGTTAGTTACTAACCAAACCAATCATATACTAACACATACTCTAAAGAAGGGTGTAAAAAGGTGTGTTAGAACAATAAAGTAGCCATTTTGCATGATCTATTACTTGTCGTGTCCGTCTCTACCGCGACAAATGGTGACCCCGACGCGTCTGAGCGAACAGATCATCTAACGGCGATAAATCCAGCACTAGCAAGAAATATACCGGCGGCGACAAGAGCTGCGAAAGAGTATACCGGCAGCGAGACAAGCTGCGGAGATGGAGCCCGGTGAAGCTGAGAGCAGTGGAATCTGCCTGGTCCGGACCTGAGCCTAGACACCTAATAAGGTGAGCCACCGGGGACTAAACTGTTAGAATGGGGCAGGAATTAACAAAAGAAAAGGAGACGATTTTGTCTACCTGGAAAGCCCTATTAAAAAGAAAAGGGGTTAAAACCCCAGAACAAAGCCTGAAAAGGATTTTATTATGGTGTAAGACCCAAGGCTTTCCAGCCACACCACTTACTGTGTTTAGTGTGGGTGCATGGCAATCTGTGGCCTTGAAAACGTTTGATGAGATCTCTAAAGGGCAGAAAGACCTGTGTGAGTTGGCGGTCATATGGCGTTTACTAACTGAGACTCTGAAGGAATGGAAAGCAGAATGTGATGCGAAAGATCAGCAAAAGAAAGATGAGAAATCAGAAAATGTTAGCAAGGAAAAAGCTTCTGCTCAAGTAACAGCTGCGGCCGATGCTGCAATCTCAGCAGTTGCAGGCAGAAAACGCCTCACGAGCAAAATCAGATCATACCCTTATTCACCTCCTCCTCCTACGCCATTAATTCCTTTACTGGGCAACGAGGGGCCCTCCTCACCTACTGGTGCGGCAGCGGAAGGGGTGACTCCATCAGCCCCCCCCGAGGAGAAAAATGTGGCGATTAACACCGAGCCGGAAAGTGTGGGCCGTACTGAAATTGAGGGCCGAAAGGACAGTGAGAGTCAAACTGAATGTGAGGGCCGAATGGAAAGTGAGAGCCAAAATGAAACTGAGGCAGAAAACTCTCTAATTGATGCTATGCGATCTCTACAGCTCGCAGATAAAACTATACCGAAAGAACCCCTGCCATGCACTCTCCCTCCATCCATAATAACTGTGGTCCCGAGATCCCCTGATCAATTCTGGGAGGGAGTTAGAAAATATGCTGCCGACACTGGCAACTGGGATCTAGTAGAACGCCTCAGCCCGTGCTCTCTAACACAAGCGTTTCTAAAGCCTCTAGATAACGCAGCAGGGGCTCCTGTTACATTTCCTGTTTTCAAAGCTGCTGCAGGCACAAACCGGCACGATGAGCACAATCCAATCGGCTGGAGAGTAGTGCAGGATTTGCAGAATAAAGTACAAAAATTTGGAATCAATTCTCCTGAGGTGATGCAACTTATTCGTATAATCAGCACAGATCTGCTGTGTCCATATGACATTATGCATCTGGCACAAGTGCTGTTTCAGCCCGTACAATTGCAAGTATTTCAATCTACTTGGAGGCAGATGGCACGCGCAGCAGCGCTGCAAAATTCACGACTGCCACAGGATGACCCGAGATTAGGCCTTGGAGAGGATGCTTTGCTTGGTGAAGGGCCGTATAGTAACCCTCAGCTGCAGGCTACATGGCCTCCGATTGTTCTTGAACAGGCACAAAATATAGGCCTTATGGCATTAAAGCGAACCATGGACATGGCAGCTCCGAAGCAAAAATATGCCACTATCTGCCAAGGCCCCACAGAACCCTTTTTACAATTTGTAGAAAAAATATCTGCCGCCCTGGAAAAACAGGTAGAGGATGAGGTCTTAAGGCAAATGCTATGCAAAGGGTTGGCAAGAGATAATGCTAATGAGGACTGTCAAAAGATCATACAGGCTTTACCAGGAGATCCTTCTGTCCCCGACATGGTAGCTGCATGTTCTAAAGTTGGGACACTGGAACACACGGTGACCACCATAGCCAATGCTATGAGAAATTCTGGAAAGTGCTGTGGGTGTAGCAGTGAAGGGCACATCAATGTAACTTCTCCACACAAAACATCACCAGGTAAACATCCGGTGCACCACTCACCGGAGATTATTTGCAAGAAATGCGGAAAATTAGGACATTTTGCAAAACAATGTCGTTCCAAATTTCATGCTAATGGGCAGCCGCTACAGGGAAACAACAAAACGAGCGCGAGAGGGCGCGCGAGGACAACAAGTCCCCTCCCGACAGCCGGCCACCTCCCCTCTGTGAACAATTGTCAGCCGCAACAGCTGGATCAGCAGGGCTGGATGTATCCACCGCCGACACAGTAACTCTAGTCCCGAACGACATCGTTAAGGTCCTTTTTAATGCAAGGGGTCCTATCGGACGAGGACTGAGTGCATTGCTATTGGGAAGATCAAGTAGCACGTTAAATGGAATAATTGTACGTGTGGCAGTTATTGATGCTGATTTTACAGGTCAAATTTGCGCAATGGTTTCGACCCCCTACCCACCAGTAACAATCCCTAAAGGTACTCGTATTGCTCAACTTGTTCCTTTTTCGAGTTCTATTTCAAAAGCAGAACAGCGACTGCGATGCGATGGAGGCTTCAGCTCTACGGGACCCCCTCAGTTCTGCTCGTCTCAGACTGTCTCATCATCCCGACCACATATGACGTGCACGCTGTTGAACCACGGAAGATCTCCGACTACAGTAAGGCTTGCGGGGCTCCTGGACACCGGAGCCGATGTGACTATTATTGCCGATTATCTGTGGCCGTCCACCTGGCCCACAGAGGAGGCTGGTATGGGAGTAGTGGGGCTGGGAGGCTCTGCGCGAGCAAAGACGGCAGCCACTCCAGTTCTGATTACCAATCCTGAGGGCCAACAAGCAGTTATTAAACCATATGTGACGGCAGCTCCCCTCAATTTATGGGGGAGGGATTGCTTGTCGCAGTGGGGGGTGAGAATTACCACGGATTTTTAACGAGGGCCACTGTGCTGCAGGGTGTTAGACAACCCACGCTTGTTTTAACCTGGTTAACAAATAACCCTGTGTGGGTGGATCAGTGGCCCCTGCCAATTGAAAAATTAAAGGCCCTGCAAGAATTGGTAGCAGAACAACTAGCTGCCGGACACATTGAACCATCTCACAGTCCGTGGAATACTCCAGTGTTTGTGATAGAAAAGAAATCAGGAAAATGGCGATTTTTGCATGACCTGCGGCAAGTCAATGCTGTCATGGACATGATGGGGGCTCTGCAACCAGGCATGCCTTCACTTGCCATGATCCCTCAAGATTGGGAAATCATTGTCATGGACCTTAAGGGTTGGTTTTTTTTACAATTCCATTAGCTCCCCAAGATAAAGAAAAATTTGCATTTTCTGTGCCTTCTATCAATCATGCAGAACCAGCAAAAAGATATCAATGGAGAGTTCTGCCGCAGGGCATGAAAAATTCACCAACCATTTGTCAATGGTTTGTTGCACAAGCTCTGTCACCTGTAAGGGAAAAATTCCCTACTAGTTATTGTTATCACTATATGGATGACATTCTGTTAGCATCAGACAACAAGGAGCAGTTGAATGACATGAAAAATTTGGCCATGAATTTGCTACAACAATATGGGTTAGTTATTGCCCCTGAAAAAGTGCAAGAAATAGCACCCTGGAAATATTTGGGAATGACAATTACAAGCAAGCAGGTTGTGCCCCAACCTGTGAAACTCAACCTTGCGGTTAAGACACTCAATGATGTACAGAAATTAATGGGATCCTTGAACTGGATCAGTATGAGAAGAATGTTGATAACACACTGATGTTTTCAGTTGTTGCTAGAGTAGTGTTTAGACTTAGTCAAGGATTTTTCAGCTTCTCATGCCCAGCCAGCAAGAAGGCTGGAGGGGCACAAGAAGTTGGGAGGGGACACAGCCAGGACTGCTGACCGAAACTGGCCAAGGGGGTATTCCATACCATATGATGTCATGCCTAGTATATAAAGTGGGGGGGAGTTGGCCTGGGGGGGATCGCTGCTCGGGAACTAACTGGGCGTTGGTTGGCAAGTGGTGAGCAATTGCATTGTGCATCACTTGTTTTGTATATTCCAATCCTTTTATTATTATTGTAATTTTATTATTGTTATTATTATCCTTATTAGTTTCTTCCTTTCTGTCCTATTAAACTGTTCTTATCTCAACCCACAAGTTTTACCTTTTTCCTTCCAATTCTCTTCTCCATCCCACTGGGTAGGGGTGAGTGAGTGAGTGGCTGCATGGTGCTTAGTTGCTGGCTGGGGTGAAACCACGACGCTTGGTTTTGATTAAGATGTAGTAATGGACTGTCCTAAATATGCTATCAACCAAGGGTAAAACTTTCTTCTGAGGTGATGAATAATTGCCAGTCCCAGAATACAACAGACTTTCTTACTCCACTGTAATGGCAATTATTAAACAAAGGCACTATAACAGGAAACTGTACAACTGTTCTATCTCCTAATTTCACTATATGCTAAAACACACTTAAAACAGCCAGGGTTACACTTCCAGGATGCTACGTCCAGGCCTATGTCCAAGACAATATTATGTTGTCCTTTGGTAACAGCCAGGAGAGTTGATGGAGACTGAATGCATCACAGTGCTTAGCATATTTATATCTGCTCTTAAGCCTCCTCTCAAATTCACTGAGTGAATAAAGCTTCAGACACTTAAAGAATCAGATTAGAAGACTTTCATCAAGTTAAGGAATAGACTAGTATCTTACTGAGCCTGATGGTATCACGGCTTTGAAAAACTTCTAACTCAATTTCCAACTTCCACCTATAGACTTCCAAAATTTTAGATTATATTTTAGTTGACTCCAATTTCTTGTCTCATATATTATACCAACACTAACTGCTCAGTCAGAAGGTATTCCTTTAGCTGTGCTTTGCTGGATAGTGGTTACTATCTCCTAGTCCTTTCAACGTCTCATGTTTGCAAGGTGGTTTCATTCATCAGTTTGAGAGAGAGAGACAAATATGCAGCTTGTACGAATGGTCTTCTGCTTTTATAGCCCAATATAGAAACCAGGAATTTGAGTCTATTTCTCTCTGCCTCAGGTCATTGTGGACATAGCCCACAGTTCACCTTTACTGAAGCTGGAGCTTATTAGTATCTAAGGTGGTGTGGACATGCAAAACTGACTACTGAAGAATAATCAGGTCCCTTCATAACTGTCCAAGGAGCCACGCGAAGGGAGTGCTATGTAAACGTCTGCAAGTCATACCTTAAGAACATTTACAAGTTACATGGTTTCAGCTCAAGAGTTTCATGCATCCTTTGCCTTCTATGAGTTTCCCTTAGTAAAGAATACATAATTTGTAATCTGTGTTTAAGCTTTAGGGCCAGGGAGGACTTGCTATTGTTCATGCTCACTTTATATACATATACTGGCTATAAAACTGCACTTTGTAAGGCCTGCAACAAGCCCCACCATTTGTGATATTTATTCAGGTTTTCCTGCAAAGAATCAGCCCTCATCTCGGATATCTATCTAATGTTAAAGAACATATACAGAATTCAAAATGTGCCTACTGAAATATTTTTCTGCTGATTTCTGGTACACTGTCACCCCCCCCCAGTTCCCTAAGGGGAACTGATTGTTACCCTTTTATTTCTTCCAAATGTTGTAATTTTTAGACGATGTTGAAGATTATGTCTATATTACTGAATTAAATAACATTCAGGAACATCTCTGAACACTAGAACATACTTGTCTGTACAAGCAAATTCTTAAAATATTACCTAAACCAATTTTGTCACGTACCTCTCCCAAAGAATTAATGAGCATGATTTGGGAGGCACAGTGTTCCCGGAACTATTCCTAAAAGGCAGTTTGCACACAACCACCCCGTTTTTTGGAGGCTGAGTTTACTAACATAGATGCAGGGCATTATCTGCCAGTTAGTCCCAGTGCCTGGGAGAGGTTTTTCTTCAAATGTGCTCTCAGGTCCTTCTGAAAGCAGTAGAAGCTGCAAATGTTTGCTACGTGTGGAGCCGAACAGGACGTGAACTTGCTTGTCAGCTAGTATTATTGGATACTTGGAAATTTTTACTAATCATAAGTGTAAGAGTCGGTCAGAAAATCAACTTTGTCTCAACATTGTCATCAGGAACATGAACAGTACGCTACCTGAAAACAGCCTGTTTGGAGTGCAGCGGCCGGTCCCAAGGACGGGATGTGTGGTACAAGGTTCCTGGAAGGTACATGGCTGGAGCCATTAGAGATAACCGCATAGCTACTGTCAAAAAGGATGGATTGCAACTGTTGCCATAACATCGATGAAGAAATCATGAACTTTAGATGAACTTTGCTTCATTATAATACCAAAACACACCTCCTGGTCGAAGGCTGCCCACCTCCAAGACTTACCATGCCTCGGACACTGACCCCGCGCCTGAGTGATAGCCTCACTCGAGAAGGGCGGAGATATGATAATTGTATTCTGAGAAGGGCGGAGACTCCTGAGGCAGAGGTGGAGCAAGGTGTGTTACTAAGCATAAAAGATGACTTCTGAACAATGGAAGTTTGAAGCTTCCCCACCAAGGACCACGACGATCGACGACGCAGCATTAGCTGGACCCGGGACCGTTAGGACGTCTTGAGATCAGCGGTGGTAGCTATAACCTCTCTTTCTCCTCTCTCTAAACTTAACTTTACTTTTCTCCTTTCTTTTACCCATCTCTAACAATCGCGTGCCTCCTCACAGGCAATACAATAAA
Source organism: Haliaeetus albicilla (assembly GCF_947461875.1). Classification (NCBI taxonomy): domain Eukaryota; kingdom Metazoa; phylum Chordata; class Aves; order Accipitriformes; family Accipitridae; genus Haliaeetus; species Haliaeetus albicilla. The sequence goes on along the minus strand of NC_091515.1, from coordinate 11,246,298 downwards.
GTTTTACTGTGTGATTACTGCTATCCCCTTTGGTGTTGGTCACCTTAATTTTGCACTTTCGAGATCGTAGCAAACGAACCATCACGAGTCCACTGAGTGGACCATGACAACCATAAACCCCATTCCCATCTCCCTGTGCTGCCGGGGGGGGGGGCAGGTAGAGAATTCGGGAGTGAAGCTGTGCCTGGGAAGAGGGGAGGGGTGGGGGGAAGGTGTTTTAAGATTTGGTTTTATTTTTCATTACCCTACTCTGTTTGATTGGCAATAAATTAAGTTACTTTTCCCCAAGTCAAGTCCATTTTGCCCATGACGGTAATTGGTTGAGTGATCTCTCCCTGTCCTTATTGTCATGGTTTAACCCCAGCCAGCAACTAAGCACCATGCAGCTGCTCATTCACTCCCCCTCCACCCAGTGGGATGGGGAGAAAATTGGGAAAAGAAGTAAAACTCCTGGGTTGAGATAAGAACGGTTTAATAGAACAGAAAAGAAGAAACTAATAATGATAATGATAACACTAATAAAATGACAGCAGTAATAATAAAAGGATCGGAATATGCAAGTGATGCACAGTGCAATTGCTCACCACTTGCTGATCGACGCCCAGTTAGTCCCTGAGCGGCCATGCCCCCACCTCCACTCCCCCCAGTTTATATACTAGACATGACGTCACATGGTATGGAATACCCCTTTGGCCAGTTTCGGTCAGCTGTCCTGGCTGTGTCCCCTCCCAACTTCTTGTGTCCCTCCAGCTTTTTCGCTGGCTGGGCATGAGAAGCTGAAAAATCCTTGACTTGGTATAAACATTACTTAGCAACAACTGAAAACATCAGTGTGTTATCAACATTCTTCTCATACTGAACCCAAAACATAGCACTGTACCAGCTACTAGGAAGACAGTTAACTCTATCCCAGCTGAAACCAGGACACTTATCTCGACCCATGAGCCTTTTGTTATATTTTCTCTACCCTGTCTAGTTGAGGAGGGGGAGTGATAGAGCAGCTGCATGGTGCTTAGTTGCTGGCTGGGGTTAAACCACGACAGAACAGTACTAGAAAAGTACTTAAAGTATTAGAAAAATACTTAAAATATTAAGTGGAATATCTCAAGAGATTTTAGGGTTAAAAAAAGTATAAAGCCCATATATGCTTTCCTTTAGGCTTTGATTCGACTTACACAAAAGGAAATAGACAGAAAAATCTCTTCCATGCGCTATGGCACAACCTGAGATACACTGAGCCATATCATAATGGTTCATTCATTCCTAACTCTTCCCATATTTTCTTCTGCATCTGCCTCCAAAATCTAATTCCAAATTTCCTGCCTTCTCATCCAATACCTGCAAACCATCCAAACTCCCAAGAGACCAATTCTTTAAACAAATTCATCTTTATCTTTTGCCTTCATGGCAAAACTTATGTCAGGTGACCATACCAGAGGAAATTTTGTGCAAGACCCAAGGAAAAGGAGACAGATTTTAGTCTCTCATTTTATAAACTCTTGGCAGAAACTTTGAGAAAATTCAGAGATTCAAAAATTACTATGATATGATCTCTTCTACAGTACAAGATATAGGATTCCACAAGTAGTTAGCAAAACAAAAATTCCTCATTCAGTTATAGCATATTTTTTCAAAACATTTCCCATCTCAGTGTGAAGCCCACAAATGGGGATAAAAAAATCCTTTGGAAGAGAAAAAGATTACATTAAGTAGTTCAAATAGTTAATTGTTCTCACTGGTAAGAGCAAGCTGGCAACCTTCCCTCCTCCCCGCACACCCAGATTTTCTTTGACCCCCACTTTCAGCCCTTGTTATGAGTTAGCTGTTAAACCCCTACCCTGATCAAATTGTTAGACAAATTTGATTATGCCAATCAATTTTCTACCACGTGACTTGTATTACAGGGCTTTATTGCAGTTTTTTACTAAAAAACAGACAGAATCCTCCTTATGAAGAGAGAGTTAATTTACCTAGAAACCTGGCATGGGATATTTAAAGACTTGTAACTCAACTTCTGCCTCTCTGCAGTTTCAAAATTAATTATTTTATGTCCTCAAAACGTGTCATTACTCAACAGAGGTCAGCCTGTCCAATGTCTAAATAATAGTTCTTGTGAAATAGTGAAAATTGTTCATTTCTAGGGATTAAGAAGGGAATGACTCTGTTAAATAGTTTGCAATAATTGAGCATTATTTCTATTTCAAATGGACCTGAAGTCTTACTATGACTTGCCTCATTATGAAGCTTATTCTTATTCAATTGAATTACACAGGTCATTGTGATCACACTGGATTTATCCAGGCTCAGGAAGCACAGCTAGTTACTGTGTTCAAGAAGCACTTCTGGACATACTTTTGATGAAGAGAAATTGAATGAATAAAAATAATTTAGAAAACAGAGAGGAAAACATAGCTCCAAATCAAATAAAAGCTCCGTGCAGCTTTAAACTGATAGTAGATGGTTTAGGCCAGGCAACTTTTGTCTTTACTACATCAGACACAATAATTTTGTGTTTGCTGTTCTGACACAAGCTCCTCACCATTTCCAGCAGCTGTGTGTGATTATCTTACCTGCAATCAGTCAGTCATCTGAGATTGCCAGGAAAGAAATTCTAAACCCAGAAGTTGTTTTTCTCCTTCTAACAGGATATACAAGAGCCATTCTGAGCCCTACTTACAATGTGCGTTGACCTGACCATAGCACAGGTACTCATAGAGAAGAGACAGGTAACTTTTCTGCCTTAAGAGAGGCTGACATTGGGGAATTCCCATGTAACACCAAAGAAATATAGTCCTCATCAGTCATGTAACCTTGAATAATTAACAGGGTCAGTGAGTCAGCACTGAAAGAATTCCTGAGATGCAATCTGCAATAATGCAGCTGCAAAGGCCTCAAAGTATTCAGAGGTTTCTGCACGCAATCGATCAATGTAGCTTCTCCCTCTCAGTGGCACAGTCACTGATCTTCTAACAAACCTGCCAAGAAGCTCGTTCCATTTGCCCTGGACATTTACAGTTTACAGGAGTGAGTTTAAAAGCTAGCTGAAAGATTTAGGGACATGTCGTGGTTTAACCCCAGCCAGCAACTAAGCACCACGCAGCCACTCACTTCCCCCCCACCCAGTGGGATGGGGGAGAGAATCGGGAAAAAAAAGTAAAACTCATCGGTTGAGATAAGAACGGTTTAATAGAACAGAAAAGAAGAAACTAATAATGATAACACCAATAAAATGACAATAGTAATAATAAAAGGATTGGAATATACAAGTGATGCACAATGCAATTGCTCACCACCTGCCAACTGATGCCCAGTTAGTTCCTGAGCAGTGATTCCCCCCACCCCCATTCCCCCCAGTTTATATACTAGATGTGATGTCACATGGTATGGAATACCTCTTTGGCCACTTTGGGTCAGCTGTCCTGGCTCTGTCCTGTGCCAACTTCTTGTGCCCCTCCAGCTTTCTCGCTGGCTGGGCATGAGAAGCTGAAAAATCCTGGACTTTAGACTAAGCACTACTTAGCAACAACTGAAAACATCAGTGTTATCAACATTCTTCTCATACCTAGCTCAAAAACATAGCACTATACCAGCTACTAGGAAGACAATTAACTCTATCCCAGCTGAAACCAGGACAGGACAGAAGCCCTATGGACTTCCAGAAGACCTTATGTTATGATCATATATCCTCCAGATGCTTCTGAAAGTCTCCCAGTATGCAATTTCTCCATGTCTGAAATATTGACCCAATGCACTTAGTCCAGAAGAGTGCTGACATCAGAAAAAAATCAGGAAAAATCAGGTCAACACTGAGGCCCCAAACATATTTATGTCTGTAGTTCCCAGCTCCTGATACCCAGCTCCTTGTCTCTTACTTTTCTTTGAATGCTGTCTTCCTCCCATCTGTCACAAATGAGATTTTGTTATATGGCTTTGGTTTAGCAGCAATCTAGGTTTTATTAATATTTTTGAGATAGATCACAAGATTAGGTTGTATAATTTTAACAGTATTTAATCATCAGCCAATTTAACAGAGTGATTCAATGGAATTTGTTACAATCAAATTTGCGACTTAGTTAAAGATTCGAAAATGGCAAGGATGACCCAAAACTTACGGCAGGGTTGCACACACAGATGGAGGTTAGATCAAATCACACACTCTTGCAGACAGATAAAACAGTTCTGAACCACACAGAGACAAGATAGTTCTGAACCTTATCACACAGAGGCAGACAGGCAAATAGTTCCAAACCAAAACTGCAAATGCACATGCACAGATAAAACAGTTCTGAACCAAATTTTACCCCACCCCCCCAGATGTTGTCCCTCAAGTGGGGTTGTTTACCCGGTGTGCAAAATGCCAATATACACACAGAGCAGAGGTATTTTATTCCAATTCATGTTTATGCAAAGATGGGGGCTAGGTGGTAATCTGCAAAGCTAGCACACCTCATACCTAAATGGGCAAGCAATTTATACAGTTTAGTTTTACATATTTAGTTTCCAAAGTTCTTCCCCAAAACTATTATTGGTAGTTGCTTATCTGCCACAGTTTCTATTGGGCTAAAGTTTTCCCTGCTTCAAATTAAAGGTACAGTGCTCTTTTATTCTACAGCGCATGCTCAAGGAGAGTTGGGGGGGTAAGTCTTTTTGGTCTTGAATTGAGTCGGTGGTCGTGATCTCCCCCTGCCGCCTTTACCTTTCCTCTGGTTACCAAAGATCTTTGCTGATTTCATGCCTATTAGCAATTATTCAACTTTCAGTGCCTCCTGGGGTAGGATGTTCCCTTCTTATCAGTCTTTTAGTTCTTCTTCGGGGGCACAGTTGTTAGCAAGGCATGCATTGTTTATACAAAGGGTATCCTGTTTCACAAGACCTTTGTGGCCTTTTTAAGGTGGCTTAAGTACATCACAGAGGTTAACCTATGATTAAAATTTCCCTTTACTAAGTTTTGTGAATTACTCTTTTATGTGCCAGCATTCATCAAGGGACGGTCAGTAAACCTCGTGAAATCTGGCCTTTAAGTCCTCATGAAATCGTAGACAGACAATCTTTAAATCCTTGCAAAATCTACCCTGAGAGGCATCCCAGCTCGGGGGCAGGGGGGAGAGATACTGGGTCACACAGCCCACTGGGGTCCCAGAGAGCTCAAAAGGTCTCTCCTTGGATCGCTATTTATAGGGTCTCAAGATGATTGGCTTTGGTCATTATTTTACATTCTGGCCACAGTTCGTGCTGAGTCATTCCTTCAATTCAGGAAGCAGATGGCCCAGGTGTGGCCAGGGGGTGCCTGGTGCCCATAAGTCTCTGCACTTGTAATCAAATAACAGCAGGATGGGAAGTTTTCCCAAAGCATGCATGGCTTATCCTGAGATCTCAGAGTGGCCCAGGGTCTGCACCACCACACCATCCTATGGAAGAGCACTGAAATACTGTTTTATAAAAATATCTGTCCCTTAGTTCATTCTATCTAGGAATCACATCTATGGATGTTGTGAGGGACTGAGAGACTGTGAGAGACTGGCAACCTTTTTGTCTCAAACAACCAAGCAAGTAGTCGCAAGCAGCTGAAACAGGACGTGCCCTGCGGAGGTGGGGTAGTGAACTGTTTCTGGGAGGCTTTCCAGTGGTTGTGCCTCGAAGAGGCTTTCTGGCGATTGTGTTTCTGGGAAGTTTTCTAGCAGTTGCACTTCGGATGTTTTGTCACAGGTTCGGAGTTTTGCCACAGGCCCTTACCATGGCAGTTGTGTAAACAAGTTAAATGGGATAAGGGAGCATCAGTGCCCCTGGCCCCCACTCCCTCCTCAAGAACTTTTGAGAAAACCCTACAACGCATGTGCAAAGGTGTATTGGCTTTGTGTGGCAAGGTTTTTTGGGGGGGGTACAGGGGTGGCTTCTGTAAGAAGCTACTGGAAGCTTCCCCTGTGTCCAAGAGAGCCAATACCAGCCAGCTCTAAGACGGACCTGCCACCGGCCAAGGCCAAGCCTGTCAGCGATAGTGGTAACGCCTCTGTGATAACATTTTTAAGAAGGGAAAAAAGTTGCTGGGATGGAAACGGCAGCCGGAGAGAGGAGTGAGAACATGTAAGAGAAACAACCCTGCAGACACCAAGGTCAGTGAAGAAGGAGGGGGAGGAGATGCTCCAGGCGCCAGAACAGAGGTTCCCCTGCAGCCCATGGTGAAGACCATGGTGAGGCAGGCTGTCCCCCTGCAGCCCATGGAGGTCCATGGTGGAGCAGATATCCACCTGCAGCCCGTGGAGGACCCCACGCCGGAGCAGGTGGGTTCCTGAAGGAGTCTGTGACCCTGTGGGAAGCCCACACTGGAGCAGGTCCCTTGCAGGACCTGCAGATCTGTGGAGAGAGGAGCCCACGGAGCAGGTTTTCTGGCAGGACTTGTGACCCCATGGGGGACCCACGCTGGAACAGTGTGCTCCTGAAGGACTGCAGCCCGTGGAAGGGACCCATGCTGGAGCAGTTTGTGAAGAACTGCAGCCTGTGGGAAGGACCCATGTTGGAGAAGTTCATGGAGGACTGTCTCCTGTGGGAGGGACCCCACACTGGAGCAGGGGAAGAGTGTGATGAGTCCTGCCCCTGAGGAGGATGAAGCGGCAGAAAATAACATGTGATGAACTGACCGTAAACCCCATCCCCGTCCTCCTGTGCCGCTGGGGGGGGGCACAGGTAGAGAAATCCAGGAGTGAAGTTGTGCCTGGGAAGAAGGGAGGGGTGGAGGGAAGGTGTTCTGAGATTTGGTTTTATTTCTCATTACCTTACTCTGGCTGATTTGTAACAAATTGAGTTAATTTTCCCCAAGCTGAGTCTGTTTTGCCTGTGATGGTAATTGGTGAGTGATCTCTCCTGTCCTTATCTCGACCCACAAACCCTTTGTTATATTTTCTCTCCCGTGTCCAGCTGAGGAGGGGGAGTGATAGAATGGCTTTGGTGGGCACCTGGCGTCCAGCCAGGGTCGACCCACCACAAAAGGGCTCTCCGAGGAGGGTATAAAAGGGAGGGGGGGGGGAGATCAACCCCAGGCGAGCACCCGCCTGAGGAATCCAGACAGCTAGTACCGACACTCTTTCCTCGCTGGATCCAAGGGTGGTGATACTTACCTCTCCCTTTTTTTCCTCTTTCTTCTCTCTCTCTTATCTCTTGTCTTCCTCCTACCTTGTTGTTAGGAATATTTTGCTACGGCTGTTAGGTGTCAAGTTTTTTATTTGAAATATCTGCTATGCCAAATTTAGCCACACTTGTGTTATAAGTCAACATTAAATAAAACATATTTCGAGCATTTAGGAGCCATTGTCATGACTCCTGCCCTGGGATTTGCTGAGCGAAATGGGGTGTTGAAATTTTCCCTGTCCCTCCTGAGTCATTGTCGTGACTCCTGTGTGTGGCAACAGACCATCTATAAAGATCACCTCCCCCGAGCCCACTGAGTGGGACGGGACAGATGTGCTTCCCAGAAGGGGCACATCATCTCTGTTGACACAGGACATTGACCTGAGATATGAATGCATCAGGAGGGAGGAGTGCAAGGGCCCTCCTCTCCTCAGAGAGACCACAGAAGAACATAACATGGGAGGAGACTGTCAGGGCTATCAAAGCAGTCCCCCACAAGCTTGGGCAAATTTATGAGACAATTCATTCAGAAGGACTACGCCTACTAGATATCCACTATACCCATTTTCAGAGTCCCAAACACTGCCTAACACTCTTCAAAGATGACCCACAAGGAACTGAAGCATAGGAGTGTCAAAGTCGGCAGAGTTCAATCTCACACTGAGATCTTGGTTTAATGCTAATAAAGCTGCATAGAAATTATTATCAGCAACTTTGTACTCCTAGTCTCGCAACACTTCACCAGTGCACACAAAGCCAATGTAGTGCTTCTGCAAAGCAGGTAATATGTTTATTTTGAAAATAAATATATTGAGATACTGACAGGCTAAGTCATTTGCCTATGTTGGATCACACCATGATTCAGAGAGTCACAGAATCAAGGGTTGAGGTTGGAAGGGACCTCTGGAGGTGATCTTGTTCAAATCCCCTGCTCAAGCAGGGTGTGGTGGGTTGACCTTGGCTGGACGGCAGGTGCCCACCAAGCCGCTCTATCACTCCCCCTCCTCAGCTGGACAGGGGAGAGAAAATATAAAGAAAGGCTTGTGGGTCAAGATAAGGACAGTTTAATAAAGCAAAAGCAAAGGTCGCGTGCAAAAGTAAAGGAAAACAAAAGATTTTTATTCTGTGCTTCCTATCAGCAGGCGATGTCTGGCCACTTCCTGGGAAGCAGGGCTTCAGTACACGTAGCAGTTGCTCCACAAGACAAACATAAATAACGAATGCCCCCCACTTCCATCTCCCTTTACTTAGCTTTTATATCTGAGCTGACGTCATATGGTATGGAATATCTGTTTGGTTAGTTTAGGTCAGCTGTCCTGGTTATGTCCCCTCCCAAGGTCTTGCCGAGCCCCAGCCTGCCGTTGGGGGGGGGGGGGCAAAAATGTTGGAGAGACAGCCTTGATGCTGTGCCAGCACTGCTCAGCAGTAGCCAAAACACTGGTGTGTTATCAACACCTTTCTAGCTACCAATACAGAGCACAGCACTATGAGGGCTGCTATGGGGAGAATTAATTCCATCTCAGCCAGACCCAATACACAGGGCCACCTAGAGCTGGTTGCCCAGGACCATGTCCAGACAGCTTTTGAGTATCTCCAAGGATGGAGACTCTACAATCTCTCTGGGCAACCTGTGCCAGTGCTCAGTCACCTTCACAGTAAAAATGTGTTTCCTGATGTTCAGACAGAAGCTCCTGTGTTTCAGATTGTAAATGCTGCCTTGGTGAATCCATGCTGACTACTCCTGATGATTTTCTTGTCTTCCATGTGCCTAGAAATGGTTTCCAGGATTAGTTGTTCCATCACCTTCCCAGGGATCGAGGGGAGTCTGACTGGCCTGTAGTTCCTATTCCTAGTGACGTCATAGGCCCTCGGTGACTTCAAAAGGCTTTAGTTCAAGTCACAAAGAAGTTGAGAATAGACCCGGGAACCTTGCCTTTTAGTGTTAGCCACCAAATGCTCCTCTTAATGTTACTGTGATGGTCCAAACTGAGCCAGTACTTGCTGCCTCGACACAGGACAAGTAGAAGTCATTGTTTGAACAGCCAGAGTAGTGAAGTGCCTTCCAGTATCACTTCTGAGGAAATGAGCAACAAAAAGGATGTACTAAAATAGGCTTACCAAGAAAAGGCACAGGACAGCAAGCCTGCCGCAGTACATGGTTCAGGGGGATTTCCGTAATTCTCTGGCTAGTATTTACACTGAGATGTTTCTCTCCAAAGCACAAAAACATCCTCTCTGCAGTTGGCTGGTGTGGTGGGTTGACCTTGGCTGGGTGCCAGGTGTCCACCAAGCTGCTCTATCACTCCTCCTCCTCAACTGGACGGGGAGAGAAAATATAACAAAAGGTTTGTGGGTTGAGATAAGGACAGGGAGATCACCCAGCAATTACTGTCTGTCACAGATGGAGTGACACAATTCACTCGTAAGAGAGAAGTAGCAATATGTTTATTGATATAAAACAGCGATTTAACAAAGTTTGATAGTAAATGCAACAGTGGTTTAACAAGATTCGATGGCAAGGTTCAATTGATATTTATCGCATAGAAGACAAGGTCAGATATAACTGTCAGGGAGACCTTCCCATTGAGTCACGAGGTTCAGAATGGACCCCCTTGCATTCTAAACTCCTTCTCAGAGGGGAGTCTAGGTGCAGCTGGATCCAGACTTAGTCCCAGACTTGGTCAACGGTTTATGCCTAAAGGATTATATATGTGCAATCAATCCTTTACATCACTTAGCTAAGATTTCAAAGTTTAGCATGCTATTAATCACTTACCGAGAATCTGTTGCGGCAAGGAATCTCTCAGCCTTGAGGAGTAACCTTGAGAGGCACCCCTACTCAAGGGGAGATCCTGGCATGCAGCCTGCTGCTGTGCAGGAGAGCTCAACGGGCTCTGGGCTGCCCACTATTTATGGAGTAACTCATAGTCATATTTACATATCAACTACAGGTGTTAGCTTCCAAATTTGGCTTGAGTCAGACATTGACCAGCACTGTGATTAGGTGGGTGCATTGTTCAAATTAGCCCTTGGGTATTGTATTGTTATCTGTCTCCCAAGAATCCACTTAGAACCAGATGCAGCCATCACAACGAGACGCATCCAATATGATAACCACTGGTGGTTATCATTTGAGCAGGGTTACGGGAAATACAGGTCAGGTTGGGGGTGGGGGTGGGGGTGGGGGAAGCACACTGCCACACCATCCTGGGCAAAACAGACTTGACTTGGGGAAATTAATTTAATATATTTCCAATCAAATCAGAGTAGGATAATGAGAAACAAGAACAAATCTAAAAACACCTTCCCTGCAGCCCTCCCTTCTTCCCAGGATCAACTTCACTCCTGAATTCTCTATCTCTTCCCCTCGAGCAGTGCAGGGGGATGGGGAATGGGGGTTGAGGTCAGTTCATTATGTGTTGTCTCTGCTGCTCCTTCCTCCTCACTCTCTTCCCCTGCTCCAGTGTGGAGTCCCACCCACAGGAGACAGTCCTCCATGAACTTCTCCAACATGAGTCCTTCCCACGGGCTGCAGTTCTTCATGAACTGCTCCAGCATGTGTCCTTTCCATGGGGTGCAGTCCTTCAGGAATGGACTGCTCCAGCATGGGTCCCCCATGGGGTCACAAGTCCTGCCAGGACCCTGCTCCAGCATGGAGTCTCTGCCGGGTCATAGGTTCCTTCAGGGCACATCCACCTGCTCCGGCGTGGGGTCCTCCACGGGCTGCAGGCAGATATCTGCTCCACTGTGGACCTCCATGGGCTGCAGGGGGACAGCCTGCCCCACCATGGTCTTCACCACGGGCTGCAGGGGAATCTCTGCTCTGGTGCCTGGAGCACCTCCTCCCCCTCCTTCTTCACTGACCTTGGTGTCTGCAGGGTTGTTTCTCTTACATGTTCTCACTCCTCTGTCAGCTGCTGTTTCACAGCAGTTTTTTTCCCCTTAAATATGGTATCACAGAGGTGCTACCACCATCACTGATTGGCTCGGCGTTGGCCAGCGGCAGGTCCATCTTGGAGCCAGCTGGCATTGGCTCTGTCAGACATAGAGGAAGCTTCTAGCAGCTTCTCACAGAAGCCGCCCCTGTAGCCCCCCTGCTACCAAAACCTTGCCATGCAAACCCAATACAGCTGGCTCTCCAGGTTTTTTTTGGTCTGATTGCACATTATCTCTCACTTGCATTCCTTTTTCCTTGTTCATAACCCTGCAGTGAACAGGCATGTTCTCCCCTTCATATTCCTTTTCCAGGCCTCCTGGTATTCAGCCTCTTCTATTAAAATCTCGTCTAACTTCATTATTTTTTAAATATAAAAGGGAAAATCTATTCCCTCTCCATTGCACTAATTTATTTCTTGATTACATGCGTCATTCAAAAATGTAGTCCAATTGTACAAGAGCAAGATGGAAATTCAACTTGCACATCACATCTACAACCCCTTCTGGGTTATGTTGCAGGGATGAGATACTAAATATAGAAATTAAATAGCTTCTATAGCTAATCAAGATTAAATTAAAATTTTAATATTGAAATTAAATATCTAATGTGGCATTTAATCAGTAAAGTAATGGGATCATGTTTCAAAATCTGAAACAGAAAATAGAATATTCAATATTTTCCACCCTGGAGTCTGACTCTTAAGACTTCTATCAATTTTTGTTTAGGTGCCTGTAATTCCCTTCATACACCTTATCAGACAAAACAGTTTTAAATCACAGGAAGGCTTGGCCACAGCCCAGCTGAAGATCTACTGCTGGGTCTCTTGGCATTTACAACATATGGCACAGGACCCCACTGGCTGAAAATCAGCTAGGGAGACACTGCAAAAGCAAAACCACTGCCAGGCCAGCAGCAGTTTGCTGTGTGGCCCGAGCTGCTCCGTGCTGATGTAAATCCAAATCTGCCCCAGAACAGCTGCACTCTGTTGAGAGGACTTACTCTTTTCTTGGATGCTGGTGATGACTTGCTCTTCCACAGATGTCTGCTGCTAACAGCGGATTAAATAACTGAAGACCTTGTACCACCCCAAGAAGTGCTAGAAGCACAGTGACTCTCAGCTAGGGAGCTGCCCTTTGTGTCCCCTCCCCTGGATGCTGCTGCGCCTCTTTCCTCACCTCAGACATCTCAGCGCTTTGGGAGCATCCCCCTCATCTCATCAGGATCCTGACACTCTCAGCTCCCCTTAGCCCTGCCTGCTCTACAGGCAGTGACTGGTGCACTCTGCACACAGCCCCGAGGTGGCTGGGCACAGGAGCGGGCTCTGGGGAGCCTGTCACTGCCAGGGCCAAGGGGCTGGAAGCAGTGACACACACAGCAATTCTCTCTCCTAAAGGTTTCATGGACTCTCCCTCAGCACTCTGCAAGTACTGGTAGACAAATCTGGAAACCTCACATTGTTTCCATACCCCATTCCTGTATATCCTTCAGAGCTTTTGCTCACTGCAGTTCAGATAATGGACACATTTGGGTTCCCCGAGCAAACAGCATTCCTCAAGGTACCCAAAAGCTCCCAGATTATCTTGTCATAGTATTGCTAATGCCAAAGGCCTGCAAAGCTTTCTCTGAAGTATAATCCTGCACCCAAATGCTTTAATAACTTATAAAGTCAGCAAATCACACTGTTGGCACAGAGATGCATTAATATTAAGCTGCTGTAAATCTGTGTCCTGGTTTCAGCTGGGATAGAGTTAATTGTCTTCCTAGTAGCTGGTACAGTGCTATGTTTTTGAGCTAGGTATGAGAAGAATGTTGATAACACTGATGTTTTCAGTTGTTGCTATGTGTAGTCTAAGGTCAAGGATTTTTCAGCTTCTCATGCCCAGCCAGCGAGAAGGCTGGAGGGGCACAAGAAGTTGGAAGCTGACCCAAAGTGGCCAACGGGGTATTCCATACCATGTGACGTCACATCTAGTATATAAACTGGGGGAGTGGGGGTGGGGGGAATAGCTGCTCGGGGACTAACTGGGCATCGATCAGTGGGTGGTGAGAAATTGCATTGTGCATCATTTGTATATTCCAATCCTATTATTATTACTATTGTCATTTTATAAGTGTTATCGTTATCATTATTAGTTCTTCTTTTCTGTTCTATTAAACCGTTCTTATGTCAACCCACGAGTTTTACTTTTTTTTTTTTTCTCGATTTTCTCCCCCATCCCACTGGGTGGGGGGGAGTGAGTGAGCGGTTGCGTGGTGCTTAGTTGCTGGCTGGGGTTAAACCACGACAGTCCATTTTGGCGCCCAACATGGGGCATGAAGGGTTGAGATAACGACAAACCTGACCAGAGCATCTTAAAACAAATTTGTTACAAGCATTCATTATATTAGTTTAATAGTTGCTGTTCACTATGTTGATTTATGGGCTCTTAGAGTTGTGGCGCTCATTTTTAGAGTTCTGTTATGTATCACCTCACTTGCTGTATGTAGTCCCTGTGCTGCTGCTTATCATCTGTGGGAGGTGGATTAAGGTTTTTGCTTTGATGTATTGTGTAATACTGGCTTATGGTATGATAAAATTATCGGTCACAAGACTAATCTGGTACTTGCACTCAGCATTGTTGTCACCTCTACACTTCAGGAGCCATCTGTAGGAAACTATTAATAATTACACCATTTACCTTTCCTCCTCAGAGACCCAATCCACGGGCGAGACACCTTTCTCCCCCAGTCTAGTTACAATGGTGTTTGAGAATTTTGAAAAATTTGAATACCCTTGAGATGTTGAGACCAGCATGGTCCTATTGCTAGGAACTAGCATGTTCCTGAATATGGTTCAGGTCTTGTTTCAGGCTAAACAACTAT